>NC_049203.1:50084517-50407017 GCF_013347855.1 Anguilla anguilla | reverse complement strand
AGAGGCGGGATCGGCAGAATGGCATATTCAGGCGTGCGTCTCGCATCTCCAGTCACGGCGTTATGACAGACGGGAAGAATATCGCCGCACACATCCTCCAAAAAATGAAAATGTCAAACGTGGTTAAAGCAGTATTCTCAGTCCAAATCTCACTATGTTGTTTGTGGTGTAATGTATTACCTAAATTTGGCATGCTTTATATTTTCTTTAAAATATTTTCCTGTTCACTTCTGTTTGTTTTGTTTTTTTGTCTGACTGGCCGCTGTTGTTTCTTTGTAGTCGGCTACACCATGAACGACCTAATATTCGAGTGGGATGAGAAGGGAGCAGTGCAGGTGGCTGATGATCTGACTTTACCTCAGTTTATACTGAAAGAAGAGAAGGACTTGCGGTACTGCACCAAGCACTACAACACAGGTCTGTTGCTTTCAGAAGACCGACTCTTTTCCTTTAAACAACAGTTTCCTAGAAGAAAGCCCTGTTTTTATTAGAAATGCATATTATATTTTATCATAAAATGTAGAACATTGTTTGAGAACATTATATTGTAAGCGTTATATTTGTTTTTGTGCAGAAGCATATCGAACATAAACGTAAATGTGTTGGAATATAAATGAATTTATGGTTTAAACACTGAAAAAAAATCATAACTATGTTTCCTTTTATTCTTTATGAGCTCATCAATTCAGCTAAAGAACCATCTGTCCAGCTGACTTTGCCAGTCTGGATTTGTTACAGTTCAGATAAAATGAAAACAGCACTGGAGGCCATTTTAAAATCTATAGTAGAACTGGAGTGAGGAACAAAAGAATCTGGATTTATTGTGATTATCTGGGAACAATTATATGCTGCCTAGTGCTAGGGGAAATAATATTGTTAAATTATATTTTCAATTAACTGCTGCCTTAGATTAATGTTTTTTCGTAAATATTAATATGAATTCATATGAACATGAAAGTACAGTAGTGTGGCAATTTAAGCATTTAAAAGCTAAAATACTGGATTAGGAAGTAAGGGATTGATTACAGTGCCTTTTACATGTAATATATCAAAATAGATGTAGATAAAAATGAATTACCATATATTTTTAACAGCTTTAGAACAGCCAATAGCCAATATTTCATAATGCAGACATGGATATTTTGACCTTTTGTAGTGGACTTGGTAAATGCTTTGTGGTGTTTTCCAAGAATTGTAGCCATAATACAAAAAGCAATAACCCAACAAATAGATCAGGGAATAAATTCGTGAAACAGTGCTGCACTTGTTATTTCACCTATAAATGCTGTTGTTGTGAGATGGGACCATGCCTCCCAGGGACGAAATTAACATTCAGAGTAATGCTACCATGGCTGTGTTGAACATTAACTCTAAAAGCTACAGAAATGATTTAATGAAATTCAAAACAGAACGCATTCTTGAATATCTCGGTTGTGAGAGTGTGCTAATTGAATATCTACAAACTGATGTTATAGTACATCCAAGCAGGCCACAGTCAGCTCCAGTGAAAGCGCAGAGAGCATCGTATTACCAGAGTGAGCAACAGAATATATTTTTTTTTTTCCCTCGCTACTGAAATTTGTACGCTACTGTTCCGCTTCCAGCTATGACAGGCTTACAGATGCTGTCTAGCGTGGCGATGTAGCATGTAGCGCGGTTCGCAGGTAGCAACCTGGCTCGGTCTGCGCCGCGGTCATGTGATCAGCGAGCGCAGAATGGTGCAGTCTGTTGCCCTGGCCGCTCGGTCGGATGGGCTGGGCTGTCTTTGGGTTAGTGAGCATCGGCGAGGTCTCCCCTGGGCGGGGGGGGGGGGGGGGTTCTCCTCCTCGCGGTTCGCTCCGCAGAGCTATCCCTCGTCAGCGGCCACACTGCACTGCGCGCGCCGCTTCGCGATCAAGCCCTCCGTGACCGTCCAAGTGTCATTTTTTCTAAAGCGTATTAACGGCAGTCTATCGATCCAGTGAGCTGAAGAGAACGCTTCTTGGCTCTGCGGTCCCTCTACGCTCCGCAGCCTCTGTTATCCGTTTTAATTCTCCTCCCCTCCTTCCCTTCGGAGTGGCTCAGACGCTGAACGTGACATCGATTACTGTGCTGCTGGTGCAATGCAGTTTCACGCTCGTGCAACATTAGTTTGAGTGGTAAACTTCTTCAGTTTTTCCAGTAAGAAAATAGATAGCTAAATAAATAAATAAATCACAAGTTCTCTCCCAACATGTTAAAAGCCTCCAAGTGCATTGCGGCTATAAATCAATCATGAATAAAACAGCTTGTTTTCTTCCAAAACAATGCTTTGTGGTTAAATTTAATCGAATTGAAAGTCGTGGCAGAGACAGCTGTCTTGAATAGATATAAGCTGATTAAATGGATGAAACGGCGTTTAGCACAGTGAAACATTGTTCATCTCAGAGCATTAGCATAACAACAAAAAAACTCATTTTGGTCCTTTTATGTTAGCATCGCATGCAAAAAGCTTTTTAGAAAGATAGATGATATTAGAATGATATAACTAAAAAAAGAGGAATGCAATTCAATTCAAAATTTAAATAATAACAATAAAAACATGTGCATATTGTGTGTCTTGACTCAGATGTTCCTGATGTCATTTCTTACTATTCCAACTGGCCTAACATGGATAGTTTACATGAGGATTAATGTAATGGATTCGGATACAGTGCATGCCAGATTAAGTGAGATAACCATCTGCTTAGAATATTGCCATTCTTTGCAAGGTTGAGACACCAAGGACTTTTTTTTTCTTTTTTTCTGGTCTCCGGTGGAAGAAAGAAAATGTCAGGAGACTGTCCAAGCACAAGCCAGTCAAATGGAAAATGAGTTTTCATGGAAAGTGAATTTGGCTTTATTGTCTGAGCTTATACAAGCACAGAGTGAACTAATACAGGGAATTTTACAATACATTCTATGACTACACACACACACACACACATGCGTGCACCGAGCCGGGAAAAAGCTTTATATTCACTTTCAACAATAGTTGAATGCTATTGTCATTCAAAGAATAAATGAAAAAGAAAATCTTTGTGGCCTCTACACATTTCTCTCTTGTCCTACTCAGACCAACGCTTCCTCTTCTGTATTGCCAGGGAAGTTCACCTGCATTGAAGCCCGGTTCCACCTGGAGAGGCAGATGGGATACTACCTGATCCAGATGTACATCCCCAGCCTTCTGATCGTCATCCTGTCCTGGGTGTCCTTCTGGATCAACATGGACGCCGCTCCAGCACGAGTGGGACTGGGCATCACCACTGTGCTGACCATGACCACTCAGAGCTCAGGCTCCAGAGCCTCACTGCCTAAGGTGAGAGAGATGTGTGTGTGTGTGTGTGTCTGTGTGTCTGTGTGTGTGTGCTTAATTACATCATCGGAAAGCATCCCTACATTTTATTCGCTGATATGAAGGGTGATTTGCGTGCTCTGAAAAATGGACAAGTGAACCATGATTCCTGTGCAGTTCAGCTGTCGCAGTAATGATCACACACTACAGCTCAGACTAGGTATACCCCCACTGTCCTCTGTGGCTAAGAGGCCTTGCAGTGGGGGGTCAAGGAGCGAGAGCGAGAGGTCAAATAGTACGCCATTTACTTGCATTGGTCCTTGAGCTTCCCTTAATCCACAGATTCCAAAGGACAGATCTGTTGTATCAAATGTAATCAAATCTTGCTTTTATCCTATCTGCTTGATCCCATACAGAGGCATGGTTTGGGGCTAGCAAATTCGCTAAAGGTATAGATTAAAGTATTATAGGTGTTTTAATATTTTATTTTAATTTCTTTTTTTTTTTGGAGGGGAGTGGGGGGGGAGGGGGGGGTTGAGGGTGAGAAATATAAGTACTTACAGAAGTGCTGGAGGTAATCAAAGAAATTCCGAACCTCTCATGTCGGCCTGGCCTTGGGAAATAAGCACCAGGGAAGAGATGTCGGGCCAGCCCTCTCTCCAGAGCTGTCTCAGGCCAGCGAATTTCATCATTTAAATGATGTCTTCTGAACCGTGTTTTGTGTAACGCCACCTAAATTGCCTTCCGCAGCCGTAGTGGTCACTGACCTGTCAAATGAAGTGAGCCTCAGCCAAAGAGAAGAGTCGGCCCAGTTCCACACAGAAGGACTGCTCTGTCTGTGAATGAATGGCTTTTCTTGACACAACAATGACACTAAATTCATTTGTGATGGTTCAGTACTACTTCTGTCACAACTAACACAATGCAAACAGAATGAAGTTATGACAAACTTTATTTACACTTTAAATTCTTTATCCCTCTACCCCCCACATAGGACATGTTGTGCTTCCGTTCTGAATTTCAGCTATGGCCATCTCCTCCACAGATATGTTTTCTTAATTATAGGGTCAAATTAAAGCCATGATACTAATACTAATTAAAATTCATAACCAATATAAATACACGTAGTCTAATATTCCATCATTGGTCACAATATTCAACAATTCTGAATAAGACATCACATAAACATTCTATTCGAAATACCTTGAATATTCTGTGACATAAAAATACATTTGTCACTTTTAGCCATGTAATTCATCAGAACCCTGAACTCCCTTAATTGTGTACATGTCCACAGCTGATTTTCACAAATGTCAGGTTTGCAAACCTGGAAGCATTATAAAAGTGCATCTCTCTACCACCAATCATACACTTTCAATGCCTATTCCTAATTATTAAAATCCTGTAACATTTGATGAAGATAATTTGTGTTATCACAATGCATTATGTTAAACTACATTATTCTTGTGATACAAACCTGCAGTTTCAGTGGCATTCTTCTGTTGTTCAAGATGTGCTGAATCTTCTGTTGTCCAAGGTTTACCTGGAAACTGTCGTTTTTAAAACAGTGATGAAAAAATAGCATAATGCCGAGGAAACATGCCAGAACATTGGCCTATCTGTACATATAGTGTAGGACATCTCCAGAGACAGGCACTTGTCCAAACTACAGTTTACGTTGAAGATCTGTAACTCATGTACACGGCATCAGTTATGCAATATATTCTGTATGCATGAATACTTTCTTTGTCCTGCTGTACTGCATTTGCTTGGCTAGAGGTTTGGTCTTAACATTTAGGTGAGCCAGCAGTTCTTACACAGGGAGATGTGATGACATCAAAAGAATGCATCACACCAATACACATAAAAAAAGATATGTAAATAATATTGAACTGACATACTATCAGTCATTTTTAAAAAAGCAAGTAAAAGAATTTAAGGAGGTATTACTATTTTTCTAAATGTAATGTCATATGCTAAAGACAAAGGACATTACCCTCATCCTTAGAATAAGTAATTGTCCCTTAGGTTTATTACATTCACATTCACACAAGTTATGGTGCATTCATAAATGCTTAATAATCATTGGTCCTCATATGATAGACAATTTAAAATACACAATTAATTGTAAGTTTACATTCATAAATATTGAGGAATTAATTTTTTATTAGAAGGATTCCAGGGTCAGACTATGGGAAAAAGGTATAAATGGATACAATGTACAATTCTGAGATGGTGTGTCCATGAGAGATGGGGTTTGTCCCTTAGAATCAATGTAAATTGTAATCTTGCACGGCATTTCTTTGGAAACCCTGGCTGCTTTACGATATATAATACTGTCTCTTATTTATTAATACTGGGAAAAAATCTATAATGTAATTTTAAGGAAGTGTAGTGCTATTGTTAATGTTTCACTAAGCATTAATTATTTTAGCATAGTCTAATGTGTTTCCAATAATTGGGGTTTTCCCCCATGAGTATTATAAATAAAGTCATTGCTCATTTTTTATTGTCAAAGGTGGATGCTGTATCTTATTTGATTAAATGTCCTATTTCTTTTGGTGTAGCAGGCCTTGCCTTGGACCTAGTTTCAATGTTTTTGAATTGGTGTCTGCTCTGTCACAGGTCTCCTATGTGAAAGCCATTGACATCTGGATGGCGGTGTGCCTGCTCTTTGTGTTCTCTGCGCTGCTGGAGTATGCCGCCGTCAATTTCATCGCCCGGCAACACAAGGAGCTGCTGCGCTTCCGGAGGAGGAGACGACACCTCAAGGTGAACGGCACCCCTCCCACTCCCAGCATGCTTCGGGACCTTTCTGCATGGCTACATTCTGGGTGCTGAGCAATCATCTGTGCCATGACCCCACATTACCTCATTTTAATTAGTGAGAACAACTACATTTGTGTGGGAATCCTTAATAGGAGGGCCTGTAGTCATTTACAAAATGAAACTGAATGACTAAATTATGGATGAAATGAAATACATTTCCGAATCTATTTAAAGTTCTCTATAACTGCTGGGTGATACCACCATTGTGTTGTTTTGAATCTCTTTTCCCACTCTGCAATATACCTTCTGGATTGGTACACAACTATGATAATCATGCTGACGCTGGCAAATAGCAGGCTGTGTAGGTGGTACCTATATCTCTCTCTTCTCCCTGTCGCTAGGCCGAAAGCAATCATTCATATATCACCAAAGAAAATGCTTTTGCCGTTGCACGTTCAGCGAAAGTTGATGTGTTGATCGTCGATTGAGCTGGTAATCAAAAATAATCATGGTGTGACAACAGTGGAGTACGCGCTGATATAGATTATTGCCGTGACTGAAAGAGCTTCAGACTGTGTCGGTCACAGCCCATATATATACATATATGTATATATATATATATACATATATATATATATATATATATATATATAACGATATTTGTGTTCAAGAGCAGTGTAGGAAGAGTGGGTGCAATGCTTTTTTAAAACCTGTCTAGAGTCCATACTACAGAGTACTTTGTATGGACCCCTCGTATAAATTCCATTTCCACGTATGTCCATCATCAATATTGCATTTAGCTTTCTATTGTTTGAGCTATATCACCAGTGTACAAGTCTACAGGCCTTACATTAGTCAGTATATGGCCATGACAACAGCATATTGCTTTCAAAACGTTACGAAGGTTGTATATTTTATGTATGTCCTGTGCCACTGTTTTCTATTATCATGAATTGGCTTGGGTAAAGTTACTCAGTGTGACCATGCATCTACATTATTGTAAAAATAAGACCATGAGAAAATGTAAATATTACAGCTAGTGATAATATAATGCATGTAAACAAACCTTGTAAGTAGTCAAGACAACGCTCATGCACAAGACAAACATGATGTCAATTTTCCATTCCAGTATGTTTGCTCTCATTTTAACCAAATCTAACCAACAAAGACCATTGAATGACATAAACTTCAGATAGAGAAAAAATTGACTTACATAGATGGATTGAAAAATAAATTAAAACACATTTGGACAGTGTGAGACTTCAATTCACTTCAGTAAAATATATGACATACCAAATAATTGTTCTCACGCTAATTGCATATTGCAATAATTATATTCATGGCAGCTTGCAACTGTGGTTAGAGTACTAAAATTGAAGTTGCTTTGACGTATATCGCTCTTGAGCAATTTCTACACTGTTACAGTGAAAACACTGAGATGTAAATAGTAGTAGTAATAATATATAATTATTATAATTACACTGGAATAAAGGAGATTGTTGATTTTGGCACATATAAACAGATTTATTTGCATGTATTTGCACAGGATAAAGGTAAGACATAGTATGTACATTATTAATCTCAGCATTCTACTTATGTCGCCAAGTAAAAAATAACCACTGAGCTTTCAAGCTCATGAAAATACCAGTGTCAAAAACAGACTGGTTCTTTTTTTTCTCAGAGGCACAATATGATGTGTAAACGGCTTCTCAGCACTTCATAATCATTGCAATAAGTTCTTGTTTTGAATTCATTGTAGTCCCTTGTGATCATTCTTTTTTGTATTGATTATTTCTTTCTGTATATTATACAAAATACTTTTTTTCTGAGATGGGTCTACAAGCAATTTTTGAGAACCTGCTTTTTAATATATATTTTCCTTCTTGATATGCTTTACCTCTTTTTCTCCCATACCCGTTAAAAGAATAATATCATTTAAAGGAACGTTATCAGCCAAAATGGTTTTTTATCGGTTTGCTGGGCGTCATTTTTATGGAACTGCTACCATTCCATTTGATATACCTATTATCCTCTCTGCAGCGCACTATTGGTTTATTGCAAACATTTACATAATTTGTTTTGCTTTTTCTATAATTTAAACTTCATTATTTAAATAATCAGTA
The DNA here is from genome assembly GCF_013347855.1 of Anguilla anguilla. Lineage (NCBI taxonomy): Eukaryota > Metazoa > Chordata > Actinopteri > Anguilliformes > Anguillidae > Anguilla > Anguilla anguilla. The sequence goes on along the minus strand of NC_049203.1, from coordinate 50,398,833 downwards.
TAGTGTTTGATCAAGCCATTTTGTAGAATGTTTGCATTCATATTCATAGTCTAGAATGCAGTCTAATCTCATTAGCTTTTTCTGCCATTTTTTAGCATGCAAATATATTATGCGTATAACTGAAAAGAGGATAAGCCTCCTGTGTGCATTATCTACAACAGTGACATCCAGGAGTTAAAAAGTCAATATCAGGAACACAAAGACCCAACCTTTTTGATGCTATAGTGTGACAAATATGTCTTAACTTAGAAAACTTCCTCACAGGAAGGTATTGGCATGGACAGCCAATGACTGCCAGTGTAGCGAAAGAAGGGCCTGTCTTCTCTCAGCTTGGGCTGTGTAGTGTAATATAAAGCAGGCTTCTGTTGTATGCACAGTGAACAAGCTGCCACAATATCAGGAAAACTTTGACTAAATGTCGACTGCTCAATCAAACATCAATCATCAACGTAACTGCAATGCGACAAGACTTACTCGCTCATTCAAAGCAGTATGTTCTCCCAGAATTCCCCGTTTCAAAGTTGCGGTGTTTCTCTCTGTTCCCGAGCTGCAGCCAACGCTCTTAAATGCACGTTGAAATATTCATAGCATGCGATTTACAAGTTGTTTGCTGAGCTTCTTTCAATCAAAACACCTGTCAAGTGGCATATTTCAGCAGCTGCCTTTGCCAACGTTTTCTTGCCGACCCCAGACCTTTAGCTTTTTACAGTTTTGTTCAGCGGATATTGCACAAGCTGTCAGATGTTCAATTTGTTTCTCTTGAGGTAGCCTGCGAAGCTACATGCTCCCCAGAGATACTCAGATCACAGCAAAGCATGTCCTGAAATCTGTTGTTTATGCCAACAAGCTTATTTGCAGAACTGTGTGCCTTCGCCAAACGGTTCAGCTCAATGTATTTAATCAATCATGTTTGCCCTCCCCCATGAGATTATAAATTCAAAGCCATTTTATTGAATAAGATATAAACCTGCCAGGCTTTAGGAGATGTGGCACCCATGTGGATTGGGTGGAATATGACATATAAGGCCAGTGCTGTCCTGCAGAGCAGAAACCAACACAAACATTGTATAAGCTCCCTGTCATGTGTCTCACTGTGCTGATTTGACTCTCCTGGACTGTATTTACCTTATTTTAAACTCTAAAAAAAAAAAAAAATTAATCCCAACTCCCATTCTTGCAATCCTCAAATTCCTCTAGTTGCCTGTAATGGGTGAAGGTTTATTAGTCTACAATCCCTAGGCTCCAGGTCAATGCAGAAATGCTGACAAGCAAATGCTTATCCTAATGGCGGCATACACCCACAGCTTAAGGGACAGAGCAGCGGTACTAAATCCAACTGTCAGTTATAAATAACCATGGTACACATTCAGTATCACTCTCAAAAGTTTCTTGAGATTGCAGTTAACACCCAGTGGAATGATGTAGTTAAGTATTAGGCTGTAATTATTAAAATGATTAAAATGATGATTACTTCCTAAACCCCCGCACCCCCTTGAGAACTGGGTTTTTTTAGAAGGAAACCTGAAACATGATCTGAATCCAGTATGCCAATGACTGTGGTCTGTGCATAAAATGATATTTGCAAAAACAAAATAATTGAAAATGCATTGCATATGGATTCAGCTGAGTTTTACTAACAACGTTTATATTTTGCATGTTATGTGTGTTTCTGAAGAAATTCAGTTTAAGCAGTTTAATTAAGGGTAGTACAACAGTGTCTAACAGTGTAGATTACCACTCTGGTTGTCCAGTTCAATCACCTTTATTTCACTCTGCTGGCTGAATGATATGTGCATATACATATTTAAAGAAGCATGCAGATGGCCTTTAAAATTCAACATTATTATTTGCCATTTTCTAGATCCCAGCACCAGCATTTCATCAGTTCTTAATCAGCAACCTTTGGAAGTTGTCTCTCGGAACTGCATTGACATTACCATTTAAGCACATCCAGAATAAATCCCTTCCTTCCCTACACTCCTTCCTCCCCTAATTAAATTGGTGGTGGGGGGGGGGGGGGGGGGGGGTCCCAGAGGACAACTACACAATTTTTAGTTACCTCCTTGGCAACTGACCTTTTCAAAATGAACGGCTTCGGCCACTGCTGATAGCCAGCTTGGAAAAAAGGTACAGAAAAACACATTAGAACTCCTAGAAGCTATCGTTCAACTGACTGCTGTGGATATTGACACACGTATCCCGCTATTATTAAAGCACATTAGTCTTTTTTTTTTTTTTTTGCCTGACTTCCCTCAAAAGAGAGATTGGTCTCAAGCAAAAGAATAGTGCCTCTAGCTCTCTCTATTGGTCAGTGTTAAGAAATGCAGGCTTCCAATCAATTGGTTAAACAGGATGGTGTGGAAGAGGACCAAACACAAGCAGTTAACATTAATTAAATATTGCAGAAATTAACATTTATATTGGCAAAATGAAAGCTTTTAATCTTCCCTATGTGAAAATCGTAATAAAATGGACTGCAGAATAAAAATGTTACACTTGAATAATTGCATGAATTAAACAGCATTGAACTAAATAAATTTCGGTGGGGAAAAAAATCTATTCATGACTTCTTGCCCATGTGCAGAATGAAATAAATAAGTGGTAATATAATGAGAGAATCAACAGGGAAATGTGTTATTGTGGAAAATGCAGTAAATATACAGGAGATATACTGAGGATGTGAACACATCCTCAGATCCCCCTGGAAATGAGACAGCCATCATCTCAGAATAACAATGACGTGTTTCAAAATAGTGTGCTCTGTATTTGGCAGGTTCTATTTATGTCCCATCTAGAAAGGTTTAGACAGGACACAAATGAGGAAACCTAGTTGATCTTGATCAGGAATGCAGCTGTTTTTTTTTTTTTTTTTTTTTTTTGTGTGTGTGTGTTTGTTTTTTTTTGTTTTTTTTTTTTGTCTGCTTCTCGATATCCTTTGTTGTCAGAATATTTGCTTCTAGATATCCTTTTTTTTCTTTTGCAACATTTTGCAACAGAAATCCAGGGACATATTAGTGACTAGGTAAAATCACATGACCTCTTGGCTCCATTTTCTGTTGAACAGTGTTGAACAATGACAAGAGCTCATTAGAGAAAGGCCCTTGATTGATTAATCAGCTCATTAGAGAATACTGCTACTTCAGGGTAGACTTTCACAAGACTTTTCTTTTTTTCCCCTTGAAGTCATAATCTGGGTTGTCACACTGTGTAAGAGGCACTAATGATTACAAGGAAGGATGACTGGGGTTGAGGGAACAGAAATGTTTTACAGTAGCAGAATGCTATGTTGATTCCTCAGCAAATCTATCTGCTCAATATCAATATATTTTTGTTATTGTTTTTGATATTAGGGTTTATTATAAATTACATAACTTGTATGTTCAAACACTATTGCTATACGCTAGATATACTGCAAGAACTGAATCAGGTTAAGTTCCTTATTCAAGGATATAACTGTGTATATTTGAGTAGCTTAGATGACCTCAGTCTCATAAACACACTGTAAAATATTCACTGTTAAATCAAATCTTACAGTGTAAAAATTTGGTCCCTATGGGACTAGTGTAGAATTAACTCATTTTACTCAGCACTATTCTACACTAAGCTAGGCCTCATTCAAACATATTTTCAATGTGGGGCCAATATCTTGAATTCAGCAGCCTCCTCTAACAGTTTTTGTTATGTGTGTTTAGTAGAAAACAATGAAAAAAAGAGACCAAAAATACAAAAAAAACTCAAGGCTATCACACACATGAGTGTCTAAGGTACAACACACTCTCTCTTTCTCAATACAACTCCCTAAACCCAGAAAAATGGCCTCGGGAAAAGAATACTTATGAAATATGGCAGATTAGAAGACATTGATTTTTCTAATTTACTCTGCATGCCCATTGCCACAGCACACTTATCACTGTCATTGGTTTCACATTAGAAAAAAAATAAATAAAAACAGTTTAATATTTCATATCCTGTTGAGTCTTGGTACGTGCTTCGGGGAGGAAGGAATGCATTAGGAAAATAAATATATTTGCTGGGCATATTGTTCTATGTAACACAAGACAAAGCCATATTTCATGTCAAAATTATAATGGTAATAACCGAAGATGTGTTATGACAGAGAGGATGAAACAGGTATGGCACCCAGCAAACAGAATTATGCTTTTCGTCAGTTTCTATACATGGGGCGCCAGACGGCTTGCATGACCAACGTGTTTTGAGAATTTAAGGGAGAGGCACGAAACTATTTCTCATTACGGAGCCTTTTAATCTTTCCCATTAATCAAATCCGCGCAGTAAAAGATATAAATGCATCAATCACGAGCGAAAACGTGATGGATGAAAGAGCCAAGAGGTCTGGGGGAACAGCGTTCGACGCTGCCTCTCTCAGACTTGCAAATGGAAGAGTGATCTGCATTCTGATGGCCGGCGGCGAATTGCTTTCTGCGAGCCGCTTGAAGGGCACGGCTCGATTCCTCCGCCGTTCTCCTGCTATTTTTCTCCCGCACACAATACAGAGCGGGAGTCGTGACTTCCGCAGTGCATTAATGGGTGAGTTCTTAATTAGGAGGGGTGTGGGGGGGGGGGGGGGGTGATGAATCGGGTCTGGATGATGCGGGGGTAATTCGAGGAGAAGGCGAACGGCACCTTTGTCCCTCTTTGCCGAGCCTCGTCACGTCTCAGGCCGGGAGCATTAATCATTCGGTGGGGGAATAAAGTGGAGCATCCGTAATAGGGTACAAATGGCGATTCGGTCCCTCTGAAGGACAGGCGAAGGTCAGAGTCTCCCCTAATCAGATCTACGTACAATCTACGCAGACATAGGGAGGAGGGGAACCCTGGTTTCCCTGCTCTATTTTTGCGTGTTCTCGTACTCAACCTCACTACCCCCACCACCACCCCTGCACATTAACGGTTATAAATGGGGAGGCATAAAGACAAGGACGGAAAGAGGACAGGGAATCTAAAAATGGCTGTTTGTTGCTAAAGGAGGTAGCTCTTAATTTAGTAAATGTCAGCTCCCTCCTTTTTTTTCTTTCTCCTATCTCAGAAATGTGATGTGAGTTTAAAGAGCAGAGGTCCGGATCGTGTGTGGAGGAGCGCCCAATGCAGCAACCATAAAAAACCTTTATGTCCAGAAATATTATTCTATGCAGAAATGCAATTAACTTTATGTCATTTGGGTTATGATATAGATACATGTTCAGCGAACAATCGTATAAAATGTTGAAGCTCAAAACATTTGTTAATGGAAAGAATGAAAGTGCAAAGGAGAAAAATAACTGTCCATCTATTGAACAAAACTAATCTTATGCTTGTTTCAGCTGACAAATATTTTCTGGTAAACGCTTCCAATCCATTCACTTCTACTTTGCCAGACACAATTAATGTAGCTTTTGGTTTTGATTAAGGTTCTTACCTCAAACATGAGACGATTAATCAATCCTACCTGTTTGCATGGCTTTTTTTCATCTTATTTTAATCACAGTATTGATGTGGATAGTCTGATCAGGCCAATTAGCTGGTATAATGTTCTAAGAACAAACCTCTAATGCTACAGGATGTTGTTTCTTTGCATACTGAAACTTAGCCTAGCCCCTACAGCAAATTTACTCAATTACAGTCCTGGCAGATTGGTTTCCAGCAGGTTCTTCAATTCACTTTGATGCACTCCTGCTATGAGAACTTGGGAGAGAGAGCAAATACATTCAATAAATGAGTGGTATCAGGTGTTTAAGTGCCTGGCTGAAATGAAAGCTTGAAGTCTGTGTAGCCCTTCAGGACTAGGATGTACGAGAGGGATGGCGGTGCTGCATTTATGGCCTAGCGTGAGCCCCGCTCTTCACTGCGCGCGGCTCTTAAATGTGTGTGAAGGAGCGAGGAGCCGGGAGGTGTTAAATAGATAATGGCTTCTCGATCCCTGACAGATTGAATATTGCGCTGTGTTGCAGGAGGACGAGGCTGGGGAGGGCCGTTTCAGCTTCGCCGCCTATGGCATGGGCCCAGCTTGCCTGCAGGCCAAGGATGGCATGGCCATCAAGGGCAACAACAACAACGCCCCCGCCTCCGCCAACCCGGCGGAGAAGACCGTGGAGGAGATGCGCAAGCTCTTCATCGGCCGCGCCAAGAGAATCGACACGGTTTCCCGCGTGGCCTTCCCCCTCGTCTTCCTCATTTTCAATATTTTCTACTGGATCATATACAAGATAATACGCAGCGAAGACGTGCATAAGCAGTAAACACTGAAGAGAGGAAAACACAGCCTGTCCGCCTCCCCCCCCTCGACCCGCCCACCTCGCCGTCTGTCCCCTCCCCTCCTGCTCCGCCTTCGTCCACGCTCATTTGCTTTCCAGTGGCAATTCCTTGGCAGAGGTATTTATCAATATTTATCGTGGGGTTTTACTTTTTCTTCTTCTTTTCCTCCCCTTTTTTTCCTGAATAATCCGGACTTGTGCAATAGCAATGCAGTAAAATGCATGAAATATGAATGTGGCAATATATTTACAAAAGAAAATTTTAAAAAAGTAAATATTAGACTTACAAAACACTGAAGAACTTCTAACCTGGTGGGAGAAAAAAATGTATCTGAAGTGAAGGAGATGCTCTTCCAAGACAAACCCTGCTTTACAAGAATAAAAAGGGCAAAACCTACAGCACTGTAATATAGTACATATAAAGTATTTCTTCAAGGCAAGTCTATTGGAAATAGAGGATTTTTAAAGATTCTGAGGCAGGTTGGCGCTTCCAACAATAAAGTGATGCAAAAGACGACTGGTCGCGTGTCATATATATATATATATATATAAATTTGCTTCAATATGTGTATCATGAGCACTTGTCAATGCTTTCCCCCAATCCCCGGCCAAAACTGCAAAGATTTTGTGGGTTTGGGTGGATGAGATCAGTAACAAGATGGAGCCTTGATGAATGTTGATCAAACATACTGTTCATTATAGCAGTTGTCTATGTACGTGTTTGGCCATTCTTACTTTTATTTATTGCTGTGCCAAGTTACATCGTGTGTGTGTGCGTGTGTGTGTGTGTGTGTGGGTGGGTGTGTGTGTGCGCGAGTGTATGTGTGTGTTGAAACACTCTACATTTGCAGTCCATCCTTGTTTTGATTTATGCATTCATCTGAAGTAACATTGCTAAGCAGTATTTAAGGATCATTTCCCGCTTCTTACGAAGTATTAAAAAGAGGAAGCAAGAATATTTCTCCTAATTAAATTCCAAAATATATTTACAAAATATACTAGCTATTTTCACTCATAACTGTAGTTTAGTACCTTTTAATGCTTGTTCACCTCTTATAACATTCTGTATCTGAGAGCCTAGGTCATGATTTGCAATCTCCAAAATGGTAACTCACTGAAAAACAAAAAAATAATAATTGTTGTCCATTTCTGTATCTATTTGTATAACATAAATGTACCTCATCCGCTCATTGTGATGATCAGTATATAGGCTTACATGCACAAATGTACAATCCCTTATGAAAAAGAAATCTTGTGTTGACATGTATGATGTGTAAGTTGTGTATATAAAGAAATGGTTTAACACAAAAAATAAAACATAGTATCAATGTAATATATTTTGAACATAAAAAGTGTATCCAGAATAGAACAGACCACTTAACATGCATAGATATAAAATACTTCATTAATTCATGTTGGAAAATGGTGCAGTGGTCAATAATAATAATAATAATTGTGAAAAAAAAAATTCTGTTTTAAGTCACATTAAAAATACTTAACACATTTGATGTTTATGTTAAACAGGAGGCTTGTCAAAAAAGCTATAGACAAAACCCTGCAAAGACAACTCTTTCATACAATTAAGGCTGTGTCTGGTTAGATGGTAACCTCCTGACAATTTCAGAATTGGCCCCAAATGCAAAATGCACTTTTTTCTGAATGGGGCCGCTTGGAAAAAGAAGCAAAATTCCATATAGTATCTGTCTTGAGACCTTTTTTTTTACAGCCAGAGGACACAAACCATTGCATTTCTTTTTTCATAAGGGATTACTATGCAATTACTGATATATATATATATATATAAATATGCAATTATTTTCTGTGTCTGTGAATCTGTTCCATTTCACTTACATTGCATACAATAAATACACTAGTATTTAGTAACTATTGGTCTGAAGAACATTAATGATGATCATATCCAGATACAGAATGGTTTATACAAAGTTGTGTGCTTCATGTTGATTTTCCGTAAAAGATTGAGGAGTAAACCCTCTGATTAAATATGTGTGCCACCACTGGCCTTTCGTTTCACGATCGGAACACAATAGCTTTTCCCAACACTATTTTGTAAGTGTATTCTCTTAAATCCTCTGATCATTGATGAGACAAATTTTACTTATGTTTATCTATGCATGGCAAATTTATGCAATATTATATTTCCAATTTTTTGGCTATTTTGTTTATAAGCTTACATTTTTGGCCTTTTTACATTGCAATGCACTCTGCATAAATCTCATTATACCAGAGAGTATACAGTTTATACAATACCACCATAGTTCAGTACTATAAAATGTTGTCCTTACTTGTTTTCAGTCAGTTCAGTCTCATTGTAATCGTTTAAACATGATTTTATACAGTTGTCATGTGCAGGGACCTACCATTTGCCAAATTCTGTTTTGAAGTGGTTGTTTTCACCTGGCTTATTTGTAAAACCAAAGAATTATTTTCACTAAGTTGTTATCATTGTCTTCCTAGCTTGATATTGCAAGATAGAATAGGAAAATGCTACACTTGTAAGACAAATATAAATATTTTTCTTTACCGATTCTGTTTGCTTTCATTTTGTATATTTTTATCAATATTTATGTCTTCCATGTTTCACATAAATATAACTGAGCCTTGGTCTCTCCTGTTGTTCTAAAACAATCTATTTATCTTAACTGAATTTTTCTGAAATATATATTTTTCTTTCTTCTTCACCTTATCTGCCAGCATCTCTTGCAATGTGTCACCATCTGAAAGACAATACCTGTGATGTTTTAGTTGAAACCTAGCTAGAAAAAGAACATCTATTGTAAGTAACACTATGGTTGTACAATTTGGGTAAAACTATCGATATGTGCATTCAATAACTGTTCCACAAGAAAGTAAAACATTTTGTGGGTAATTTATTGCTGCACCAAAACTCAAATTGCCATTTGACACTGTTGCAGTGTTGCTCTGTTAGATGGATTATTCACATTTGCACTGTCATGTGACCATGAAAAAAGCACAGTTTGTGCCTAACATTGTGTTCAATATTCAGAAAATTTTGCATTTCACTCCAACCAATCCATTTATTCATTCCAGAACAGTGGTGGATTGTTCCCATGCACTGACCTATTATAAAAGCATACATATCAATAGTATTTTTCTAGTCAAATGTCTCCCCTGAACACTTAAGTAGCAGTTCAGCAGCTGAAACAATGGAAATGAAAGTGTTTGTGTGTGTGTGTGTGTGTGTGTGTGTTAGTGTGTGTGTGGGCATGTATTACTATCTTTGTGATAGCCAAATGTCCCCACAAAGATAGGAAGATAAGGAAAATTACACAAGGTGGGGACCTTTTGCTGGTCCCCACAAGTTCAAGAGGCTGTTTTAGGGTTAGGATTTAGGATTAGGGCTAGGATTACAATTAGGTTAAGGTTAGGGTTAAGGTTAGGCATGTAGTGGTTGAGGTTAGGGTTAGGGGTAGAGGTTACAGAATGAATGTAATTCAATGGGAAGTCCTCACAAGTATAGCAATACGAACATATGTGTGTGTGTTGGGGTGGACAGTGATATTCATGCTGCACGTGTGTATCCAGCACACCTGCATATATTCATGCAGACACACAAAGGTAACTACTAATTCTCTATGCCTCTGACCTGTGTCAGTTAACAGTTATTAGTCTTAATGCCTGACATATTCTGTGAAGCATTCTAGAACTTATCTAAACATGCATACACAAACACACACACACACACACACACACACAAACCACAAAGATAGTTTTTGCTTATCACTAAACTATAGATCTACTGTCACACTGCAAACAAGTATTGAGCTATTCAGACTGAGTAAATTAAGACAGAATGACCCAATTTAAGACAAATAATCACTATTTTCATGGGAAGAAAGATTTTGCAATATAAAATGTGGACTCCATACACATTATCATGTGAAAGCAAAAGAGATTAACTCACGCTCATTTAAAGTTAATATTATTTCCTCTTTATGTGCCAGGTTTTGTTTGACAGTTTCTCTGGTGTTCATTTCCTCATGATATCATTACAGATGCAGCTCTACTATGGGGGTAAACATGTTTCTAATTACAAATTAATATACTTCAGTACCCTCCACTACATATCTGGTCTTTGAACTAAAGCTGAATAAGATAAAAAGTGATGAAGCATTCATTACTGAATTAAATTCTGTTGAAAAGTTTTTTTTTTTTTTTTTTTGCACAACTTGGTATGGCCTTAATTTTCTTGTTTTTTTTTTCTTTGTTTTTTTTTTTGCTTATATTGTGTGGCACAGAGTGCAGATGTTAATTTGCAAATCACCGTAATCCAAGTGTGCACTTTGGAGCTGGCAAAGTTACGCAAGTCCTCTTTGTTTTATCTTTTCAATTTATAAATTTGAAAAACACTGTATATTTTGCATGGATAGAATATTAACGTTGGCAGATATTTTTTGGCTTGTACAAAAATGTGAGCAATTTGAAGAAAAAAGGAATGTAAAATTTCTGCTGTATCTGTATATAACTAAACATTGAATTATGTCATAATGCTAATTCTAATTACAATTAAAGGTTTTCTGAAAAAACACTTGTTTCTGAACATTGTGAAGGTTGCTTGGAGTTGGACTATAATTATTATCTTATTTTATTTGTTTTGCTGGTCAATTCAAAGAGCTTTGTGTAATCATAATACACTTAAATTCCACAAAAAAATCACAGTTCTATATTGTATTTACTCAAAGAATAACTAGTGAAAGCCCATGAGCAAAACATTTTCTTCTGAATTGTATGGTTATATGTACGAATCACTGTAATTGTATGACTTATGATGCATATGTTATAAAAATAATGTATATATTGTACACACACACCAATGGCCTTTTCATTGAAGAGAGCCCACATTTTCCAATATATGATGTATTTTTGTTTAATTTTATTTTTGCTAATTCAGATGCATACATAATCCTTTGTAATGTGTTTATATAAGTGTTTAGTCTGAAGAAAATATTATATTCCGCTTAATTGATGCTGTCATAATATTAATGAATAGTCCTAACAACAGAGCATACTCTTGTTGTTGTTTTCTGTTCTTGTATTTCCTACATAATAACTGTGTAAACATCCATAGAAACACATACACACACACACACACACACACACACACCAAGTAACTAGTAAACATTTAGTATGTTAAATGTAGCAGTTATGGTGGCAACTATGAAGAAACACACATGTGTACACAAACAATCACACACTTGCACACACACACACACACACGTTCCTAAAAATGCAGGGCCATAATGGAATAACATGTAAATGTGTGCGCAAGTAATCTAAAACTATACACAATATGACCCTGTAAAAATAGCTGGTTATAACATTACCTAAGCTTTTACCAATATTGCAAGATTTTAGAATTCCTTACACTGTTCAATTAGGAGATACCTGTACATTTCTACATTTCACATGTGAAAACCAAAAAATAAATAAAGGCAGTATGGCAACCATAACACAGGGTTCAATGCCAATATTGCAACATTGGGCACTGGTATGAGAGTGATGCATATAATACAACTACGGAAGACAATGTGAAATGAAAATTGGGTATCTATTTTCCTTTTACAAAAAATGGCATAAGAAACTTGTAATTGTAGTTAAGGAAGGCTGGAGCAGAATGAATACGTGTTTCAGTATGTCTTTTTAGCATTTGATGAATATTTCAGTTTTCTTCTTGTGTGTGCCATGAGACTGTGAAATGTAATATCTATTTTAAAATATAACATGTAAACACAGCACTGTTTTACACATTAAGAATCATGTTTTGTAACATACACAAACAACACCAAAAGGAGAAAATATCCAGTAGTCAACCAATACCAGGAAACTAAAATGACTTATATCAAACTGCCTTGAATATTTTCCGCATCCCTTTCATATTAATTAGTGGGGGTCAGCCGCTCAGTAAGGTTGCTAAAAATGAAATACAACTTGAAGGCAACCAGCCTAAAAAACATGACAATGTTCCATCTTTCCAAGTATAGCTGCATACATTAAATTGATGAATGTCACAGTTATTTTGGTCATTTAGGCCCCATTTGAATCTGCACTGCACTAAACCTTGTCTGACATAACCAGACACGTGGACTGCTTGTTTTGTGATGCAGGTGCTAGAAACATCATATATGTTTGCTGTACTTTGCTTAACGTTTTTCTCTTAGTTGACAACAGTTATCGTGCAGTTAGACCGAATAGAGGCCTCAGTCAGGGCAATTACACCAAAGGGTGACATTTCAGCCCGGTGACCTAGGCACTCCAACTGGCACAATTAAGCATACTAAAGTGCTCTCTGCTCTCATCCTTTCTTCTGAAAAGCCTTTGGCTAGCCAGAAGCAGTGGGATCTTCTCTGCTTGACATGACAATGTAAATCCCTTCAGTTACAGAGCTCTCCTAAATTTGGCACGCAAATTATGATTTAGGCTTGCGTACTTCAAAGGACTGGCTCAGTCTATTTACCCCCCACTCCATCGGCCCCACAGCATGCTGCACTGGGACTACAAGTACATTACAGCTGACATCTAAAATCCACCTCAGGGGAGAACCCAGCCAAACATGAAGGCTTTGACAGAGTTTTTTTTTCTTCACTCAGTGAATGAAATATGAATATTTGCTTCACTGGCTAAACCCGGGCTGCCCGATGAGTTTGCGTGACAAGCCAAATCCGCCAAGAACCACCCCCTCTGCAAACAAAGAAGAAAATAATTCTCACTTCAACGGCAAATATTCAATGTCAATTGAGAAAAAGAAACAAGTGTGTATGAATCAAAACACTCTGCCTTACTCAGGATCCCAGAGGGACAATGACAGCCTGTGCGACAAATCCAGCCAATGTGTTCCAGGGTCTTGGGTGGAGGGCCTGGGGCGTGGGGATGGGTCTTCCAGCTGGGGAGCCGTATGCTCAGAGGGCTATTGCCAACTGTAGCTGGACATCTCGGGTCCACATGGGCCACAGGGTGCAGACTGAAAAATGTAATGAAATATATAACCCCAAGAGCTGAGGCGGCATACTAATACTAATACATACTAATACTTGTGCACAGCCACCTGCTGGCTGCCTCTGTCCTTGATGACATTCTGAGAACATTAGCATTTACTCTCCAGCATATTTTGTGGGCTGTGGCAATGAATCAAGAAAATACATTTTATGCCAGCATAATTCATGAAAAGATAATTAACACAAAAATAAATCTGTCATTAAAATTTAATTTAACTCTAAGGAGGCTGTTTTCTCTCTAATGAAGGTAATTAGGGAAAGTCATCATATGTCATACGTCACTGCACATTTGTTAGGAGGAATTTTATACAGTATATGAATGGAAGTGACCTGATGAGTTTCTACAACATCAAGCCATCTTGTCTTGATGCCTGGATCATAGGAATCTGGTAGGGTGTTTTAACAGTGTAGCCAGAGGTGAATGGGAAAAGACAGGGTCAAGATTAGGGGAGGGCAAGGAGAGCTCTATCCGTTTTGGGATGTCACACCAATTTCTGCTTTTCGTTATTCATTAGCTGAATCAATCATGTCTAATCAGACATTTAGCAGATTTTATTGAAAAGTTGATGAAAAGCTGCTGTCTGCCTTTGTGTTCCTATATAGAGCTCTAATCTACAAGTGAACCAGCATTGGTTTTTTAGAGCTAATCGGCTTACTGAGCCAGGGCAATTTGTGGAAACAAAAACCTGCACATACTGTACACTGGCCCTCCAGGAATAGAATTAGTCACCCCTGCTATAGCCTCATGCTGCATTTGTGGTGAAGTGGAAAATTATAGAAATCAGAAATAATGTCAATTTATGATTCGTTAAACATTCACTACATTAAATGAATTATCAGACAAATAAGTGATTCATTGATGGAATATGTTATACTGCTAATTTTAGTTATGGACACACTTACTGTAGGCCTGTGATTGGTTTTACAAGTTGTAGAAGTGTCTCAGTAATCTGTGACCCAGAGCCATCTCTGCCCTCCCTCTGTGATATGAGCCAGTTGCTCAGGGTATGAAAGAGAGTTGTGATATTTTGTCTGAGCACACACTTCCTGCTTGACTGCCTTATGACATACACCATGGTGTTTCGGGTCTCATGAAATATAACGTTTTTTATTATTTTTGATCATAGTTTGATTAAACTATCTTTCCAAGAAGTCTGAGTCTGACTCTGGATAAGTTTGCACCTGAAGTCTTAGGCTTTACCGAGGTCTTTAAACTGATAAGGATGAGTGAGAGGAGATTCAGGTAAGGCTCGTCTGTCTAAATTATTTGCTTTAAACTGTGACCAAGTCACAGAGAGCTCGGCATTGGCTCTAGGGTTTACAGAGAGCTTGGTATTAGCTCTGGGATTTCTATGGTCTGTAGAATCATTTTGATTTGATTCTGGCTGGAACTGAATATAGCTATCAAACTCAAGCTGCATTCCTGAGTGGGCACTTGAACTGATCATTCAAGGAAGGGAAATGCAGTATGTATTGCTGGCAATTTGTCTGGTCACCTTTCTAAACAAATAAACCTCTCTTGATTTGAATTGGTGTAGTCATTTTAAAGTAAGAGAGTGAATTTAAAATTCAATTCATATTGGTTGTATATGAGCCACTTGCTTGATTGCTACTGCTTGCTACAAAGGGAGTTGTTGGGAGAACAAAGGGAAATATCCTGAAAAGTAATATGACAAAAAATAAGTTAGTAGCACTATTGTTGCAAGATTGGTGCATGAGACTAAAAAGCTAGAAGTTGAAATGCAAATGCTAAAGGTTGGGTTCAAGCCAATGTGGAGTGTAAATGGCTGACTGAAGAAGTAAGTAATAAAGAAAAAAGGGAGAAAGTATAGTGACATGCATGCACAATAGATTGTTGATGCCTTTAGCACCATACATTGTAGCATTATGTTGTGATTTGCATGAAAAGCAACAGAAAAGGTCAATGGGAATTCTGCAGGGAGATGATAAGTCCTTTGGATATACTTAGGTTTTGCAAAAAACATGGTGACTACTTAGACAGTATAGACAATGTATGCTCAATTAATCCTGATGTTGTGCTGAACTTGGCAATGAACACCATGAATGTAACTATGAGAGATAAGAAGCAGACAACCTTGCCCACTATCAGTGACTGGAGCAATCCCTTTCTTGGGGAAACAAGCCGATAGAGCTGCCCAAGAACAAAAAAGCAAAAGAACAGAGCGTTCAGTCTAAGGTGAAATTGCTTGCAGCACATACTCAAACATTCCCGGGACAGAAGGGAGGTTTTAAATCCAAGTATCAGGGGAAAGGGAGAAGAGGTAATGGCCCATCCCCACAGACAGACCTGTACCATATTTGTGGACAGTTAGGTCATTGAGCCAAAGGTTGCCTAGTTAAGAAGTTCAGAATTTTCAACCAAGACTACAGGCTCCCCCTGCTGTTGCTGATCACCCTGATCCTCAGAGTGGAAAGAACTGACTGATGCCCTACAAGGCCAGGAATAGGGGTTTTCTGGCCCCAGTAAACACAGGAAATGCAGATTTACATCTGTATCTTAAGCTCAGCTGAAGAGGCCAGATTGATATTTTTCTGGAAGTTACAAAATTTTGGGTGGGTCTTAATAAAAGTAGGTAACATTTTCGGTGTGGACATTTTGTCTAAATTAGAAGCTAAAGTGTCATTGTCAGTGAATGAATTGAAAATTAATAATGTTGACCCCATACCCATTGTTCCAATAAAGACAAAGAGAAAATAAATTTGCCTTGTAATTGTGGAATATTTTGAAAAGAATTGAAGACAAAACTTGATGTTGGAAGTTGTCCAATAACCCTTGTCTGAATTTCAGGCCTTATTACAAACCAGTGAGACAATGAAGGGGCATGGAAACTGCAGCAAATATTGATTGTGCAGACATAAGCCATCAGTAATTTTACTGTACTGTGATATTAAAATTGCTAAATTTTAATGTCACATAAAATCAGTTACAACACTTGAAAATAGTATGCTGCATTTTGTGAGCTTCTTAAGCCTAGATAATAATATAAGTAGTAGTGCTCTTATGGAAAATAATATAAATCCATGGTTGTGCTTTATTGCGCAAGTGGGAGTTATTTTAAAGATATTAAAACCTGAATTGTGATCTGTTATGGGACTGTTCAATAATTGAGAGTATATTCCAGATGTTCATGATTCTAGCCTCTCAATGAAATACTGAAGGGAAAAGAATCCTTTGCAGCTCTGGCTTCTTCCCCAGCACAAAAACACCCTGATTCAACCAAGCCTTGCCATCTTTGGACACAAACTGATACAATACTGTGTAGGCACAAGTACAAAGTGATGGGCAGATGGGAAAAGTGGGATACTCATCTTCATTAATGCCAATAAGCGTGAAGTCAAATTGTTTGACTGATCTTGATTGCACTAGATGGGCAATTCAACAGACTGAACAGATTGTGGGGTATAACACAGTGATGCTGCACACCACACATCTATTGTCTCACACTACCACTCAGACCATGTCCAGAGACAAGCAGAGTGGGATCCATACTTTTGGCATGAAATGTCATTGTGTCATCAGATAACCAAGTGAACCCTGCCACGGTACTGGATCAAGATCAATGCCATGATTGCTAGGAAAGCATCATACTGGAGAAAGGACAATGGGTGTCAGCAGAACCACTGGATGGCACTGTGACACTGTTCATTATGAGAACGACTGCCGCCAGACTGGATGGCAGTCGTAAGGGGGAGAAGGAAGACGGATTCACAGCGATGAAAGAAGTGTACATGGAAGGTGGGTCTGCGCACAGGTGGCTGAACTTCGTGCTTCATACACCATACAAATTGCACAAGAATCAGAGACCCCAGCAGTTGCTCTGAGAGAAACTACCTTGTTGTGGGGAAGGTCAGATATTTTAGAGCCATATGCCAGAGCTGGGTGTGTCATTAGCCAACAACTTGTGTCTGTAATGTATCAACTCTGGAAAGTTCACGCTTTTTACTACCTACTACCACCATGCTGGACGGCGTCAGACGTATCCAACATTACAGCATCGATTTCTGCACCAGCAACAACCTAATTTCATAAAGATTATGAAAAACCATATACTGCAAAACTATTTTCTTGAAATAAAGAACACAACTGAATCAATCGCAATGTTCGTATTTCTAAATTATAGTGGTTTTGTTATACAGGCGAAAGGCACTAAAATGCATATAGACAAAACACAAAATGGAAAGAGCAGTTAAAGAAATACAAAGTGAAATATTTTTTTAAAACATTTCTTTGGTCATAAAAAATTCTGAAAATCTCTCCCTCCCTTCTCCATGGAGTGCACTTTTACATAGCCTGTATACAAGCTATTTTTGTCAGATTTGAACTGGCCTAATCAGAGCCTCAGTGGATAATTTTCAGAATAATGCATATCAGTTTTGCAAGTTCCCAACAGTAGCTGACAGAAGTCAATTAACGGTCCATTTTTTTTTACAGTTCTCCTAATAAGTCCAACATCTGGCATATTGCCAATGTTATCGCTATTTTTTTTTTTTTTTTTTGTTAACAGCTATTTATTGATCTTCCAAGAACAATCAAATAAAATAAAAACAAGACCAGGTCAAACCTAGTATATGGCTGGACCGGCCGACCAATGGTGTGACGTCATAACTCGGCCGACCAATGGTATAACTTCATCACTCACTCAGTCAGTCACAGACATTCGTGTTTGTAGGGCTGGCCCTGCTGTTGCGGTCCAGCCAAAAAACTAAAAAGGGACAGATTTACAATGAATAAGCAACAAAATGTTTTTTTTGAATTTTTTGAAAGAGCTTGCCCCTGGTCATACCAAGTGGCATCATCTATCTCAGGTCAAGCACTTTCCTGTTTGTGCTAAAATTGATAATGGTGTCGATACAAAGTTATCCTTTTGTGTTAACAAAGTCTTAAGCCCTGACAGGTTTTCCAGGTTCAAGAATCCATGACAACCTGGCCAGTCCGATGAGGTGAACCTGTTTGAGATGAGGGATACGCCTGTCTGACCACATGACAATGAAGGGAATCAACAGCAAGAGCATCGGAGTGATGTGCTAGTAACTTATCCTTAGCAATACAAGAGCCAGTCTAAGTTTAGGGTTTAGAGTTAAACTGGACAGAAGTAGATGACTACACCGAAGCTGGTGGGAAGTAGAAAACTACAATCAAGACACAAGTATAACCATACCAAAAATAATGTTAACTGATGATTAGTTAATCATTTAATTACTAGACAATTAAGCGATTAGTTTTATGTTATGTTTAGTTTATATATGTATATGTTTAAGTTATAGAAACACATTCACTTACTGTAGTAGGCCTGATTGGTTTTGTGTCTCAGTAACGTGACCGCTGCCCTCCCTCCATGTGATATGACTCTATACTATACAAAAGAGAGTTGTGATCCTTTGTCTGGGCACACTTTCTGCTGGACTGCCTTCTGACAGACTGCATGGTGTTTCAGGTCTCACAAAGTAGTAGTTTGTCTTCCTGTCTAATGAGAGTTCAATATTTTATTTAAACTCAATGTTATCTTACCATGAGGTCCCCAAGACACACTCTGGATCAGTTTGCACCATTTGTTTTTTGCAAAAAGGTGTGTATACAAAAGATGTTACATAATTACATTATTGTATAATTCCAGTGCTGCAAGGCAACTGAAATGAGGGGCTCTGTCTGACAATGCATACAAATGTCAAAAAACAGGTCATAAACAGGTTGAACATACCCAATCCTACACTACATTTACTTACTAGATGAAGTTTAAACAAATTTTGATCAAATCCCAGCAGTTTTAGAATATTATAGACAAAAACTAAAATTTACTAAAAAGAAAGTGAAAATTATTTAAACAAATTTAACAGGTTTTTTATTTATTCTCTCCATTCATGTGCATATACTCGTGTATTTTTCCATTTGCTTTCATATTTATTTACAGATTTGCTTGTTGCTTCATTTTTATGCAGCACCTATGTAACCCTTAAAACATGTACCAGCACAGAAAACAAAACTGAGAACATTACAGCATTTTGTATTTGTCACCCAACACAGAGATAACATGCCATTGTGCAGTATGGACTTGTCAATATACTCTGGAATTAATTAAACGAACACCTCCCAATTCTTTCTAAATTACGGGTGGGGCATTTTAGGATTTTCTCGACATGATTACTGCTGATTTGACCAGTTTACTCGAGTACTTTTAAAAACTTGAGCCAAAAGCGCTTTCTACAGTGACAAAAGGACTTGAATACTTGTTTTGAAACATTACCAGGAACGGCTCTAATAAAAAAACTAATCACACCAAACTTTGAAATTTGACCAGGACTGAGGCACATTCTGTAGTGATGCATCTCCTACACTAGCGTACCCGTCATTATGCTGAGGATTGGTCGGCCTTTGCACTTA
Organism: Anguilla anguilla; assembly: GCF_013347855.1. Taxonomy (NCBI): domain Eukaryota; kingdom Metazoa; phylum Chordata; class Actinopteri; order Anguilliformes; family Anguillidae; genus Anguilla; species Anguilla anguilla. Next base: position 50,379,151 of record NC_049203.1, on the reverse strand, counting down.
GTCCAGAGCGGAGTCTAAATCTCGGGTCCCAGAGAGCTGCATGGTCTGCTGGTTTTCCGCACTACTCAGTACTTCAATTAAAACAGCTGATTACAGACAACTCGCATCACCAGGTTTCTTGGACCAGAATTGGTAGCCGATTTGAAGATTAAAAGGAAAGCCAGCAGACCCTGCAGCTCTCCGGTACCAAGGCTGCAGACCTGCACCAGAGAGAAGACTGCCCCCTCATGGCCCGACACCACCACTTGCAATCACCGAGGCAAATGATACAGGCATTTAGTGTTAGACGCACTACTACTCAGAGACCTTCATGTGAAAATTTGAGGGAATCATGCAAAATTACTCCATATCCTGTTGTAAGCACTACCGGACACAGCAGACAAGTTGAGCAAGCATACACTGGGTGACAGAAGCAGGCAAAGTCTGCAGATGGGGGTTTAGGGGCACATTTGAATCAGTGAAATGGATAATTGCCATTTGTCCAAAGGAATCACAAAGCATCGTCCAGTACTGCCAAGGCTAAAACACAGCAGACAAGAGGGACAACCTTTGTGTATTCTATTCAAATGAAAGCAATTTTCTGTGGAATTCAAAAAACCTTTGTGGAATAAGTTCAAAAAAATTTAGCGATAAAGCAAATCTACACTTTATTTTTACATCTTTCATGACTGGAATGAGATAAATAGAAGGCACAACAATTTGCTTTTACAAAACAGAACACATCTCTCTCCAGAGGATCGCCATGTTGAAACCAGACTACAAAACAAATGAAGTGGTTTAAAAATAGTATGTATTAAAAGTTTTGTTCTCTCAATAGCTCAAAGTTGTTAAAAATACTGCATGTCGTACGTGATGAAATATAAAGGAAGCAATGGGGAGTGGGGGGTGTAAAAGGATTCGATGCAGCAACCATTCAGACACAGACATGATTGAACTTTGCAGTAATTTCAACAAACCGTGTTTGTATTTAACTTCTGAAAAGACGGTGGTAGCAATACACAGGATTGCCCAAGAAGTAAAAACGTTCCTTTAAGAAACAGGGAGAGAACGCCGAAGCCAGTCTCTGGATTTTTTTTCTTTTTTTTTTTTCTCTTCAATTCGTGTAGCTCTGTCATTTTTTTGTCTGTTACAAATAAGTTCAGAACTAAGAAAGATGAGGAAAATAAATGTCCAGGATCACATTCCGATACCCCAAAGCTGAAAACAAACGCTGAGAGAAGAGGAGATGTAAGCCACCTCTGTTGCTAGGTGACAGGGATCAGTAGTGGTTAGTGTGTGTGTTGGCTGTGTGTGTGTGTGTGTGAGTGTGTCTGTGAGGGGGCCAGTGGGGGGGGGGGGTGGGGGGGCTGTGGGGGATGGGGGATTCACTGGCGCTGACCCGTGTAGCGCCCCTCGTTGGGTCCGGTGCCACGTCCGGCACCAAAGCTGGGCTTCTGGGCCATGCCTCCGCGGGTGGGGGCGCCCCTGGGGCCCCCTATTCTGTCGCGGGGTCCCCCGGGGCCCCTCGGGCGGATGTCTCTGCGGTCTCCTTCCCGGGCTGACCGGGTCTTCTTCTCCTCCACGTTCAGGCGCACGTCACCGCGGAACTTGATGGGCTGGGATTGAAACGAGATTCGGCAACGGAAGTTACGACACAACTTGTCACTTTGGGAAAGCTAAACCAGGCATCACAGAGCAGATTTAGTTTGGATTTGGCTGCTACAGGACTTCCAATTGCTGCACGCGGCCCAAAACATCCGTTTAGACGTTCGAGACGGTGATTGCCTGCAACTAACCAGATGGCCTAAGCAAATAAAACAACCCAAATTCAATCCACTGCAGAAATTCGGCGAACAGGCTACACATTCTTGCACATACACAAAAATAAAATTTTAAAAAAGGACAAGAAAACACACCCTGTTGTTTAGGATCTTCTGCACAGGTTCAGAATCGTCGAATACCACAAAGCCGAAGTTGGGCAGCTTGCCCCCGCTGTTGATCCGCAGCTCCAGTACTGTGCCGTACTCTGCGCGAAAGAGAAAAACGTCACATTTAATCAATTATTTTCATTCCTAAAATGACACAAAAAATGTTTAAATTAGGGATCCAAAATGGATGACCTACGTTCAAAGAACTCCTTGAGCTCGGCCTTGTCCACGTCGTGGGGCACGTTTCCCACAAACACCTGGTGGCTGTCGGGATACCGGACGACGCGGCGCACCTCGGAGTCTCCCTGCTCGCCTTCCCGAACTGCAAGGAGAGGAGCCGTCACTCACACGCCAAATACCGCTCGGGACACAATTCACCTACGTGCCAAATCTACACCTTCGGTCATAGGGCAAGGGGAAAAGATTAAGATCCGAGAAATATTTCATTCGTATAGCTAGATTTTTGCAACAGGCTTTACAAAATATGGAGAATATGTTTAGCAAAAATATCATAAAAAGGTTGTCAGCTATGTACAAAAGCATGCGATTTCAGGTGCATACTCGGGCTAGTGCCAATTAACCACAATTCTCCTCATTTCAATTTGAGATACCGGGGGGGGGGGATTGTCAACTGACGCCTTGCAGCAATCCAGACAGACCCTGATATCCTGTTCTGAGTGTCTGACATAATTGGCTGATAATAAGTAGAGAATGACAGGACAAAGTGCAGTACGGCATTTCCATAAAGTGGGTTATTATGCAGCAGGCGTGCGGAGCGATAAGACCGTACCTCCAGGTCTGGGTCCTCTGTGCGCTGGTGGAGGTCCTGGCCTCTGCTCCCGCGTCCTCTGGTCTCTCTGAGGCCTCTGTGCCGCCGTCTGAGCTTCGGCCTTCACTTCCACCCGGGGCTACGAGAGGAAGGCACCGCACACTCACTAAGCCGCCTCACGCTCACCAAGCCTGACAGGCCGCACGCCACCTCACGCTCACCGAGCCTGACAGGCCGCACGCCACCTCACACTCACCAAGCCTGACAGGCCGCATGCCACCTCACACTCACCAAGCCTGACAGGCCGCACGCCACCTCACACTCACCAAGCCTGACAGGCCGCATGCCACCTCACACTCACCAAGCCTGACAGGCCGCATGCCACCTCACACTCACTGAGCCTGACACGCCGCACACCACCGGCCTCTGAGGGCTAGGCTACGCAAACGCTGCACCGTGCAATGGAGCACGGGTGCTCAGCTCAAACTGCCAGAATCACAGAACCGTCCCAACTGCAGATTAGATTACGGCAGACACCCTAGGAGTGCATGCTGGATAATTGCATTCTCCGTATTATTGCGCCGCAGGCTACTGAACCGGTTTTAGGGCCACAGGACATTAGTTACTCCCTGTTAAGTGAATTTTCTGGTTAAGCGCGCAATACCACAATGGCCCATGGGCATGATCATACACAGTCAGGAACAGAACAGAAATATCTACAAAGAAATGAAACATTCAACTGGACATAGCATAGCAATACAGAAACCGCAGCATTTCCCCTACATAGAGGCAGCAGTAGCACAGAACCACGGCTGAATCAGCTGCCACTGCTAGACTTTTTTTGGGCAACGTGGTCCACTGGCTCAAAATAACTTTGTTGAAACAAAAAAAAAAAAAAAGGAAAGCTGTGCATATAATTTGTGTGAGTGGTTACTCAAGTTCACTTTCACTTTTAGGTTAGCTTGTACGATGCAACTTTTCTGGCGTTGTCTGCCGTTTCAGGGACCGTTATGAGAGTCTTGTGGAGCTGTGCGCTTCCCCAACTCATATGTACTGACAGGTAAACACATACAAGCGGTGGATAGCAGGGTTTATGGTACATGTGAACGAGATACTAGCACGAACACTGGCAAATCGCCCAAGGAGCAAATCAGCTGCAGCAAAGTTCCAAGAATCAGCTATGCGTGCACGCAACATTTAATAGCACCGTAAACCTGAGAATCTTTGCAAAGCCCACGCTACACTCACTGTTGAAATTAAAATAAAATGAAATCCTAAGCGAGACGTTGTCCTGAGCGTACCTGCACGGCTGGAGCTTTCACGACGTGGGGGGGGATACCGGAGGCAGGGACCACTCCACCGGGAGGAAGATTCTTACTGGTGACGGAGGCCCAGGAGAAAGGCTGCAGCACAGGAAGCACACATTACCAACTCAGTCTAGTCGCCTTCTCGCCATACGGGTCTCCTTTCATCAGCCTTTTCCATCTTTTAACTTTTTTTTTTTTTCTCACAGACCGCGCCTTAGTGTATTCTACAAAGATCCTTTCCCCAAAAGCCCTCTTCACTGACCACCCGTTTTCACTTCAGACCGCTTGCTTCTGTTTACTGATGGGTTCATCTGTATTTGTATTCCAATTTCAGTCAACCACATCCATCATTTATACTACTAATTTCTAAAATGAATTGTGCCTTATATAGACAGGATATTTGACTTCATAGATTTTTACATTATAATAAGGGTATTGTAAATTCTTTGCTTATTGCAAATGCTTTACCAAACAATAACCAATTATCATGCAAAGTATAGCATTCTTTGCTTCCATAGTATTTGATTTAGTAATTAATGTCACATATTCCAAGTTAATAAGCCTGCAAGCCTGCTAATCTATGACCCAACATACCTCGGCTAAAAGCACGTTCAAAACTGATTTTTAGAAAAAAAACAGCATCTACTGCTTTCTAAAAATGTGCTACTGCTGAAATGGGACTCCACGGCAGACAGCAGTCATGCTATTAGCGGGGGTGGGGGAAGGGGGAGCGTACCCTGTTCTCCTCAGGCACGGCAGGTGCAGGGTCGGCGGGTGTGGGAGAGGGGGGGCTCTTCTGCTCGGCCGGCTCCTCGGCGGGGACCTCCGGCTCGATTTCGGGGTCCTGTTTCAGCTCGGGCGCGGCTGGCTCGGGTTCCGGCTCGGGCTCCTGCGTGGGCTCCGGCTCGGGGCTGAGGGCCGGCTCCTCCAGGGGTTCCTCCAGCTCGGCGCTGAAACGGCACACCGCGCGGCTAATAATAGCGCCGCCGTCTCCCGCAAAAAGAAACACGCGCCCGCGCCGTTCCGCGCTACCGTTTCCCGCCTCGAGCCGCGAGGGATGAAATCCAATTTGCCCGTGTGCCGCCATTACCTGCTGACGCGGGCCCATTACGCCGCTACACGGCCAGTAATCCAATCGCGCTTCCCTGCTGGAGAGCGTCTGTGGCATGGTTCAATTTACAGAATATGACCACGCTGCGCGGCACGTTCACAGCTACAGCGGTAGCATCCTGAGACTGCCAAGCAGAGGCCAATAAAACAGGCGGCGGGGAAAACATTAAATCAGCAGGGCTCCTAATAAAGGAAGCAGGAACAGAAAATGTCCTTACCACGGCGTCTGTTCATAAAATGCAGCCGACTCCTCCTGCGCCACTTCTGGTGTGTTGACCCTCTCTTCCAGCTCCTCAACCTCACCTTCAGACTCTAAATTACACAACATTTGGCGTAATGAGAAAATGTTCCATTTGTTAGAAGCCAAAGCAGACATATGCAAAAAAACATTTGCATTCTCTATAACACAATGTTCGTTGGAGAGTCAGTACTTACGTCAGACCACTCTGAATCTTCTTTTTAGGTTTTACCAGTACACATTCAAAGACAACTGCAATAAGGCAGGTGGATATCAAATTCCAATGCCAACGTTCAGCTAATCAAGGTTCTCCTCACCCTCAGGGGGTTCAGAATCCGAGTCCCCAAACACTTCATCTTGATAGCGGAATATGTCATTGTGCACGTAGAACTTGTTTGCCACGGTGCCCTGTAGTGGAAGAGCATGACGTGAAATACTTGCCAACAGAGAACATCTTAATAAATGAGGCTGTAAATGCATGCTCTAATAATAGAATACGAATTTAAATATGTAAGGACCAGTTCCCCCCCCCCCCCACCATCAGGGTAAAATAAAATCACCTTCAAAATTTCAAACACCTACAAAACATTAATGAAGGGTCCAGGTTCCTTACCTCAGGTGCCAGAACAAAGGTCTGCATGAATTTCCTCATAGGCTGCATGTTATTGGACAGCTCCCCCATCACCTGCACAACCACGCCCTCGCTCAGCGTGGCGTGGGCATCCACGTGGCGGATCTTGGTGTGGCAGTCCCGAAAGCTCAGCGCCATCACCTTTTTGTGGATTTCCTAGAAATGGAAATTGAAAAGGTTGTCATAGCGCCAAGGCCCTGCAGCACAGAACTTTATAAGGAGCCAGACACCACAATTAAAGCACATCACAGCTCATATTGGTTTCACTTTAGCAACGGTCTTCAGAGCTCTTGCTCCATGTGCTGGCACTATCAATGTAGGTCTAGTTTGTGTCATTCGGGATAAATTATAAATCCCCTTGGGACTTGGGTTGAGTAATGGGCCGAATTTCAGAAGGTATGACATTCACCTCAATTAGCAAAAGGCCTTGTTAATTAATTGGGTACTTACAGTCTGCCCATAGACTGCTTCGGCTGGCTTGCCAGTGCTGTCCAAGCCCCCGTGGACATAGGATGAGTTCTTACCATAAAACCTGTGAAAATTGAGGTTAAAAAGGTCAGCATGAGCATTTTCCCCTCTTCATAAATCTTACTACAAGAAAACTAAAGACAGTGTAACAACTACATATTCTTCATTCAGGAATAAAATGAATAAACAATCATCTAAAAGGACAATTTACACACAAGACCACAAAATAATGAGGCTGAAACAAGGTGACATTAGAAAACAGAACTCACCCAAGAGACATTAGCCCTGTTTAAGTCATAAAATAGGCTAATATTCACAGCTCTCAGAATAGATTTTAAAAAATGCTTCTCATGCAGTAGGCATACCTCCGCTATTCGCACCAAACTACTTCAACATTTCAAACTTATTATAAATTGCATACTGCTAGTTGGGGCTTGTGTATACAAGTTGTGCAAGATTTACCTGTGAAGATAATCAGGTGCCTGGTTCAGAAGAGTGTAATACTGTCGAACAAACTCTCGCCCGACAAGCTGGGCACTTGGCTTCTCCATCACCATTTCTTTGGTCAACGTGTTTGTATCTAAAAAGCGGACAAAACAAGCTGCTCATTACAACTCTGCAAGTGGGACACACGGCCAGATGCAGTGCACAAGTCATTTTTATCAGGGCAGGACACAACAAACCATGGCCAAGGTTTACTCTCATTTCATTGCTCTGGTGTGCTTCCTGGTGTGACAAACACTGACCTGTAGCCAAATACTCAAGACTACAGTAAACTGCCAGAAAATACACCAGCCCATATACTAATGGAACCATACACCCGTGAATTAATGCACATCTCCGCCCGCTAATCTTGCTGACAAGTGAGGACGCAGGGGCGTAAAACTTCATGAAGGCATGTTCAGTTTTAACAGTCTCTTTTACCCTGAAAGCTATTCAATGACATGATCAAGCTATACATTAACCAGGACAATCGAATAGATTTAACTTAAACATATATCAGTTAGTCAGCCTCTCCCTCGTTTGTAGTGCAATAACCGCGACAAAACTATATTTTCTTGTTGAATAATGTATTTTAAAAATTCACATAGATCAATTAAAGTTCTGCTAAAACCACTTAAATTACGTTAGCTAGGCGCATGCAAGACGGCAAATGCGCAACATGTTAGCTATATTTTATCAGCTCAACGTGGAGTGCTGCTCCAAGCGCATGGCCGCGTTCTATCGATAAAAGCATTAGCTCGTGGGCTAGCAAAGTAAGATAAAATGGTAGCCAGTAAGCTAGCTAGCAAAATTTGCTAGCTCATGGAAGCGGGCTCGCCCATTTCCGCATTGCAAAATGGATACGCACAGCACATGTGGGGGTGTAACGTTATAATAGCAGTTTAGCTAGCAGGCTAGCAATACAGGCACATGCTCTCCAAAAATCACATTTGCCTCACGGGAAAGCTATCGTCAAATTTCATAGGTGGGACATCCTTTCTAGATTTACATATTTATTTCCAGAGTACTTGTAGTAAAGACTGTTCTAGAATGTTCCTCGGCTTACTTGTATAACAGCATATGTCAAACATATGTGCTAGCTATAGGTTACAACGTTAGCTGGCGCTCTAGTACCAATCAATCAACATCGTGAAAAATACTCAGACCACAAGTTAGCTAACATGCAAACTAACGTTACCTAGTAATTACCCCAGTAACATATCTCGCAACCAATAGGGTGGTGAGTTCAGTTCGTTATCTAGAACGGGTTTCTCCGTTATATAAAATGACTTGAAGCCACCCAATGTAAATTAGATAGCTAGAAATACTAGAAATACTGCTTTGTCAGCAAGCAATATACCCCTGCCACTCTCCGAATCCATGTAGGCCGGTTAACAATTTAGCTGACACTGGCTAACAGTAACTAGCTAGCAAATCATTTAGCTAGCTACCTTGTCCTTTGGTAATTAGCACAGCCTAGTTCGCAAAGTAGACAACGAACTAAACAGCCAGCTAGCTAGTCAAACAAACGCAAAAAATCTACAACTCACTAACTAACGCTAGCCAAATAGAAATATAGATTATACCCTTAACACAAACGGCGTAATTTAACTGCCAAGAAGGTGGCTAGTACTGGTCAGCTGGCGAGCTTTATTAGCCTGCTAGCTAAAATAAATATGTGCTACATAGCTTTATTAGCCAGTCAGCTAAAGAAGTAGCCGCATTTTCTCATCAGCTAAAAACGTTAAATCAAATACATAAAGTTATGAATTCAGTAGTCTGAACGCAACTTACCTGGTGGTAAATATATTTTTGATAAATATTTATTTTTGATGTTACGGAGTGGTTCCTATATCACCTCGACCCCTGCGAAGCGTTCAGACGACTCCGATGGCCTTACAACGTGCTCAACCGGCTTCTCTCACTGCTGGCTAAGGAACAACCTAATAGAATGTTTCAACATTTTTAGCAGACCAATAAAGTAACAGTATCGAGAATTTACCACCAATCAAACGTAGGCTGTATTGCTAAACGTTCTCTGTAGCCAATTGTTATTGATGACGTACTCGAAAAGCGTCAACCAATTGGAGAGAAGTTAGCAAGTTTGGTTAATCCAAGATTAGCCCATGACGAGAAATGTGAGTTTATTTCGCATCAAAAAATGGTTATTGATACAAAAAACAAAATGATGCTGCTAGAGCGATCTATTTAAAATGAAATTCCTTTGTTTAATTTTTTAGAAGTGTATTCCTTTTGCATATCTTATTTGGGTTGTCAATTGTATTCTTCGTGGTATTGGAACTAATTACGTTACAACAATAGAATGAGTTGGGTGCTAAAGTATAGTACGGATAGTCGCAGTTATTTTCTAATGAAATGTAAAATGAAAGTACCTATGAACGGCGTTTCAAGAAGTTTAGAAATGTTAATATTGACAGTTAATCTATAATTTGCATAATACTCGAGAATGGTAAAATACTGAATGTTTTAAACATGCGAGCTGCATACTTCAAAACAAGGTTAATTATATACCTGTGACAATCACTGATTAACTGTTAACAGTCAAATATCCTCTTTAGATGTTATTTCAGAATAAAACTAATTCAATTTCCACATTTAGGCATCTCAACATCATGATACATAATTTCAAACATTTTTCTAGTGTAAGTCATTGATAGGTAAAAAGAAAGTGATTCTCATTTAATTTTTGAATTATACGTTTAGTGTTAGGCCTACTTCACATTCTACTTTTGCAGATTCCATTATCAAAATGAACATACAGGCTTCTATTAATACAGTTTGATGTGTACTGTATGGAACCATTTTCATTATCATGGCATTAGCTTTCATAAAGTTATCTCAGACTATCACAGTATTGTTAATTGACTTTGCCCTTTTTGCCTTCTCTCCCAAATATAGTAAGAAGAGTGAAGACAATTACTAGTCCTGTCTGGCAATCATAATATGCAAACAGGAATTGGGCAACTTAGGCCATGATACTGGCCAAAGTGAGTTACAGGGCTAGCTGGATCTACCTGATTGAGAATTCACCCATCTACCTACGGCCGCAACCAATCCCAAAGTGGAAAGATGCCAAATATGATTCACTTTACATGGTGAATGAATGAAAGCTGTGTACAGAGTACTGGGATGGGGCACACCCAGGGGCCTTCTGTAGATCTGTCGCCCTCTAGTGTTAATAAACCAGTAGATGCAGCAGAAGCTGTGCTCACATTGGTTCAGCCTATGAACATTATCCAGTTAACCCCACACAGCTGCATATTTACCGCCTTGAGGACCGAATAGTACATATGAGAGTAAATTCATTCAATGGAGCAAGATAATATAAATAATTGATGACCATATGTAGTTCATTGTGTGTCAGCTTTAGTGTGGAATGTTTGCCATTTTAGCATTGGAGACCCTCTCTGATTTAATTATTAATGTAAGATTCTATATAACAAAACTGTAAGCTCAGGAGATTGCAATATATCAAACACTGCATAACTTCAACCACCAGCTGACAATTCAGAGTTTGGTGCAATAATATCTTTAAATGAGTCAAGATGAACCTATATTAAATACTATTCAGTCGAAGAAGGCAAGAAGGCTGTTTCTTTACATCTTGTATAGTGAAAACTCCAGTGTAGTACTGCAAGTCTACAGTACCAAGTAATTTATACTTCCTACATTATATTACTGATTGTTCTTTATATTGCTTTTGACTCGCATATTATACTGCTTTCTACTGCTATTCCATGCGTCTATTACTTGGTGTACCCCATTAATAGTATAGTCTTCAACACCAACATAAGATTGGGTTATAACACCTCATATATTTAATGTTACATAGGTTGTGGTTTTTGAAGAACTGCAGGGTCTGTTTGTTTTTATATTCAGATTTTATCTGAACAGTTAAAACAGTTTATTACACCGCTTAACTCACCTGCTTACTTGTGGCTAAATTAGTTGCTGATTTTAAGGTGAAAACTAAATCCAGAAGGTGACTCTGCAGCACAAAAGTTGTTCAATGCAAAATTCAAAGTAATTTGAATGTCATTTTTAAGTCATTTGTATGCCATTTTGCCAACGGGGCATTGGATACGCATCCCTTTATTTTACATGATTAAGGTATAATGCTACCAGCAGACTGATGGTTCATTCAGAGACATATTTATATGTCCAACGACATGTGCAAGTAAAAAAAAAACTAAAAAAAAAACCTGCAGCTAAAGTTAATGCATATATTTTTCCTGCTGATCACATTTTGCCAGTTTCTTTCACTGTTTGTTTCACATGTATGTTAGCCAGATTCACAGATCCTTTAGCAAAGATAATGGATTGATATGACTGATATGACATTGACTGTTACACTGGCACATAATGTATCATTTTATTTTATTATTTTATTTGTTATATATTGTCCATTACTAATAGCACTAAAAAAGACAAATATATATACATTCTGGTTTATTTATGAACAGAAATATGCCGTTTTCACTCTTAGTTTATACATGTAAAAATATGCAATAACATGCAACACTGTCTACTCCAAACATGTCACTTTGACTGTTTATACAATGTAGCCAGGTTTACCAAACACAGACGTGTTTATGTAAAGATGACTTGGCCACATATAGTCCCCTCCAAAAGTATGGTAACTGCACAGTGAAATGTGTTATTTTAGCAATAAGTAAGACATTTGGATTTTAAATCAAAAGATGAATTAGACTTTTACCCTCACCGCGAAATGTCACTCACCACGAAAGCAGCTTTTTCAGTAAAATGGTAAAACATAAACGCATGGAAATACCATGAAATAAAAAAACGGACTCTGTACTTTCGTCTCATATTCATCTTTTGATCTCAAATCCAAATGCTTGAAGTAGGCTATATATGAGTATATATAACTCATTTCCATCTACCGTAACCCTACTTTTGTATGGCGCTGTATTTGGCTATGTCTGCGTATACTGTGGTGTTATTGTTACGTTTGCTTTCCCTATTGTCCACGCTGAAACGGTTCCAAATGTTTCTTTGTTTTATTGCGTCAAAGTAAAACAATAGAAGTCCAAGTTAACCAAAGAACCCGCCTACAAACAAAGTACTGTCTTATCCTGCAGAGGGAGACACAGTCTCCTCCACGTGAGACTTAGGTTGTTACCTCACGAAAATTATTTATTCATCCTCCTGAGTCCTGGCAGAAAAAAAGTTTGGGGAGAGTCGCGTAAATATAAAACCCTTGAGAAATGTAACACGGTCAATAACTTAACGTAGCCTACAGTGTGGCTGCCGCATCCATTTCAGGTCTGTAGCCTACAAGTGCAACACAGTCCTCAACCAGCTCCCAAAAGAAACGGAGCAATGTGCTAACCTTTGCGGGAAGTATTTCCAGAAAAAAACTGTTTTTGAGCAAGCAGAGTAAATATCTGTTCCGGAAGTAATTTTTGGGGTATTTTATTTTAAGGTTTTATTTGTGTTTGCAAATACATCAACTTTAAAAAAAGAAAGTACGTTTTTGGAGTGTGGACTATTCTAGCGAGAACTGGATGTTAAGTGACAAGGAAAAAAAAAAAAAAACATCCACGTCTGTATAAATGTAACCGCAGCAGTTACAGTTATGCCATCTCTGATTTGCCATAACAATGTTCTTTTTTTCTCTCTCTTTTTTTTTTTTTTTTTTTTTTTGCTGTTCTATGTTTACAGAATATCATCTAAAGAGAAAACCAAAGGGTTGGTACCCAGGGCGACCATGGAGAGGGCGTTGGATAGTAGGAACACTAGATGTTGTTGGGGGAGACCTTAGGCATGACAAACATGAATTGCTTATTTGAATTGCTTGATTGCTTAAGAGCTTATTTGTTTACCTATAGGCTACAATTAACATCTAGGCTAAATTATAATGATGCATTCCAAATGAATAACCGCTATAACACATAGCCACGTAAAACCCACGGGACGCTGGTCAGTTCACAAAATATTTGTTCGTTCATATGCTTGACTGTGAATAAATTAATTCAAACAGTAGCCAGTAGTAATCCAAAAATATGACGGCCTCATCTCCACACACATAATCATACAGTGCTGATTGCAAGTTTAGTATCCAAGAAAAACGATTTCTCGTTCTTTTGTTTGACCAGACGTACGCTCACGCCTTGTGCCACCGCCTTCTTAAGCACTCTCTTCATCTTCGCTTCCTTGTGAAACGTAGCTGGCATTGTCTAGCTAGCCTATAGCCTATACTGAACTTGAGGAAGTTTGTCTGGTTCACTAAATTATGTCTATTGCCAAAAAAATCATTTAAAGGCGAGGGGAACTGTCAAGTTCCTCGAATTCACGACATATGATCAGAAGCAGACACATATTGAGCAACATATAACAGCGTCCTAGATTAGGTAACGAGGAACGGTGCAGCTTTCATAGCTACATAGGTAATAATTCGCATTATTTTGTAGAAAACGGCGGATTCCTTTCACTTCCGTACAACTCCATGGTAGGGGTGGGGTCGCCATTTGTCTTGGCGGTGCGTCTCGATTCTTGGCGCGAGTGTGCGGCTGGGAAGGTGCAGCTGGTAAAAGGGTGAACAGCTCTCCAACTGTCCCAGCAGTATATGAAACGAAAGAGCAGTACACGCTCTATTCCCCTGCGAATGTACCCTGTGTAAACGAGGTAGTCGCCTGTAGTCGGGACAGAAATTGGTAGGCTATTTCAGAAGTGTTGGTGTCGTGACTCTTACGCATTCTCCTGACATGGTACATCGAAGCGATTTTCAGTGCAATGACGCTTTACACCTAGTACTATGTTCTGCAACTTATTTTGCCTCCATAGTAGGTTAATAGCCGTGCTTACCCATATCTCCCTTTGAGCAGTTTTGTTCGACGAGCCAGTTCGCTCACTACAAACCGCCTATTACCTTAAATCCACGAATTTATTTTGAAGATTTCTCGCACAATATAGATTAAACAGATGAACCTTCCTCAATTTAACAGCAGGGTCTACGTAAATAAATCAAACACTAAAAGAATCAGGAAAATGCTTGTCCAGATAACTAACGTGCCTTCTTTGCAGAATAATGAGAGATTCTTTGAAGCCATATGCATAATGCCAGAATGTAGGCTTATTATTTATTCTTTCAAGGTTGTTACGTAAGAATGAGCTAACTTAAATAAAGTGTACTTAATATGTGTAGCCCTGGTATAGATGAAATCTAGCCTGCAATTATCTTAAAAAAAAAAAAAAAAACTGGTCTGTGCCGGCCTGTGCTCTGAAAAATCTACAGTAGACTCCTACAGGACCTTTTAAGTTTTAAAATAGCCTCAGAATTATAGCTTGAACAAATAAGAAATTGTGGTTCCACGTAAAACCAGTATATATATAACAGATAATGCCTACATGGTAGCACATGTGGTATAGCATTTACTTATTCTCAAAGGTCCCTTTGACTCTCAGTCCCTCCGAATAGCTTATTTCCTTTTTTGGACATTTTCTGTTCACATTGAGGTCCAGTTTGTCCATGGAACAGCAAGTCCAGATGATGCACCATTTGAAGCAATTGTGTTCACAGAAACGCAGTGCGTTGTGGTTTGTTTCGTGAGACACTGCCAGTACAATGACCTGCCACAAATTTAGGATTATTTTATGGATGTATATATATATATATATATATATATATCGTTTTGTACAGAATTAAACATATGTAGAATATAATTTTGCTGTGAAAGGGGAAGGGGGATGCTCTATACCTTAAAACCCCACACACTCCAGGAAAACGGGCACTGTTTTTTATTTATATTTTAAATGCTACATTTTCCTGACAAAATAAAGAAGTTACATTAATGCATGCATATCAACAATGCATTTAAAGTAGCTGCATAAACCTGAATATGTCCAGTTTTCTCTTTTGTAAATAAAACAGACACACTGAACAATACTGAACATTTTATTAGCAACAAGCCTGTAGTAGGAAAATTAAAAATACATAACTATGAATTGTACGTGTCTGGTATGTATAACAGCATTATAGCCTTATAATTATGTTATATTTGTAGGAGCATACAGGGACACAAATGCTGATGTGTTAATGTGAATCAATTGGTCATTTGAAAGTGGAAATTTATTTTACGCCATTGTAGAATGTTCATAATGCATATCTTAGATAATGTAAGTGGCTTGTATCCATTTTATAGCCATAGTAACTCTTAATAGGAAAATAAATGCAGATGTAAGATGCATGCAAAGGCTTTCAATCATTTTTCATTGTTTTTATTCATATAGACTTTTAGAATAGTCACACTGTGGCAAAAATCAATTGGTGAGTGAACACATTAGAAGGAGAAAAGTTCTCAACCTGCGAGATTCTGTCCTCTCACTGTTCATTCTTTTATTGCTTCAAATGTCAATACACTTAACATTTTCCTGTCTCTGTAAAATTGAAAATTAGAAAAATAAAAACAACAGACTTCCTGATGCACAGGGCTTAAAATGAAAAATGTTGTGTTGGTAACACAAAACACAATAGAGACGAACGTTAACCCACCACCAAAAAAAATAAAAAAAGAAAGAAAAAACAATTAAAAAGATCATAAAAGCGAGAGAAAGAACATTTATTTAGAAATTTTATTTTAAATTTACATTTGTCAACTCAAGAATGCCAATTAATTAATAGTAAAGACCTGATTTACTGGAATGTATCATCCCAAAATGTATATATATATTTTCGTGAACATCCAACAACATGTACCATTCAACATACGAAGTCCAGCTGCAGTCCAACAGAGTGTATCCCTAAAAGCCCTCTCTACCTTACACTTTCCCCATCTGTATAACTGTTAATTTACACAAAGAAATACTGGAAGCGTGCTTGATCACCTTTGGTGAAGGTTAGTTAGAACTGTGCACATCTTTTTTTTCTTCTTTTTAGTGGTATAGATAAGGTTGTTAAAAAATGAGATTAGCACCGTTATCTTGATTTTAATTTAGGGGTTAAGCACCTTGGCCCAATGAAAGAAAGAAGTCGTCACTGGAGAGCATAATTTAGATGACAAGGTCCTTGTCGATATCCTCTGAAAAACAGAAAATATTCATGGCATCAGTAATTGTTTTTATTAAAAATTATTAATAGTATTAATAATAACTCTTCCCCTTTTTAAACTCAAAATCTAAATGTAAACATATTATTCAGAACAGCAGTTACATAGCAGCATAAACATTTCCATTCTCATTATTGTACTGTCCCTATGAAATTTTGCGCACGTAAATAAAAGGATGGGGGATTGACTCACGCTCTTTGATGCCAAAGCAGCTGGCCCACTCCTCCAGGGCGATGTACTTGTCGTTGTCAGCATCGCACTGATCGAAGAAGCGGGTTGTGCAGTGCTCCATTGGGATGAGTGGGGCACGCAGTGGGGAAAGCTCAGTGTGAGACAAGAACCTATCCCATAAAAAAACAAAACATTGTAATGCTTAGGGAAGCCGCCTCACTCACCATTTCACTGAAAACTGTGTGACAATGCAGTGTCATGAGACCTCAGTTTGAGAGTCATCTGATGTGTGGTATGTTCTTATATACCTGATCAGGACTGGACTCTTTCTTCTCTGGGTTATTAAAGTCGAGTGATTATTGTTTTCGAGGAGCAATTAAATAATATGGTATGATGACTGAAATCATCGACAGGTTATCCTCTATGGTTAATGCTGTCAGAAGGAACCTACCCATCAACAGGGTGCTGGTCCAGCTGGCCAAACTGCCAGTGCACAGGGAAGATGTACATGTTGTAGTTCTTCTCAAAGTCATGGGCCAAAAGGTCCAAGGAGTGATCCCCAGCCTGCAGCCTCTTCTCGTTCTCGAAGATCTTCTTCACCTGCCATCAAGATACATTCCATGTAAAAATGAGATCAAGCTCAATTAGAATACATCACCACTTCCAACCTTGCTTTACTGTTGGTTGAGAAAAAACAGGAGAGAGAATGCCTTGTAGAATGTAGGGGATTAGCTGAGATACATGCTAATGGTGAGCCACACTCACTCTGAGTTTCTGCTTTTCGGACAGCAGGTTGTGGTCCTCGTCACGCTCGTACAAGGTCACCAGCACATTCTTCAGCCAGTCCCTCATGCGCAGGGGGAACTCGCTCAACTCATTTTCCATGCAGGGTGCGATGACTAGCAGAATAAACATTTCATGGAACAGACTGTCAGATAAGGAATACCGAAAGAATTATGGGGCTGCAGCAGGACAGTAATAAACATGCTGTGTTGGTTTTCTGATGCCACACAATTTCCTACACTATATACGCATTTCTTTTTTCTTTAAAATTTCTATCATCTATTATTGCATATGGGTCTAAAGCTCAGTTTTACCACTAAGGTACTTGAAACTTGAAAAGAATTGAATGCAAATGTTAGTTTTTTCTGTGTTTTTCCTTTCCCCAATCTGCCATAACAGTTTGATTTAGTGCTCCCCTGCGTATACACTGTGAGGCCCCAGGAACATTCCTGTTTGACAGTCTGCACTGGTGGGGCCCAGCTGTAGCACAATCTCCATCTGCACCTCGCAGACCTGGGCAGTCTCACTCAGAGGGATGAGGCTGAACGCAGAGGATTTACTCCAGCTGGGAGGGCATGTGCTTCTGCGGGGAGGAGTAATGGCAAGCAAGCACGGACTTGTGAGGAAGGTCCCAAGGCTGGAACCCATCAACCGCTCCCACAGCTGTCAGCTGTGCTTTTAGGAGAGATTTGACTGACTCAGAAAGATCTGTGATTGTAGTCATTTTTTCAGAGGATCCAAGGGATTCCCAAGGGAATCTTTTTAAAGGTCCTGTGTCTTTGTTGATATTAGAAGATTTCATTTTCTCAAACTTACTTCTCTGAGGTGGAACTTGCTTATGTGCTCGCATTTGTATGGTTCCTGTACCTACTGGCATTTTTAGTGCCAGATTTTGCTTATGCATACTTTAGTATGGCCTGATATATTGTATGTGTACTTATTGCCATTCCTGATGTAGTTCCTTTGCACACTTACTAGCCTATATACATACTCACATTTGCAGGGCCCGATGTAGTCCAGGTGCAGCTTGTGGCCCTTCTTGGTTCCCTCCAAGGCACACTTGGTGGCGAAGAAGTGGCAGGAGGAGTCATAGGTCTTGTTGTCTGTGCCACAGACCTGCAAAGAAATGTATTCAAAAATGGATTAATATTTTTTTAATCTCTGAATGTAAACCATCTTTTTTTTTTAAACATAATATAAGTGTTTTGGATGACAAAAACATGTAGCAGTAGAAATATATATTTTTAAATATTAAGATCTTATTTTTATTTAATGCCCCTGGCATGTAGTGTAGGCCTCAGTATAGTATAATATAGGGTTTTCGAGATTAAGACCAGAGACAATAGGGCACAAAATGAGTCACTGGGTCTTAGGAGGATGAGATGGTCTGGCACTTGACATATGGGGTAGGGCAGTTCCGCTTGCATGCACTCACATGCTCAAACTCCCCGGTGGAGGTGGGGCAGGTAGAGGGGTCCTGGCAGACACACATGGGGCTGTTGCTGTCATCCACCTCGCACACCTTGCCCTTCTTGCAGTGGTGGTTAAGGCAGGGATCTGTGAGAAACAATAAAAACAAGGCATGATGTGAATCAGCGACTCCTTTTCAGTGCTAGAATGAACATATTCATTTTTTTTTTGTTTAATGGTTTCTTTTTTGTTCAGAGGTAACTTTATCTTCCCACTTTGAGTGTTGAATGTATTTTTTTACTCACTCAAAATATTAATGTTGATGTGAAAACTATTCTACTATTAATACTGCTATAAACACATTGTGTGCTCCTTAAGGATTAAAGCAAAGAGGTATTCACATTGAAAACACTTCATTTTATATATCTGTCATTTCCAGGGTGTGCTTGTAGCTTTTATTAGGTCACTAAATGGGTTATGCACACATAATTACACCAGTATGCTTTTAGACTGATGCAGTCTGTCATTACTTTGGTTATTCATGACAGCAAGTTTCTTGAAGCTGATGGTTAACAGGCTAAATAACTTTAAACTTAAGCTAAAGGAACAAATATACTTAAGTGCCTGTTAATGAATGGCTAGTCTCCCAAAACTACTTTCGTTTGACAGTTGAATGGCTTTGGTACTTAGAAATAATCACATCTGACACATTACAATTATGCATTTGAATGCAAAAAGGATGTAAATATTTTTACAGTAAATAAGGTGGAATTGCCACTCAAAGCCCAATTTGAGTATTGTGATTCACCAGTTGAATCAGAATAAATGAATGAATGAATACAACAGCTGATGTCTGGATATCAGCTTGAATTAAATGAATTGTGAGTGATGCATAATGCTTGTACTCACTCTCAGCAACAACATCCTCAACAACTTCAATGGCCTCATCAAACTCTCCGGTCTCTACCTGGACTGGGTTGGCTCCCACTTCCACTCCCTGGGAAGCAAAAAATAGAAGGACAGACAGTTACAGGATGGGCTAGGTTCTGCACTGTAGTTATTAGTTGTTTTTAATTACTGTATGGGGCTCCCTCTAAACTTTGAACAGGAATGATACTAAGCTGAACTCAGTTGTAGCCAACAAGTTCTGTAATTGATCCAATGGGACTGTGACAGTGTAGCACAGCAAGAGAAAAACTCTTGAAAACACAGTGGAACTCACAGAGTAAGTCTTCTCTGGTGCTATACTTCTGGGTCCAAAATGAATTTCTAAAGCAGTTTCTAAACTGCTAAAGACATGCATGCATGCAGATACACAGGCCTTGTTGCAGACTGCACCATTTCACAATGCATGGGGTGGAAAACATG
This sequence comes from Anguilla anguilla, assembly GCF_013347855.1. NCBI lineage: Eukaryota > Metazoa > Chordata > Actinopteri > Anguilliformes > Anguillidae > Anguilla > Anguilla anguilla. Next base: position 50,359,417 of record NC_049203.1, on the reverse strand, counting down.
TCACAGAGTTTCCAGTGTCACTTGCCTCTTCTACAATGGGATCCTCCTCCACAATTGGCTCCTCCTCCTCAATTGGCTCCTCCTCCACAATTGGCTCCTCTTCAGTCTAGAAAACAAGAGCAAAGGCTACGGTCAGCAGCTGGCATGCCATGGCATTTTATAAACATGAGCCCAGCCTGTGTTCATGAAGACATTTAGCCAAATGAATAAACTGTAGATGATTATACATTTTTCAGCTCATTAACAAAATTCAGCGAAGCTTTGAAACGTTACATTTCGCTGTCAGCACACTGCAGAGATTACTCACTGAGGCGTCCAGAGAGATACAGCTTGACATTTCAGAGTTTTGACTTCCACCATTGCTGAAAATCGTTTTTTTTACCCCCCTCTCATTTCTTAAAATGTCACAGGCAACACATGACAAATTGTGGGCATTACTCACTGGGGCAGTCAAGGCCTTGCCAGCCAGGCACAGGAGGAAGATGATCCACACCCTCATCTTCAGACTCAACCTGAAAAGTGAATAAATAAAAAATAATTAATTCTTCGATCGCCACACAAGATCAATCAAAATACTATTAAATGTGTAGAGCATTGTTGATAAATTAAGAAGCCTGTATTTAAAAAAGGAAGAATGTTACTTCATGAGTTACAGTTTTCGATCATCTCTTTTCATCTTCCAATACATATAGTTATTCATGAACTCTGAATTAAAGTCACATTTAAACAAGACTAAAATCTTATCAAGGACTTTACAATACACTACAATTTCCCAGGATCAGGCTACAGATATGTTCTGAGCAGTGTTTTGGTTTAGTCAAAGCCTTAAAGAATAAAAAACAAATGTAAAATGTCATCTTATAAAACGGCAAGTATTTAAATTAATCAATGATCAAGTTGGAATAACAGGTCATGACTTCAACTCGACAAAGTCTGTCAGATTTCAAATTATATTCAAATATCTGACAAGTTATGTTTCCATTTAAGAAATGGAAACCGACAGATCATTGCCTTGAATACCAACCTGCCAAGTGCGCACAAAATCACATAATTGTCTTTGGCAGCCTTTCAAGTCACACTGCAGTCATGTTTTTTATTGTATCATTTAATGAGACTGCACAGCAGTTTGCACAGACATGACCAAACAAACTGTCTGTAGAATCTTCTTGAGCCAAGCATCTCAGATTTCCCCATTTTAGATGGTTTCTTTGTGGGAAAAAAAACTCAAAATATATTGATGGAAAGATGGAAGCTTATATCTTTTCAGTCAATAATTTCAATGACCATAACATCTGTATTTGCATCTGTTATTTTGGTCTACTATTATGACATATGTCATGATCTACGTCAAAATGTCCAGGTCCAAGTTAATCACAACTTGTTGAACTGTTATACTGTTGAACTGGCCGGTTTTTGGGATAAGCCGTTCATCCCTCGGCCCTCCTTTTGTTTTTCTCATTAGGCCTGTTCGAGACCCTTTATCTGGGTGACTGCCCAACTCTGTGGGAGCTCTCAGCACATTTTATATCCTCAGGAAGTTCGGACTTGGCAGCTCCAGACATAAATGTAAAGATAAGCACTTCTAATGTGTTTTTTTTTTTTCATCTTCCCTACTCCTTCTCACATGCAAAACTCCCCGGAGTGTTTAGTTTAACATACTCCCATTCTGACAGAGGAATCTTCTAATGGTTGATAAAACCCTTTTTACAAGATTTCCCTTCAACAGCCATCCTTTGGCTATTTTCTCAACCTTATTTTCTTACTATTTCACTACCTCCAACAAAGGGAGCTTTGTTTTAGAATTTTTGTGGGTAAATGATCTAAGAAAAAGAAAGAAGATGCTTTAGGGGGGAATCTTCAGCAGGGCTGGTGTGGTAATATCAGAGATTTCAGTTCACATGCATACAGCAAAGATCAAAGGCAACTTTATGTATGTATGCTGCAACACCTACACTGAGAAGATATAGATTAATATATGGTGTAACACATTGATTTGTTTCATTAAGGATCAGATACTATGTTTCAAGACCAGGCTTGGCATATCACTAAACATGGATCCTCTCTAGATAGTAGGCAATACGAAGATCCTAGTTTAACTAAAAGGCCCATTCTTTGCATGTGTGCGCTAAAATCACCCTACGTAATACATTGCCTAAATTCCCATGTTTGAATATCTAGCTCCTTCTGAAATACCATGTATATACTTGAATCCACTTTTAAGGACTGCTCGATATGGAGAACAATATGCAAATATCTTCCAGCAGTTCCCCGCTTGGCTAGAACATGTTTGTGCTTGAATGAAGCTGTAGAAATATTCCGAATATATGCTCCAAAAGCCCGTGACTGATTGTAGCACTCCTCAAATGAGCCTTGAGGCCCTGGATAGCACTCAACTGCTGACCTTTTACAACTTTCTAAAGCAGTTATGGATCAAATTCCATGGTTAACTCTCAGGGCTTAGAGAGCGCAGAGCCACCCAATAAGAACAGCTCTGCCTGAGGGGTCATTCTGTGGCAGAGGAGAATTAACCGCAAGGATAGATTTTCAATTTATAGGTGTGGTGATTAGCTTGGATCATTTTACCAAGTGAAGCCACAGACGCTGCATTGTCGTTCTTCTCCCAACTATAATTCCCCCTCAATGTTCAGCAAAACAAGTGTCTTCCACTACAGCTAGTTCAAAATTCAGTATAGGAAGTTTCAAAAAGAATGTTCAACCATTTTAAATTTCACAGTGAAAACTTTTTAAAATCCTTTATTATGGATAGATGTGTGTATATCTTTATGTTATGTTATTAATAAAATACAATTGAGGTGGCCATTATTTGGAATTTTAGGCAGTTTTTTTAACCATCTGACTGCAGGATTGATTTTGAATTCACCGATTCCATTTTTGAGGTGAATTAGATACATTTAGCAGGGCATGTGTGCTGTGATGTAGTCTATGATCTGACAGAATGCCATTCCTCATCTTCTGCCACCTGCTTTAAAGCACATCGAATGGGCCTAATGGGTAACCATCCAGACTTGCCCGCAACTTCAGCTGGACGTCCACGCCAAGCCTCAGCTGCGCTTTCCTCCCTCACATGTTTTGGTTGGAGAGCTCAGAAAAGTACCCAGATATGCCGTTGAGGTCAACCACATTTTTGACGAGCTTAGGCATGGAAAAATACAGGGAATTCTGGCAGAAGCTCCATGGGATGACGTGTCAATAAGCTGCACACAAGGGAGCCTCTTTCCCTTCTCCGGGTACGAAAGGAAGGCGTTGTTTCACTTGGGTTCTCCTGTTTAAGAGGACGATGTGAGCATCCAGTGTCCGTTCCCCTAAAAAAAGCAGCCGTCGTGTCCATAAATTGTCCGGTTTTGGTTGGAATGTCTGCTACATCGCCACCTTTGGCCTTTTTTAAGCCTGGAAAAAAGTTTCTGAGAGGATGTTGTGATGTAACTGCAAAACAAGTTATTTTATTTGGAAGGCGGTGCAGATAATCAAACAGGCCAGAGGTAAAGGAAACTCTGTGGTATAAAAGATCTCCTTCTCTTTTGGTATTTAATTCGGAGATTTGTTCCGCAAGCAAGCCATGGGGAGTAAACAAGGTGGAAAACAGGGGCACAGAGGTCCGTTTCTTCAAGGAGGACTTCTTCAACAAACATCACCCCTGAACAGGAGGCTAAAGGTCTGACTTAAGTTGCTTCCATAGCAGAGGAGCATATAGTTTCGACTTCACTTAAATAAGTGACACATTTCAGAGTCCCTTGTGTCAAGACATCAATAAATGTTTTTAATATTATTCTTTGGAGTGCAGGACAGCTCTGAATAGCTTTATTTGTATAAAATGGCCATGCATGATCACAGTTCATGAAGTTCTATGATCCAGAGGTGTCTCACATTTTTCATTGAGATTTTCTACCACATTTCCCCATCTTGTTCTCATTATAATATCAGAATGAACAGGAAATAAATGCCGTGTGTGTGTGTGTGTGTGTGTGTGTGTGTGTGTATGTGTGCGGGCACGCATGCACGCGTGCATGTGTGTGCATACTCAGGTATGTCAAAAATAAATAACAACAACATTATCCACTGTCACATCATGGGATTATGAAGTTTCACCTTATTGTTTTTGTGGTTGGATCATTTTAGAAGCATGGACTGTTGAAAGGTTGTTCTTTCAAATAAGATTTTTACATGAATTATTTGATGCAAGTAGCATTGTAAATTCATTTTTTTAAGACAAGCATTTAAAGAAAAAAACACTAGTTCTGCTTTTCCTAAAAACAAATGCTTCCCTGAGAGTAGAAAACACAGGGAAATGCCACAAATCTAAAAAAAATCTGAAAAACAGAGTAGCAAGTAGACACAAGAAATGTAATCTGTACTTTTACGCTGAACGGGTTTCCATTGATTTCCCTGAGTTAGGTCTACAGAGGGGAACACTGGGGTACACAATGGAGGGAGTCAAAAGGAACTGAATGAGCGGTGGTATCCATGTAACCCGAGTTTGCAACCATCTGACCTCTCTAATTCATTTACCCCTCCTCCACCCACGTCACTCATCTGCGTTTGTGTTAGTCAGCCTTTTCTATCACAGCTTTTTGATCTGATTCCTCTCTGTGCAGAAGAGAAGTACCTGCTGTGTATTGTATGTGTGTGTGTGTGCGTGTGTGTGTGTGTGGGGGAGAGAGAGAGAGAGAGAGAGAGAGACAGAGAGTGCTAGAAAAAGATGTTTACATCAGGCTCTCTTAATCAGGCCAGTCAAATTAGAAACTTTATAATAGCTAGAGTCCACCTCTTGCCATTTATTATGAAATTGAAAAAAACTTGCCGTAACCAGCCTACATAGCAAAGAAATTACTGCTACTAGCTACCAGTTAGCCAGCATGAATTTCTCACTCAGTCTGTAATCTGAATATAATTTATCAGTGTTTTTGATGCTAAGGAGATCTCCCTCAAATGAAAACAGTTCCCATACAGTTCCCTCCTTGTTACTTAAGTGTTATGTGTCAGTTGGGTAAAATTATTTTTAATTTTTACTTTTATACTGGATTACATTGGTACCACTTGTGCATTATCATGTTTTGTTATTTTCAGTTGACTTTGTCATTATAGTGTTGTCTGCTGAACATAAGTAAGTTAGCTTACTTGCTCCACTTTTTTCAGGTTGCTCAATTATGCTTGTAAAATTCGGCAAGGGCTGTTGTACTTCTGAACTATAATTCAGACCTATAAAGGATAACAAGAGACCTAAAAAAACACCTGGCACCGTATGGATAGCCAAACAAAGCCATGTATCCTTGTTGATGAAACCATTTCAGGAGCTTGCACCACTGTATAGCTCTGTTACTGTGCACATTCGATGTGAAAAGAAGAGTAAAAACTGTATTATCTAAAATCAAAACTTACTATTGGGCTATGGTCATAAGTCAGGCCTCTGTTTTCTAGTGAGTAAGAACTGTGCATTTTTAGACCCCCCCCCCACCCCCCCCCCCCTCTTTATCTCTGTCTCTGTCTCACATTCTCTCTCTGTACTTCTCTTTACTCTGTAATATTTATTTTCACTGGTAGAGTTTCCCTGAAACTTTTTAGTTGGACCAAGATTTTCTATTTTCAGCTGATGGCATCATAGACAGTGGCTCCTTCCTGTCCTAGATTTTTTTTTAGGTTGCTTGGCATTCCAAACGTTTCAGTGGTCCATTTTCATTCCTGGCCTGGCTAAATCTCTCCACAACAGCACTTTTCATCCCTTACAACTTAAAACCTCAATGCTGCACAGAGACCTTCTCATACTGATGCAAAGTGAGATTAAATACTTTACAATTGTGCATAGAGGCAAGGGAATGCAAAAAAAAAAAAAGATTACTTGATTAAATGATTCCAGACCAGTGTTATCTAAGATTTGAATAACTGCCCAAAAAATATTTCCAGTTCTGCATTATCCGATTGTATTTATTATATTATTAGAACAAATAAAAAAATTACAAGTATTTTTTACTTTCACATTTTAAAAGGGACTTACACACAGCGCATTTTTTATACTTTTGGTGAGTTTTTTAGTGTTTTTAGGACAAAAGTACTTATCAAAGCCTATCAAAAAAAATCTTGATAAAAGTTTGAAAAACACAATGTAAACGTAAAGCAAAGAATGAAGTTTTTCTGTATGTTTCTCTGTAAAAAACCTCCCCCAGTCAGTCAGAGTGCTCGAGCCTGCTTATTTGTAGAGGAGGAGACATCTGCTCATTTTTGCTAAACCATTCAACAGCTGTAGGAGGCTACCATGGCAACACACATTCCTCTTGATGTAAGTAATTAGGTGGAGCCTATTCAAGTAGGAGGCCTTTCCTCTCAGACCAAAGACCACCCCCCCCCCTTCCTTGCTGATGTGGCACACAATACTTGAACATTGTGTTACTACTTTTTTCAGCCATTCTGGGCATTTGTTTATTTACTGCTGTTAAATCACGGTTAAGTCCTGTTAGGGCTCCAAGATGAGATTCATTTTTAAATTTGCTTATAGTTTTCTGCCATAAATCAATAACTGTTCTTTGTTTATGGGAAGGCAACCATTTTCTGAGAAAATTAAAATTATTGTTATGCACTGAGGAACTCGAAATAATACATTTTACATTTAATTTTTCAGGATATTGATAAGATGCCTACACTTTGAATATTCTTTCAATCACAGATACATAAAATTCTAACACTTGTGTAACACATTTGTATAATGTTTGCATTGTATTTCATGCAATGCAAATGTTAAATAACAAACATTTTATTTTCCTTACTCTGCTGTAAAAAAAAAAAAAAAAAAAAAAAAAAAACAAGAATCTAGCACAGATTCCTGTTCTTTCAGGGATGCAATCCTATTCCTATGTACTCAACACAGAATGCATACGTTTGAAGGTCTGCTAAATGGTTACTTTCTGATTAACAATGAACCATTACAATAAGTTGTACAACAAACAAATGCCATCAGATATGGAAATAAGATACATGCTACGCTAAAAAAACATCCATCTGCACTTTTGTTATCTGCACTTCTATAAAAAGAAAACAAGGAATGATGCTTTGGAAGTCACCTACTTTGTGTGTGTCGAGCAGAAAAGCAGGAGAAGTCAGCTGTCTCCGGGCCTGGGAGATTCTAAAGAGAGCGCAAGTTCACACACAAGACATTTGCAGTGGGCAGGCCCAATGTTTTACTCCCCTACACCCCCCCGACCCCTCTCCCCTCCCATTCAATGGGCCGTCCAAAACTTAACTCTCTGTTTCCAGTGACATGGTCTCTTTGGAGGAAAATAGGTCTAATATTGAAACAAATGTATTATCCCCTTGTTCAAAGGATACAAAAAAATACAGGATGGTCAACGTTTATCCAATATGTCGATATGGAGATATTGTCTTTTTTTCCTCTTTAAAAAATAATGCTAATTGGGGAAATGGAAACTGTACTTAAAATAAACATGAGACAAAATATAAATCCCCTCATTATTTGAACAAAATATTTTTAAAATTAAAGCATATACAATTTTTAAAGAAAGGTTTTGCCATATCTACATTGATGAGTAAGCATGCCATCATAAAATATATATCAACATTCTGGGCTCCCTGTCTGTACCTGACAGAAACTGTTATTTTGCATCAGCATACAGAGCTGACCGAAAATGTGAAAAATACCCCTGATACATGTGTTAACACTCTTAGATTGTAACACCTGTACTATTTGTATTTGGTGGCACAAAGCTCTGTTGCTCAGTTGCTCTGTTGCTCAGAGTCACTGCTCTAAAATCTTTGGTCAATATGAAAGGCTAAGTGTAGTCACCAGTTTCAGCAGTCATTCAGTATGTGGCATTTTCTTTCTGCGCACATTTGAGACCCAAAAAATAGAATACCAAAACAACAACCATATGCTGACTTATTTGAGCGATTCTCTAATGGGGGAGGGTTTCAACAAACAGAGAGAGAGAGGGGGGTAGGGGTTTTGGTAGAATTTACTTTCTACAAACATGTGAGTGTTAGCTTTCTGAGTGTGTCTGGAGTTGAAAGCACAGTGGCCATTTTGTATGACTGAACTCCTGAATCCTGTGTACTTTTTTATTCATTCAATAGAAAGAAGGCCACAGTTTGAGTTTTATCGGAGTAAACAAACACTTTGAAAAGGCCTGGGTACTCAAGAAACACATATGTTAACACTTTAGTCAACAACATTTTCCTAAAATTCTAGAGAAATATTTGACTGTAAGACCTTTTTGAGGGGCCCGGTTCCAAGCACAGTCACGCCATTTGTGAATTAACTTTATAGGGTATATTTTAGATGCAGATCTAATAAATTTGACGAGCAATCAGATTTTTTTTGATTGCTCATCGGTGATGGATTAGTAATGTCTGCCCTCACAGAGTAGACTGGTCAAAAAAAGAACATCTGGATGATTCAAAGAGGAAAACTAGTTGCTCTGCGACGTGGCACTGACTCTTTCCACTCTGGCTTCGGCAGACACTGAAAGTGGGACCAAACGCTAGAGCTGGAGGAAGGATAATTATACTGGTCTGCAGACGTGGCGTTGCCCGTATCTGAAGCAACATGTCCCTCAAAGTACAGCGTGTCTCTCTCAGGCAAGAATTCAGTGCCTAATTAAAAATATACATGTTCAAGTCTGCCTTTTAAACAGCACAGTATCACAGAAAACTTGAAATCATCCTCTTCCATTACCGCATACCTTATTGCTTCTAGTTAAATTTTACTCATTCATAATATGAATGAAGAACTTTATTCCACTGACTGCTTACCATGATGCAATACATCAAAATATTTTTTCTGGAACGAAGGAATAGTTGGTTATATTTGGAATTGAAATAGCACAGTGAATATCTGGAGTTTTACCTCCATTTCCTCAATAAGGTCATACCAACTCTTAATTCAGAAGTCTTACAGCGGTGAGTAGAAAGGGTCTTTACAAAGGAATAGCTGTTATTGCCCCTAGTCCGCACCTGCCTCCAAAGAAACCAAACAACGGCAAATTACATCAACACTGGATAGAAATAAATGACTCTCTTTCAGCTGTAATGTGTGCTTTGGCTTGGGGGAGGGCAGACACGGGGGGGCTGAGGGTGTTACTATTTCATTTGAAGATAAAACGACCAAACTGACTAAACTAACCCTTTCCTCAATTAACTGCTGGGCGTGTGTAAATGTGATATTGCATGCTTTCGATTACAGGACCAGCAATGCAAAATTCATGCATTTAAAATAATTTAAATCAGTTTACATACAGCATTCTCACTCAAACAGTAGGAGGACTCCAGATGCCTCCCATCCTTCTTCATTCCAAATGCTCAGTCCCTCACTCATAGTTATGAGCCTGACAAGTGAGACTATCCCTAGATAGTCCCTCTTTAAAAACATTGTTCATAAACCTAATAAAGAGTATCTTTTTATCTTTGATAGATGCCTCTGAAATGTTTATTCAGTTGATACACATTTTATACACATATCTGCATATTTGAATAATCCAAAGAATGTCTAATGAATGTTAAATTAAATGTTTAAATAATTTGGCCACAATTCTATGTTCCCTGTGTATGTTTTATTAGCCAATTTAATATTGATATTTTTTCAGATGTACCATTTTGTTTCTTTTCCTTTGCAGATAAGACAAATGCAGATAAGAAAACAAATGATGAATGTCGAAACATTCTTGCATGAAGTTTACAATCAAATGTGATTGTACGCATGTTTCGTGAATGAGGCCCATTGAATCTAAATCTGACAGCTCTAGTACTCAACTAACCATAGGCTGTCATAGCATAGATATAGCAGCGCCTCAATGGTTATTCATGTGAGTGCATGCATGAATTCAAAGGTGTGTTACGAGCCTCTTTGTAGAAATTTCCATGGGCGTTTCTGCAAACAAACCAGCCCACCTGTGGTGCTGGCTATATGTAGCAGTAATTGTAGTGTCCAAATGCCACTGACCACTAGTTCCTGAAGTTACACCTGCTATTCTATTTCAGTCTGGCAGTTCACTTTGAAGACCCTGGACAGAGTAAGAAGTAAAGACATTGGAACCATTCGTTTTTAGTCTGTCAACAGCCTTTACAATTACCACTATTACCTTGGTACGGTGCAAGTCAAAGGATAGAGAAGAACATTGTTGTTTCTTCAGAGGCCCAATGTTTAATACATATGAAAGTGGTCCTTTTCGCATAGCAGTTCCCTGGTACAAGACTATACTCAACTACACTTAAATGTCACACATCCACTGGCCTTAATAAAGAGAGATAGACATGCTATATAGTGTGATAACTATATGAATTTGCAACTGTATAAAATAAGTCAAAAGTCAGAAATAGGATGAATAACTACTTATTTATTTTGGTTTGGAGAGACCAGGTTGCATTTAACCAGTGGTGATAATAAGTCTTGCTCGTAGACAGATATAGCTATGGTATGACAGCCTTTGGTTAGTTGAATACTAGAGCTGTCAGTTTTTTAACATTATTTCAACATAAAAAATATATATATGTTGTAGGTTGTAGGACCCCCTATGGCAGCCTTTCACCGTTTGTGGTGTGTGTGAATGGGTGAATGAGAGGCATCAATTGTAAAGTGCTTTGGATAAAAGCGCTATATAAATGCAGTCCATTTACCATCAAGGGGTTTATCCTAATAAGAATTTCAATATAGATACATGGTGGTTTGGTTTCCATTGTTACTTAGCTCTCAATTGGTAAATTAAAGCAATGTATTGCACAGCTGACTCATTTAATCTTGGGTATATATCAGTGACTGATTTTAAGGTGAAAACAAAAACCAACAAATTATTTAGCTCTCCAGGGCAAGGGGTGGTTACCACTACATTAAAATATAGAAGGACCATGATGCTTGTGTAAAGGCCCTTTATAAATATTTTCTATTTTGATTAGGTTGCTTTGCCTGAAGGGACTGCTGGCACAGCTATCTTCAATTTCAACATTAAAGAATAAAAGCTAGCTATTATTGAGAATGCTTATAAATGATGTGTAGTGCTTCATCCTCCACTACACCTTTAGGGAGCACATTGGTATCTTACTAGATGGCCACTGACTATTACATTACAGGCATTTAGCAGACGCTCTTATCCAGACTATGAAATGGTATTGTACTTATGTGTGGACCACAGGGAGGTGTGTGCTGAGTTCTACTGTGGTTGATGTGTCAGTTCTCCCTGCTGAAGGCCCGCCCCTGGGGAGGTCTGAGCATGGCCTGACAAGAAAATGATGAGGTCTGGACCCCGCCTTACAGTAAGCGGTATGGTGACGTGTTCTCTGCACATCAGGAACGAATTAGTCAGAGACTGCTCTTTTGGATGGGAATGCAATCAGATTTGTACAGTCTGTACTCAAGTGGTGAAACAGGGTGTATGAGCTGGTTGAAAGGATTTTGAAAAGAGGATTCAGACGATGGAAAATAACTTCTCAACTTTTTAACTTTGCAACTCTGTTTGCAAAATATTAACTTGTTAAACACACAACTACATATTCATAACTACATAAGCTTGGCATGCATAAGCAACAATACAGAAGGCTATATGTTTTCATAATATGGTCTTGCATTTATTTGCATGCTGTGAGTTATCACTATAGCATGAGCTATTACTTTGTCTTGTGGCAAATTCAATTGATAGCTTTTGTGGCATATAGGACTGCTATATTCTGATTGGTTGCAGCAGAGCTCAGAACAGTCTCTTGTCTGTCCCAATCAATCATAATACTCATATTAAATTCTGATCAGTGTTCCTGGTTTTCCTTGAATTGACAACTACGGTGTACCAAATCCTTACATTCTAAATCTCTGTAGCATGTAAATATACATCCCTTTCAACTACAGAAGGAATAGAAATGTCTTTTGCTGCCATCTACTCCAAAAAGGGGAAAAAAACGTTTTTGGCAGAGTGATAAGCTGTGTTGTATTTTCTATCCAACTGTTAGTTCACACACTTGCTCACTTGTGGTTATGAGCTGTACCCCTCTGTCTAGCAGACGGGAGGAGGCTACATTTGTAGAAATGAAGTATGTAAGGATGATTGCTTTCATATGCCACCTATCCGTTTCAAGGCAGATAGGTTACAATTCACTAGTGTTAAATACATGTCTTGATTTGAGGTAGAAAAACTATGTATAGCCAGTTTTATTTTCCCGTAATCATACACAGTAAAATATCCAGTATTAATTCAACTTTAACAGAGTACATATGATTTCAATAGGAACCACAGAGTTAATTTAACACTAATAATTCTACTGTGGCAGACCCATACAATATCCTGATCAAAGAGTTATCAATCTTCTGCCATAATGCTTCTCAGCAGGTGATGGTATCCCTGTGTCTGTGAATATTATTTAAAGCTGTAGTCCATCCATAACTGGATAGTCAATAAAGTGCTCAAGATATGATAGATGCACTCCCTGAAATTAATTAATTGACATGCAGAAATGTTCTCAGAAATATTGTGAGATTGTCAATTTTGAGACAGGGAAGTGATTCTATTTCCAAACAATTTGGCTAAATTAAAATGTATTGGACTTATTTCAACCCTCATCTCAAAGACCAAAAATATAGGCACTGATCTAGGAAAGAAACAACAACATACACTGCCTGTAAAAAAAAGAGGTGGCACTGCAGTGTACAATAATCAGAAGCACATAATGTTACAGACATTTTCAAAAATCAGTCTGCACGACTTCCCGTGGTCTTGTCTGTACCTGCATCGCATGCCACTGTGTACGTTCCCTGCAGTACCTTGGATGCTCCTCAAAATCCTGTGATGTCGCTCCATGATTAGTTCACAGAGGTACTTCTTTGGTTCTTTTTTAAAAAATTACAATAGATTCCGCTGTAGTGGAGGGGGAAAAAAAAACTTTGGCAGGGTTTCAGCCGAAGCCCATATGCTACAAGTACGGTTCTTACGATTACTTTACAATTTTCAAAATTATTCTAAATTGCCTATACAGTGAGCTCCATAATGCTTGGCACAAATGCATATTTTTTGCTTGATCTGGTGCTGTCCTCCACAATTTTAGATTTCTTATCAAACAATTGGTATGTGTACAATAAAGTGCATATTCTCTTTTCTTTAATGATATATGTACACTTTGGTTTCACCATGTAGAAATTGCAGAACCTTTTTGTATATATGCACATGATCACACCTTACTCTGTAACTTTGAGTACTCAGAGGCACTGGGGGACACCGGGGGGGGGGGGGGGGGGAAGATCCCCCCCCGGTGCTGGTGCCCCCATGATTGAAAAAACGTGGTTAAAGTGCCCTCTAGAGTGGTGAAAACGAGTGGCGAAAAGTGCCCCATTGGCTGCCCTTCGCATGGGAAAAAAATGATTGAGTGCCCTCTAGGGTGCCCCTTCATGCAATAAATTGTGATGATGTGCCCTCTAGAGCAAGAAAATTTGATAACGTGTCTTAATGAGTGCTCTTCTAGTAGAGAAAACATGATGCAGTGCCCTGTAAGGTGCCCTTACAATGGAAAAGGGTGCCGTTATGAAGCGCCCTCTATGCCGCCCGTTCATGACAGTGTCCCAAAGGGTGCCCTTTCCAGTAGAGAAAATGGGATGCAGTGCTGTATAGGGTACTCCTACAGGTGAGAATGTGGGGAACTTTCCTAATGGATGCCCCTCCAGTGGAGAAAATGTGATGCAGTGCTGTAAAGGGTGTCCCTACACACGTGAGGATGTGGGGAAGTTTCCTAATGGATGACCCTCCAGTGGAGAAAATGTGATGTGGTGCCATATAGGTGCCCTTACAATGGGATAAACTTGAGGTTCCCTACAGGTGCCTTTCTGATGAAAAAAACTCATGAAGATGCCCTTCCAAGTGAGAAAACACGATGCATCATAGCTTTTTGCGTGCTGATGGGGCCCCATGTCGTGGAGTAGGTGCCCTTTTTATTTTTTCACCCCTGCCCTTCAAACAGCCTGAGTCCGCCACTGCTCTGAGGTATATTCCATCAGAGTCTGCTGCCTTATTTGTCTTTAGTTTATATAATTTATCAAGTACTATCCCCTATCTCAATATCTGCTAAGACATTCCGCGTACTGAACATGCCTTCTGGCCTATAACTAACCATCTCTCAGGTAAAACTCTCAGCAAAGTAAGGCATCAGCAATATCCTTATTCTTATAAAGCAATACTGCTTCCTTAGTCTTAATCCACTTAACATCCTCCTTAACATTCATTTTCTTACTACAACATTGATTACTGCAACCCTCTCCTTGCAAGCCTGCCAGCCTGTGCCATACAGCCTCTACAGATGATTCAGAATGCTGCTGCCTGTCTTCAACCTTCCTAAGTTCTCTCACGCCACTCCCCTGCTGAGGTCTATCCATTGGCTACGTTCAAAGTCCTGACCCTTGCCTACACTGCCGCTAACAGGATAACCCCCGCCTACCACCAGGACATTATTCAATCCTACACGCCAGCTTGACCACTCCACTCTGCTGCAGCAGGGCGACTTGCACTCCCTCTCACCCGAATGATTAGTTCTTGCTCATCCTTACCACGGAGCTTCTCCACCCTAGCTCCCCAGTGGTGGAACTCAATTTTCCCCAATGAACCACTCAGTCATTGCCCACCTTCCGTCGTAGTCTGAAGACACATCTCTTCAGACATTACCTGGACTAACTATGATTTCTCTGCAGGGCACTCCCAATATAGGATCACTCTTATCATTTGTATCCTTCTACTTTGTTCCCGTAGCACTTCCATGTTACACATGTACCTCCGTCCAACACTTATATTGCACTTCTATCGCTATCTTGATGTTGTAGCCTGCTGTCTTGCCTCCTCGTTGGACTTCACAGTACTGTCTGACATAGCCTATGCTTACTGTGTGAACTGGACTTAATGTGTTCATGGATATGAATAACTGTTACATAATGAATATTGTCAATAGTGTATGAATATTGACTTTTGGTATGCACTTATTGTGCATCGCTTTGGATAAAAGCGTCTGCTAAATAAAAGCAATGTAATGATAATGTAATGACACAGTATGAGATCCTGAACTGGTTTATTTGCAGACTGCACCTCCCTACTCTTTTCACTCTCTAACCTCCCTGACCCCCAAGTCCCTCATTTAAATAATCCTGATCAACCCTAAGCATATGCTGGCCGACTGCAGTGGTACCCTTCTGGTTTAGGTGCAGCCCGTCACACTTCTATAGGCCACCCCAGTCCCTAATGGAGTCCCAGTGCCCGATAAACTTGTACCCCTCTTTCCTACACCAGGTGTGCAGACCAGTCAAGTTCTTCCACACCATTCTCAGCAAAGCCATTTGTGTATGGACCTCGTTGTGTGCCCGGGGGCATTGTTATGCTGAAATAGGAAAAGGCCTGTCCAAAACTGTTGGGGAAGCACAGAATCATCTAGATTTTGATAGCATGCTGTAGTATTAAGATTTGCCTTCACTGGAACTAAGGGGCCTAGCCCAAACCATGAAAAAGAGCCCCAGACCAAGGGGTGTCCAGATACTTTTGGTCATGTAGTGTATCCGAGGAAGGTAACATAATGTTTTATTTATATCTCAGGAAAATCTACAGCCAAAATGTATCTGGAATCAAATTATAATAAACTATAGCTAACATTAGAAACTTAACAACAGTGGAAAACTATCTAATTGTTCAAATTGCCCCTGAAAGGGTGAAAAAACAAAAAACCTTTCAGCAAGAAGGCGGCCAAATTATATGGCCGTCTAGTTTGGTAGCTGACTGCTTAATGGCGGAAAAAGTGGTAAGTTCCCTCTCTGTCCCATAATGGCAACAGAGATTTTCAGTTAAGGAGTAAAACCGTATTACCTTGCTTAAAATATGGGTTTTAAAAACCCGAAATAATATAAAATACACACTTGAAAGCACAATACAATCCACCATATAGTGCTGCTGGAAAAACAACAACAAAAAAATTACAATGATTCTGACCTTATTTCCAACACTGTCTCCATGAGGTAGTGTGGCATGTGAAGTATGTGTGCATGTATATGAGTATCAGAATATCGCCCCTCATTTCTCTGCATGTGTCTGCGTGTGATAGTGTGAGCGTCAGCCTCTTTCAGACGGAGTCTCAGTTAAAGGAGAGGAGGGAGCAGTCAAAACATCCTTTTCACTTGTGGAAAATGGGCCTCTTACTAAATCTCTCCGTTCGTAAACGACCTTCACTGTAAATTCTCTGTAAATTCCTATGCAGGATGCAAAGGAACTCGTGTTTTCAAAAATGACAAGACGGCTTACGGCTTCCCTGTAATTTGTCATATTCCACTTTCTGACATATTTGAACTGACCCCCCCCCCCCCCCCCCAAGCACAAGTACTGTTTTCTTGTTTTCATGTGTTTTCTTTTTTTTCAACCTGAAACATAACAAGATGAAGTTTGTGCTTCTTTGAATTGCAAAATGCCAACCCCCAGGCTTTTTAACATTTTCAAGACGTCAAGTCAATGAAAGCTGCTGTAGCAGCTGCAGCTCCCCTGTCTCATTTAAAACACAATTTGGCCTTATAGGGATTTACAAAATGAGGGGGAACTCCAGACCTGACAGGTAGACTATTCTTCCCTTTTAGCAGAGGATTCACATGATAACTACCCAGTCATCAGAGTAAGCCCTTTTTCAATACACCTGAACATATGTTGGTGAGAAGAAAGACTAAGCAAGAAAAATATTTCTCACAACATTAAGATTTTACAGCTTTTGTCAATCAGAGAAACTGTCCCTATTTCATATATTTCTTAGAAAACAACTATAACTGTAAATCATTTTTAAGTATTTGAACAGTGCCTGATATAACTAGGACATTTGATGGAATGTTCTAGGCATTTAGTTCAGATTTTATTCGAGCTTACGAAAGTAAAGACATGCTTGTTGATTTTCAGCAGGCTGTGAGCTAGTCAGCATTCCCCAGGACTCATTGTGCAGTTCACTGTGTGCACCAGTAGCACCAGGTGGCTACATACAGCACATTGCCCAGCTGCCATTGAAAGCGTACTCTGTGCTCATATAAAGACTCAGTCAGAATCCCCATCTGTCACCTCTGTGGTAGACACCAGCTTCCTGCCAAAGGGTTATGAGAGAGAGAGAGAGCGAGAGAGAGAGAGGAAGAGAGAGAGATTTCATCTTATTTTTCTTTGTGGAATTTCAAAATGGCACGCAACCACCAAAACATTTTCCAGAGATGGCGGCAGTACACAAAAATGGAGGGTACAATTCAGCAAAAAGTGCTTCAGCAGGACAAAAAGTCCACAAAAATGGTGAAACACTGCAGTCATCCATGGCCTTACAAAAGGGGCTGAGCAGAAACGTTCAGAACAACTTTGTGTAATACCCTGCATTATGGCTGTCCAGAAAGAGTCTGGATTATGATTTTATAAAGCAGTCTCTTCTTGGGACAGAAGGTGGCCAGGAACCGATCCCCACGCTGGGGAGCCTGTATGTTTGGAGATTAAAATCCAAGTGTTACAATGACATAATTGGAGCCGTCCATAGACTTTTGGGGGTCCTAGGCAAAGAAAAAATGTGGGGGCCCCAAAACATTGGCCTCTTCTGATTCCTCTGCTGTCTAAGGCAAGAAGATGGTGCCCTGGATGAGGTGATGGGGCCCTAGTCACAGAACCTGATCTGCCTAGTTGGGGGGACAGCTCTGGACACAATGTTGTGAGGATGTTCTTGTATGTGCTTACAAGGAAAATAAATGTTGTAACCCATTTTTAAGAATAGCATCTGTCCCAGTTGATTTTATTCATACAAGTACAAGATTATTAAAAGTTCAGTGAACTGATGAAAGCTCATTTTTGACATCAAGATGTAGTGATAAATTACAGGCACATGCAGCAATCAGATAGCAGAGTTGCATGAGTATTTTATAAACTAATTTATTGCATAGAACAGAAAAGGAAAATAAATAATTATGTGGCATTTGTATATTGTACATTCTATGAATATTTCATGATTTAGCTGAGCTTGAAATCATTATTACAAAAAGAGTACATTATTATGTTTATAATCATTGCTATTTTTATAGAATTTTAATTAGAACAATGGTTTTTCCTCACTACATCAATATGCTTACAAATGTTTTAATACATTCTGATGTACTATTACTTATTGTTGGTTCTCTGTACTCTAACTTATTGTTATTCTTATTCACTACTTACTATTTCAGTTACATTTTCAGATACAGGCATGTAATAACATAATAGATTTCCAGGATTGTGTTTTTCTTGATCTATTAAAAGTGATTGGTGTACTACCTGTGAATTTTTATGTGTACTGTAAATATTCCCCCCAAAACAAGATCAATGTGTTACTCTGCAACATTCCATTAAACCACATGAACTGGTACGTCTTCCATCCAAACAAGGTAAATATGTGTGTGTGTGTGTTTGTGTGTACTTGGGTGCTGCATATTTGTCCTCAATAGTCAAAACATGCACTTTGCTTTATGAATAAACATTAACTGTTCCCGTTTTCCTTGGCAGACAGATAGGATTTCAGTGGACTGTTTTGCATGCTAGGAAGGATGCAGCTTGCTGGTCAGATTAGGACAGTGGGGTATTTGTGCGTGTTGTGTGTGAATATGTTGGAGGGAGGAGTTAGCTTTCAGTTAGCTTTGAACAATCCATTTTTTTAGAGTGTTTTTAGAGTGTTAAAGAAGGCACTTTGAGAGTCAGGGGAATACCGACAGGCACAAATGTAGGGAACATCATAAGTTAAGATGCAGTAGAAGAAAGGATGTCTTTTCTCTACTTTGCATGCACAATGTCGTCACTGCAGAAATAACTGGTATGTGTCATTTGTGTACGCTATTTTTAGTTTCTACACATGCGCACCTTATAATTGATGGGAGGGTATTTATATTCCTCCCGGTGTGGCCCTTGCATGTGGGTTTTTTGACTCTGAGGAAGACATCATAGATATCTAAAAATCAGTCCAACCTTGTTCATTAAATGGCGTCTTTTGCCCTGAGCAAAGGATACTCCAGTGTTCCTTATTTCAGGCCAGTCCCTGTGAAGCGTTTGGGTGAGGGGTTTTTTTACTCTATTTTGACCATCCTGGCTGTTGAGCACCCATCCAGCCCATTTTTATTTAGCTGGCTTGAAGCACATTGGGCATCTTCTTTTTGATATTGTTATCAGTGTGGCTCCTGAGGAATGATAAACAAGCTATCGTTTTGTACTTTCAAATTGGAATTTTATTGAATTTTACTTTAATTACCATTTTATTTCAGTGATATTTGACTTTTTCTTAATCCTCCAATGCATCTGGACAACATTTTCTATATTGACATGATACAACATGCAACTGTGTTCTGTAAAGTTCCTCCAGTCCCTCAGACATTCAAAACCATTGAACCATGCTTGTAATTTCTTGTTGTGAAAGATATGGTTGTTGCTTTTATCAGAAAGAATAATTTCAAAATCATTGTACATTCAGAAGGTTAAAGTGTGATCAGCAATACATTTTGTGAAATGTTCCATAGCAGCCTTGTGCTGTTTGGAAGTTGAGTGGAGCGTTAAAAGTGATATTTCAGATAACAGGAAAAACAAACATCTCCCTTTTATTATCAGCAAAAAAGTAAATTAAAAATGTTGTATTCTCTGACAATATATCCATTTGCATATGTTGGAATCTTAACTCACCAGCTGGGATTGTACTTGTTTAAAATATGGAAGTGCAAACACTCAGCGTTAGAGATAATGGGGTATGTACATTTTATGCTACACTTCCGTAGAAAAACCAAATCTTGTGTGTTAGACCACCTCTGATAAACAGAATAGCAAACCAACACAGAATGCCACTCAAAAGTACCCCAACCAAAAACATAACCAATGCACGAGTCTTCTGAACCAATAAGAACAAAAATGTGCTTGCTTTTTTTTTGAATTAGCTTGCCTTCCCACTCTTTTGAACACCATCAGTTAAGAAACATCAGCACTGTATCCTCAGCTAGACTGGAGAATAAGCAAAGGACATAAAAATGAATTGATATCTGCAGTAACCTGCTGAAAAGGAGAGGGCGGCCAGTTTAGAAAATATTGACTACTATCATCTTCAAGGATCACACAGGATGAGAATGGACGCAAGATGTGTGACCACAGTTTTTGAGAATAGATGGGTTTATAAGGCATCAGCTGCAGGAGGACACAATCAGTGAAACAAAGCTAACTGACCACCACTGAAAACCACACACCTATTACAAAACGAAACAACAAAAAAAAACAAGACACCAGGCCAGCATTAAGAGCGCTGTCGCGGAGATGGCAGCCATGGTCCCTGTGGAGTTTGTCCTTGACACAATGTGCGTCTGCACCTCTCAATGGCTTGCTCAACCCCATGAGATGAGCAAGGGCCTCTTTGCCATTTGCCACAACAACGAGGGCTTCTCCAGTTGCACTTCACTGCTTGGACGGGTAAGCATGCATTATCCTCTTGAGCGCACCGGCCACACAATCGGGCAAACCCCACAAAGCTGTGATTGTCCCACAATATCCAGCAATTATCCCAGCTGAGTCTAAGGGGGGATTCTTCAAACCAGTAATATGTGACAACAGCCTCACTGGAGTAGGCCCCCAACCCCCCACAGAAAAACTAGACCACAATAAGAAGCAGACAGAGAGTCGAGGATATCAAATGTATTTGGTGTAATAGAAATTAATGAAACTTATTTCAAGTGGGTTTTTTAATTTTTTGTATTAAACATTGACAGCAAAGAAACAAGCACTTGTATGTAAATGAAAAATATATGTTATGAAGGGGAAAATATAAAAATTAAAACTTATAACATTTTACTTAGGTTTCCAAAACACAAGTAGGCCTAATGGTTCGTAGAAAGGCTCATAACAGAGAATTTCATAATGCACTCGTTCTACGGCCATGACAAATTATCTGTTGGCTATGGTGCTACGGCACTGTTTTTAAAGAGAAATAAATGGGGCGATCTGATTGGCAATAATGAAACCAAACCCCTTACACACCCACAGTTAATTTATTCCTATTGAACCATCCTCTTTTACAGTTGTGCTGCAGTTGTGCTAAAGCCAGATGTCACGAAATTACTAAAATTCAGTTCAAAATTCCCCGATCCTTCAGGGCCTAGGGCTAGTGTTTGTCAATTGCACCTTGACCATTAAAATAAGACCCCTCGTGTGTTAAGAGCTAGACTTTGCAAGACTCAAGACTGACATTGAACCAATTAAAAATAGAAACATACAAGACTACACAAAACTGAACAAATTGTGCACGCATTGTTCAATAATTTGAGACATTAATCCAAAATTCAAATTTATACTGCCAGATGACTGGACTATACACTAAAATTATCAGTGTTAAATTAACTCTCACCAGGTACATATGGTCCCAATTGTTTCATATGTACTCTGTTAAGAGTTAACAGTAGACATTTTACTGTGTAAAAGCTAATAATGCAAACAAATGGAATTTGCTAGTTAGTTTTATCTTAAGAATACAATTGCATAATACAGATGATCCAAAAAAAATTGCTTCATTCTAATCATTTCAACAAAAAAGTGATGCACACCATTTTGTTCTCCAAAAAAATAATAAAATATCAATCTCATAGTTGTATAAATACTGCCATCTACTGGCAAGTTGTTTCATAATACTTCAAAAAATGCATGTAATTTGTAGCTTGCACGTCAATAAAAGAACAAAATTGTATTGCAGCTTTTGACACTGTTAAACACACATCACGTGATAGTGTAGGTTTTATTATCCACTTAGATCAACAGACAATTGGAAACACAAAAACATACAGGAAAAAGCTCAATCTGAGCATGGACATTCAAATAGAAGCTTTTCCTAATTACACAACTCCTTGTTAATAATACCAAGGCTTTTTAAAAAGCAGACACAAAAACAAATGTCTCTTCTGATTGTCAGTTAATACATCACAAAAAAAAACCACTTAGAATTAAGGAGGTATATGGTTTTAAAGATAGCATGCCAATGGTCCCCAGGTGTTCACCGATTGGCAGGTGGGAGTTCCAAGGATTTGCCTGCATTCAGCATGGTGGCAGATGCTTTGCCTATGTGGGCTGTCAGCCGATAGTTCTGTCCAGCACTCCTTCATTCATTCTTCCTTCTGTGAGCATTTAATCAAAGGAACCATATTGACCATAAATGATATGTTAAAAAAGCTGCATTTCTGCTAGAATGTTTCAAAACCACTGAAGCTCTTTGATTTTAACATGAGAGCATGAAAAGACAAGGAGCCTTTGACCACATGATGTGCTTTAGTGGATTTGAAAGAACATAGTGCACTTTTGTCAGGACTTCTTCTGCTTGACGGGCACCGTAGGAGTTCATCAAGTGGGATGGCGGTTACAAGGTTAACTCGGACTTCTGCTCCTTTCTTCCTCAACATAGGAAGCTTATGTACTGAAGGTGGAATGAAAAGTCAACAGCCGCTCCCTTGCCAGCAAAAATACAGTAGAACCAGGAGTATCGCAACTACCCAGATAGCTCACATTTGATATCAAATATTTGCTGAATATTTTTAAATTGCTGGTAATTTCTTCTGCCATTCCAAAATGGGTTTTGTGAGGGGGAAAGGCCAGAGTTCAAAATAGTGCCAATCCAAACTTTTGCTTTAGCTGAAGCGAAAAACTGGTGCTTTGAAGACAAACTGCATTTATTGTTACATCTTAGACAATATTTAAGTCCAAACTTTTATAAAAACCTGCATATTTAAACTATTATTATGATGATATATTTTGACGCAATATGCCAAGTCCATAAAACAAAGTGTACTGCCATTTTTCTTGTGGCTGGTTTTAGCATAACTCCCCTAGCCTTCTGAATGTTGGTCTTACCCCATCCTTGCTTGTGGTGCTAATAAAGCTCATAAAAGAAGGATGTGGAAAAGGGAGTGATCCCTGGCTAGTCCTTCCATGGCACTCACCATAATATGCCCTCTTCATTCTATTGGCTGCCATCAGGTTGTAAGTTCAAAGTGCCAACAGCCAGGAAAAGGCTGTATGAGAAAACACTTATGCTCTCTGGAGTTTCTATTTTAAATAAGTGTATGGCAATCCAGATGGGAAACCAGTACTGAAGCCTGCTGGAACTAGTACTGTGTTGTGTGCGTAATGTGGTATTTATGTATTACTTGTTGATCGATGTATGGTTCTGCTTTTATATTTTACACCCAGGGGGAAATCTCAATTGGATGTTTAATGTAAAAATGTCTACTACATCCAATGCCATTTCACACACACTGCAGTCCGTATTTCGACAGCGACACACTTTGTGTTGTTTTGGCTTGGTACTCAAACACACTGGATTTGAAATAAAGCAATGAATATAAGATTAATGTGCGGACTATCAGCTGTAATTTCAGGGTGTTTACATCTATACCATGTATGAATTGCAGCCCGTTTTATTCATAGTTCTCCATTTTAGGGGACCAAAAGTTATTGGACAATTGGCTGTTCAGTTGTGTCTTCTCCAGCGGTGTCGTTGCATCATTAGTGCAAACCACAGGTAACCCTTGCTATAAGAACAAAACAGCTAGGTTAGAGTCTGCTAAAATGGAGGGGGGGACTATGTATAAAAATGGCTATAATTCCTACACAGTTCAATGTGTATATGATATGGTGGACACCCTCAAATTAAAGCTGAAACTCACTTTAACCTAATATTCATGGTTTCATTTTAAATCCAGTGTACTAGAGTACACAGCCAAAAACAAGTCACAGACCAAAGACTTACAGACTGCACTGTATAGAACAGGTTCTGGACCTAAAAACAGTGACGTATGACAGATGCTATTAAATGAGTCCTTCACCTGTTTTCATCTGAGAACTGGGGTATTTATTTTGGTCCGATGTAATTGACAGCCTTTCCCGTCTTTTTCAGCGTAGCCAGGAGATCATCTGCACTCTTGTCAGACTCAATAACTACTTTTTTGTTTGGAAGGTCAATATCAAATTTGACATCTGTTTGGAAAAAGAGAAAACACAAAATGACTCAATGGGTAAGCAAGTTCAAAAATGTTTCCAGAGAGGTGTAAAACATTAACAACAGTTTGCTGCTTTTTGGTGAAAAGTTAAATGTCTTTTGGGTGCAACTAATCCTTTAAACATATGCCCAAACAGGTAAAACTGCACAGTCTCCTCATATAATTTGGATACCAAATAGCTGAATCTTCAGTATGTGTATTTTAATAAACTAATTACAAAGCAAATATAGACTTCAATGCACACGCTAGCACATACTTGAAAATCCGAAATCCCCATTTATCACAAGCAATTTCACACATCTTAGAGGATGTGGCCTTCTGAGATTTCACCTGCCCAGGGGTATTGCGCATGTGAAGATTAATAAAATAAAAAAAACGAAATAAAAAAAATAAAAAACAATTGGTCAGACAGCAACTAGTCAACGGTCAGAAATGTGTCGTTCACGCCCCTAAGTAGCACTATGGAACCGACCGGTTGCCATTTGACCGGTACCCACCTACCAACGCAATGTCGATGCACTAGCGTCACGTTTGCTCTGTCGACTAGGTCAGTGACGACAAGTAGGACCTACCGTTAGCAAGCTAGCTAACATTCAACTCTGTCAAAATACCAAAATAAAAACTGTCTACAGTGTAGCTGTGTTTCACGAAAAATGATTCAAACAAAGCGACTTGCCTAAATAAGACATTCTTAAATGTCATTGTTCGCTCTTTATTTGAAAGAAGTTAAACTATCGGTTCACGGCAGGCACCGTGTATCCTGTAATGGGCTACTTTGGTCAGACGTTGTTGTTGGCAGAAGGTGTAGCTAAATGTCCAAAGGGAAGACTTATTGATTGTGGGACTGGAGCATTTGTGATGACGCAATTGGTTGGACAAAGCAGAAAACGCAATAACGCACATTTGGCTTTATTGAGTTTGATGTGTGAAGTTGTATCTGAATTCTGTGTTTGCGTGATGACAGAAGGTACAGAAGTTAATGTTCTTAAGGGATGAGTGTGGTCATTTCTGTAGAGCACCAAGAAATATGCTAGACACTCGGTGCTGTAGTATGGGGCATGTCCACTAAACCAAAATTTGGCGGATGACATAGGCTACTGCCATCCCAATCCAAATCGCCAAACGTTCATTGTAGTCAGCCATCACGATAGACTAGCTTCAATCACGTACTTTCAATTTAATTACCGCATATTTAATTGGTGATGTTCATACACACACGAAATGGCCAGTTTATCAGGTAGGCTACACATATACAATAGCCATACCTCAAATAAGTAATGTTTATTCAGTCATGATAGCTACCTGTTGCTCTACCGCCGCATGCAGAAGTAGGCGATGATGGTGTGTAGTGGGAAGACATAGCCTACACACTTTTCTGTCTGCGGGATCATACCCGTCAGTATATGGTAAGTCACAGAGGCAAAATCTTTAAAACAAATTTTTTGAACTGATATTTTCGCTAAAACACCAATGGTAGGATTTTCTGATAGGGAAACTTAGGCAATCAACATATGCCACTATTGATATTTGCTATAAAACATCAACGATAGCCTTTTCTGATTCGGTAATTTAAACAGCCAAAATATGCTACCAATAGTTTTAAGTCCACAGCATTTTCTTATTATAAGAGAGACAAGCCTATCAAAAAGGAAAGGATTTACAAGACCCTTGATAGTATATAAATTCTCATATCATTTTATAAAAAGTGGATGGTATTCCACAAAGCGGAATTACTGATTTAGCTGGATAAACTCATTTTACCTCAGTCAAAGTCCCAGATTTAGGATGGTTCAGGGTTTTACATAGTAAAGTTATATAGCCAACTCCTGCTTCCTGAAACAGGGCCCAGTTCTTCTATCTCTGTTACAACAACGATGTGCTTCATTTTATGAATTTAGTTTCCTCACAAAAGCGATTTAAGATTAAATGGCAGTATGGCACCATTGTTATGGTCTTGCGGTCATGCAACAGAGTTGCTCTTAGATGAAAGGAATACGGACTCGAAATACTTTCGCATCCTGCATTTTTGGAGCGGTTACAGGTTCAGGCCGCAAAATGCTCTCTCTCTCTGTGTCCAGCTTGGCCTGAAATGAATTTCGTTGGCTTTAACTGGCAAACTTCTTTAAAACCCAGAAGAAACTTAAGTGTATCATCACTATACCGGATTAAAATAACGTGACTACACTGACCATGAATAAAAACAATAGAATGTTAAATCAGTTGGGAATAAGAATGTAACGTTAGCAGAACATGATGTGCAAAGAGACTCAAGTTACAAACGGGACGCGACGGCCTATTATCAAGCAAGCAAGCAAGCCACACTGGGTTGACCAGTCCATATATCAAGCAAGCCACACTGGGTTGACCAGTCCATCTATCAAGCAAGCCAAACTGGGTTGACCAGTTAATCTATCAAGAAAACAAGCCAAACTGGGTTGACCAGTCCATATCAAGCAAGCAAGCCAAACTGGGTTGACATGCAAAAATAGTATAAAATAACATTAAAAAAAAAATACTTACCTAGTTTCGTTAGAACTCGTGTGACTGCACCAGAACACCCTTCACAAGTCATGTCAACGAAAAACTCGTGCTTCTGTGAAAATATTTAATAAATCAGAATTAAAAAACGTTCTACGCAGCAAAACAATGGCCGTTTCCAGTTTTTTGCCCCATAACCAACTAGCGTTAGCTAGAGCTGTGAATTTAATTATATTACACTTACCGACATCTTTCAAGATCCTCGAGCTGAACGTCAACTTCTTTTTCGCTTACAGAATTTCCGACTAATTTAGACTAAAAAGAACAACAGAACAAACAGTAACGTCCACTGGAACCACGTAAACCCTACGTACGTACACGAACGCAGACGATTCGAGCTACGCAAAGTCGGTTTCACTCGCTTTGTCAGCACAGAAGACGCGACAGTCTTCTCTGTTCTAGAAGTCCTCGTAAAATTCACAACATTGCCGTCACTTCAACTACATTTTAATGAATGATTTGTTGTAGCCAGAAAGTGTAAAACAGCTAATCGAATATATATATATATATATATATATATATATATATATATATATATATATATATATATATCAAACGGGACTGTACTCGTCACAATTTCTGCATGCCTAGTCAACTAAATATACAAGCCTAGTACGTTAAGTGACTTTGTAGTAGTTTAACGTCTATCCCTAATGTCTACGCGCTGCATATGTGTCCCGGAAGCAATACTCAATAGAGAACGATATTATTGTTATTTATTGACAAAAAATGCTAACTATTCTTAGAACATAGCCTTTATAGTTGTTTTTGATCAATCGCCGATTATTATCTGTATGTGCTAATTCTATTTAACAGTATATACGGTACCAAAGCTTATTACTAGCAAAGAACACGTCGCTGTTTTACTGTTGTGATCGGACAAAGTAATGAATCAACGTTGTGTTTGCGTCAATTTAGCGAAAACTCTATGACGTTACACATTTTATCCAATATGAAATATGCAACCTCGCTCTCCATTTAAACAAACTATAATTAATGAGCGCTGATATGTCTAATGTTTCCATATAAAGACTTAGGTCAGCTGACAGAAGTGTTGGTAAAATCATGTGATCAAGGAAACCAAAGCAGGAACACAAAAGCTCAGTTAAGGGTGGACAACCTGATTCTTCTGAATCAGAGCGGCTTCAACCAGGACAACAGTCACATTGGTAAGAAAGAAGTCTGTGCATTCTGAAAATGTATTTTCTGTTGATTCTAGATAAAGCTCTAAGTTTTGTTTATTTTACCGTGGCATTGGTCATTATTACTGGATCAATCGTAAATATTGGTTAACTTAGGCAATAGTGCTAGCTTGTAGTAGCTTCAGTGTGGATGGCTTAAGGTTACTTGCAGCACAAGTGTGCTTTACAACTTTATACATCGATAGCGAAGACAAGTTAATTTTATTTCTCAAACGGTCTGTTCTTGAAAGTTATTGACTTGATATTTGATTAAATGAATCAGTCACCATGGAGAGGAGTGAGAGCAAAATGAATCATACACATAAATAATAAAGAAACATAGTTATTTGCTGTGTTACCCAGGTTATTATGAGCGACTTTGTAAAACTCCGAGGAAGTTTTCCGCAATGTTTCTATATGGCAATAGGAAGGGCAGATGGTGTACTTTACTTGAATGTTATCTTTTTAGATATGACACGATCCCCGGCGGAAGATGATTGATTCTTTGATTCTATCTCCTGTTTGATTCTGGTGACTATCTAGTTAACTCCAGTCTGGAATAACTTTTTACGTTGTTACTTTTACATTTCTACTTCAGGAAACATAATCGCATGTGCAGACCGAATAAATGTGCTGTCATATTTTGAAATATACTCGCGATTCTACAGTCTCAAGGAGCCCATTCAGTTCTATCGGTGTTATTTGGCACGTGGGAAGAAGCTACTCCCATGTCTGGTGGATTTGGTATCCATTGTTCTTAAATACCTAGGGTAATTTTTTTTTAAGTATGTGGTGGTCAGTGTGCGAGGGGTCAACGATGATTTTGTCCCTTCATTTCCTGGCCTTGGAAGTGAACAGGTACTAGGGGGTGGGCAGATCGCATCTTCACAGATCGTCAGGGCGGGGGGCTTTGATGGTGGAGCAAAGTGTGAAGAGTGGTGCTGATAGGGGTGGATGGGTATGACCCAGGCTTGCCTTTGTGCTTTCAAACCTGCAATAGGACTCAGTAAGGTAATAAGCCAGCTGATGCTCATCCATTGAATTTGTGGGTTTCCTTCTGCAGCTGATGATGTAGTGCAGGCCCCTCCACCCCGCTGATGGGTGATTGGCTGAAAACATGTTCTTCCGCCTTTCAGAGTAGCCTAGTTCTGTTTGATTCCCTTCATCAGTGCACATTTGACCTGCTTGCAATGGGTTTTGTCCCCACTCATGTAGCCTTCCCCTTTAGACCAACAAAACTTTCTGAAATGAACCAAAGCTTGTCATTGGTGCATTTAACCTGGGTCCTGATGGGAATACAGCTGTCCTCAAAAGAGCTGATGTATGATGTCACTGTGTCATATAATCGTCCAAAGTAGGCCTGTAGCTTTGCTCTGGCCGCCTTTCTAGTCCATTACTTCATTTTCTGTGCTGACCTCAGGCTTGCTGGATCTTAGTTTCTGTCTGTAGATCGGTTTAAGATGGACCATACAGTGATTAGAGTGCCCCAGGTCCATACTGGGGATGTAGTGATATTTGCCCTTCATTGCTGTATAACAGTGGTCAATCCTAATACTGGTTTATTTGGGTTTGCTTGTGCACTTTACAGTTCATACGCATAGAGATGTAGCCTATTTCATTCACAAAGCAGGGTAATGTCTTCAAGTGATGTCCAATTGGTCATGGTGAAGGCTCAGGTTGGATCTTCTCAATCAATTAAGAACACTGTTGGTGTTTCTCTTTGAAAAGTGGGCACACATTTATGTGAACTCTGTAAACTATCTAGCTGCCATATAGTCCTCTTATACCTGGGGAATGCTTTCTGTGAAACTTAATATAGTTTTACTTTTTGAAAACCAAGACCGGAGGACTCACCCTGCCATACGTAATTGTTCTCCAGCACAGGCCAGCCCACACTTCACAGTCTTTTGTATACATCATCATTGTCTTTGTCACCATCAGTACTGTGACAGTCACTCAGTTATGGTCATAACTGCGGAATTAACTGTGTGCTAATAAAACTACAGACTCAGCTGTACACTAAAAAGAAGAGACAAGAGATGAATGTACACCGAAAACCACTGTCAGCTGTGTGCTTCCTGCTGGGCTTTCATACAGTGTGTTCCTTCATTTTGAACTGCTTGTTCTTCTTTCTGCGTCGTCGCTCTGGTTAAGAGCGTCTGCCGATTGCCTGTAATGTAATGTAATGTAACATGTCCTTGCAGTGACACTGAATGTGGGCTGGCGGATTGGATCTTCTAAGCTCTTAGTGAAGCTGTGAATGTGGAACGCGATCCAGACCACTTGCGATCATGGGCGACATTATCACTGATCCAGGTAAATAATTTCCCTTCCTGCGTGTAGCTTGGGTAGAATTGTCTGGCTGCCACAGGCAATAGCCTATATTGCTACAGTTGATGAGCCAAAATTAGCTGACAGCCTGTTCTCATTGTCAAATGTTCTTATGTTCGTATTGTTCTTGCACATGTATTTGTTTGCCCACGTTGTAGCTAGGCATACGAAAGTGTTCAAGGAATTATTTATTTTTTTGAATGTGTTGTTTCCCAGATAACGTGCCCTTCTATGGAGAGCAGACCCCTGTTGAGGAGTCTGATGTGTCCTTAGTTCACGGGGCTGGCCCCTCCGAACGCCAGGACCACTATGAACGTTTTGGAAGCAAAAAAGGAACCACGTAAGGAGGCTTTAAATTCTATACCACTGGATTGAAATGCAGTATATTTGATTAAATATATGTATTTTTAATCTTTTATTTAGCCTTGTGAATTCATTGAGATACCCTTCAGTTTTTCAAGGGAGGTCTGGCCAGTATTGTAAATAGGTCCAGTATGACACGGTCTTAATGACACTGGCTTTGGGCTATGTCTAAAAGAGTAGGGAATGCAATACCATTATTATTGTTATTGCTATTATTATTGGCAACAAACTGCACTGAAAAGTGAATGCAGGGCAGGTTGTCTATAAGTTGTATATATTTCAAGAGCTGAACTGAATATGTTGACAAAAGCATGTGCATTTTAGCTTACATTGCTACTGGTTTGTAATGTTTTATTATATTTTGAGCCAGATGTGGCATGATGCCTTTAAGTTATTTTATGGCAGTGAAATGCGTTTGTTAGTTGTTTGCTAAGCTCTGAAAAACATCTGCTGTTTCTATCACTTACTTTGATGCACCCTTCTGTGCATGCAACTGGTCTAACTTTTTGTGGTATCCTGTGCACAGAGGAAATGGGTTTTTTTTTTTTTTGGTAATTAAATCCTCAGGACACTAGTAAACAACTGTATAATTACCATTTGCAAGCAAATTAAAAGAAATTACAGTTGAAAAAATGTCAGTGATTTCCACCATACCTGTCTTACCAAGAGTAATAACGTTCATGTAATTAACATGAGAGAATCTTAATAATTGTTGGCTGGATGATGATAGGATGTATCTATGCTGCATTTACATATCATCGACAGAGTGACTGATTTTCTCCTGTGTCCTCCTATGTCATAGATGTGACATATAATTCACTTACTTGATCAGGAAGTGTTTATTTATTTTTTTGCTGTTTGATGAGGAAATATATTTGTATTATGCACAAGCTACTGTCAAGCAGAACTGCTGAACAGCTTCTACACAAAAAAGCACCCCCATGTTCCCGTTCCCCTCAACTTTTTATAGTCTAAAATAGGATAGGTGATATCCTGTCATGATTCTATATGAATTGAAATGAGGCTCATCAGTCATATATGTTGGTTATTTTCAAATTTGTTCATTGGCAAAGGGTTAAACTCAGTATTAATGTGCTTCTGTTCAAAAGTAAGTGTTGCCTAGAAAATTAGGTTGACTTTTAGAAAATGTGAAGATTGAGACAAAAATAACAGAATTTTTGCACTCATGTTTGATTATGGTAAGATATATCAAGCTTAAAGGGGGGAAAAAAATCTGATGTTCTGAAAAAGAACCTCACATAATGCGCAATAATGAAAATGGAACTAAAATTCAGCATTGCCTGCATTAATGCTTCAGTGGAGTTTCTGATGTCCTACTGACAATGCGTAATAAAACCCCTCTCTGCCAACCTCAGTATAAAATGACTGTTATGTGTACTGCGGTCAGATGCTTCGGGGGAAAGCCACGTATTCTCTTGCCTCTTCACAGTAAATATGAAGGCTAAACCTGCTCCTCAGGTCAAACAAGCAATTGACAATTTGAATCTTATTTACACGGTGTTTTAACCTACAGAATGCGTTCACTTCTTTCCCACAAAATGAATTAAAGGTATAATTTAAAATCCGTTTTAAATCTTGTTGCCTACTACTATTATAGTCTGCTTTGTGCTTCAACACTGACTTTGAAAGACTATATGTGTTTTTTTTTTTTTTTTTTTTTTTTTTGTACTTTTTCAGCATTATACTCCTGAGTGCAGCAGTTTTGTTGCGGGATACCACATAGATTCCAAAGGGAACTGAGAGCACTGTGGATTGCTGTATCCTATTTTTCAGCAGCAAGTGGTCACATTTTTGTCTTACTCCATTATTTGTGGGAAAAGGTTATCTCTCTTCACAGTGCTGTTGGAGATTCAATTATAAAATGTGGCCAATGCATTTTGTCTCGATTATGAAACAACAATAAGATTGATTTATTAATAAAAACCTGCATCCTTTTCCTATGAAATAAGTGCTTTTTAAATTTAAATAAGTGGTCGCTCTTCATGTGCTGTTTATTTTTTTAATGCTGAAGTACACGTGCTGCTAGGTAAAACAGTTAAAGAAAAAGTCAATATTTAGCCCTGATCACCAGGCAGAAGAATTGAATTGTTATGTAAAAACTGAAGGAGAATGCATACTTAGCAGGAGTTGGAAGAGCAATAAGAATTTATGTATAACATTTAGTTCTGGAAATGGCTATTATGGTCCGAAAGTGCAATGTGTTTTTTTTTCTTTAACGCTGAAGCAGATTATTCCGTATAACATTGACTCTCTCTCTCTCTCTCTCTCTCTCTCTCTCTGCTGTCTCTCTGTCTCACACACACACTTTCCATCTCTTTCTCCCTATTTCTCTTCCTTTCTCTTTTCTGTATCCCTCTCCCCTGTCTGTCTGTCTTTTTGCAGTTTCTTCCAGACTCTGATCCACTTACTAAAGGGGAATATTGGCACAGGGCTTCTGGGCTTGCCTCTTGCGATCAAGAATGCAGGGCTTGTGGTGAGGAAATGATCTCAATAAATTAAAATATGTGTTGATGTGACATAGGGCGGATGGAATCTTTAGGTCCATTTCACACAGCAACTGCTCCAAAAGCCGAAGCCAGCCATCCACAAAAATGTACTGGATCAACGCTGTTTGAATACAATAATTTACTGTATGTATTCCATTTTAATCAGATTTCCAATATGGCAGTCAGACTCCTGTCTGTCTCATTGTGGACTATTTAACTGTCTGTCACTCAATGACATTTTCCATGAACTCATAGAAAATGAACTGTAAACCTTTCATATATGCATCTTTGAACTTGTGTTATTAACTGAAAATGAAAGTCATCAGCACACCTTATCTTCTAATTCTACCCTTTATACTAATTAACAAATGCACTGTATTAGAGAAAAGGCTGTTAAATCTCAGCCATTGTTGTTGTGTGCAGGTTGGTCCCATAAGTCTCTTTGTGATGGGGATAGTGGCGGTCCATTGCATGAATGTCCTCGTCAAGTGCTCGCATCACCTTGGCAATAAGTAAGAACTTTATTTTCTGTCGTGGCAGTTTAATGTAATGTTTTCATGGTTTCGATATCAGTTGAAAAATATGAGTGCCTTTTTTTTTGCTGTATTCCTGTACTGGGGACGGCACTTTGGAGGCTTCTCTGAGAAGGGTAGTTTGCTTTCTGGAGTTTTGTTGATGATGTTTCAGTTTTAGTGTAAGTTTTCGATTGACTCAGTTTCTGTGTGCGCTGAAGTATATTTTAGCAATTTGCAGAAGGTTCCCACGACCTGTTTGTTTCAGAGTGGTTGGTGTAGGTACATTAGCAGGTTTGTGGTTTCAAGCAAGAAAATACACTTCCAAGTTGCTGTTAGGCAGCTTGTACAGTGATGGGATGTCTGCTCATGTTTTGCATGTGTATATTACCTGTTTAAAGGTTTAATAATATTTAATCTCATACTTGGTTGGAACTATTAGCACATTCACCCTGAGGCTGCTGAACTCAAGGAAAGAAACAACATGGCTTCCTGTATCAAAAGTACTAGTGAGAAGCTCCTCGAAGTAGCAACAAATCGAAAGGACCGAAATGGTTCCTGCTTGTGCAATTCCAATTCGGGGGAGAAACAAAAACAAAACAAAAAAAATTCTCTTTCACTATCTACTTTTAGATAACACAGACCTTTAAAACCTTGCTAGTTGTCTTCAAACAGGATATCTGCTCGCCCTATTTCACCATTCAGACTCTATCTGTTACAGTTTCTCATCCGTAAATTCAGGCTCAAATAAGTAAAATTTTAAGAAAGTAGCTGAAACTCCTTTGTGTTTCACAGTTAGACATAATCATATTTTCAGTTTCAGTTTGTATCTTTGCTCATATTAGACTTACCAGAACAGGCAGTGCTGTAGCTACCCATGTGTCCAAACCACGCCTGTCTGGTCCTTAACATTAATGAAAAGCATGAACCACTTATCAGCTGAAAAGGAACAAAGTTTCAGCTCAAAATAAAAATAGATTTTTATGTTTATAATTGTGAATAGACACTATAAAATGAACGTATAACCTCTGAAAACCTATTGCTGTGGACCACAAACCCATAATGCCATACACTGGGCAATGTACAGCCGACAGGTTATCAAAGACATCTGGAAGTATCAAAAATCCCATTTATCACACACAAAAACTGTCTGGGCCAAGCGAAAATATCCACAGAAACTGAAATAACATCTAGAAATATATAATATGGCATCCAGTGTGCTGTCCCTTGTAAAATGTGTGAGCATAGTTTTCCATGTAAAATATTTTTTCCCGTTGTGAAAGAGCTTTGTTGTCTTTCTTTTTTGTGTTAGTTACAGGCAAGTTAATTTGCATTATTAATGCAATGTTTCGTTTTCTAGGTTGGGCAAATCTTCTTTGAATTACGGAGATGTAATGGAGCAGAGCATGGAAAATGTTTCCTGTTTGAGGAGATATTCAGTTTGGGGAAGGTAAATTCTGCTAGATGAAGGTTAAAAATGTTAAAGCTTTCTTAAAGGTACCAGGTGGTTCAGGAGACATACTGTAGTGGAATGGCTCAGGAAGTTCTTTGATACAATGCAGTGATTTGTGTACTTACTGTAGTGCACTGTATGTTTAGGTCAAATTCTCTTGCGATTATAGGATGTCTTCCCATGTCGCATTCCCTGTGTGGAAATGATATTTGGGCTTTTTCATCATGCTTTAATTAGCAGTGGCTTTATGGAGATTTAGTGGAATGTCTTCCTTTGGTCAGATCAAAGATTCTTCTCCAAGTACGGAAAAGTAAATATCAGTATGAATCAAAGTGGTTATTAGGGTGTTTAACCACACCTAGTACTTTATTTGCTGTAATGTGGTGTCCTGTCTCTGTATAATTCTAGGCATGTGGTGAACCTATTCCTGATTGTTACCCAGCTCGGCTTCTGCTGTGTTTACTTTGTATTCCTCAGTGACAACGTTAAGCAGGTGAGAAGCACGGTACTATACTTGAATCCTGGTTTAGCCTATATTTTTGTACAGGGTTCTTTGCTCCCAATGGGGAGGAAAATCTAGCTGCATGAATAATTATATATTGCAGTAAATGTTTGGCCTGATGCTGATAGTGTCCCGGTTGACAGAATTATTTTGTTCCAAATTGGGAGGCTCCTTGGGAGGTTCAAAATGTTGAAGTTCTTGCCTTTTGCCTCCTAACAACTTCATCTTGAGGTCCCCCAGCAGTGTGACACAAAATCATAATTTGAATATATTTTAATTTGACTTTGCAATGCTGCAAAGCCAGACATAATCACCGGGGTGGAAACCTTTCTGAAGGCTCTGTACATACACACACACACACACACACACACACACACACACACACACCATCTTTCAAACCATTATATACATTCTTGCCTGAAATTCAATTGAATTAGGTGAAAATATACAGTACTTCCTAGAGATGGTCATACCACAAGAGGGCAGTATTGTGATTTACAAAAAAGTGTTAGTGAATAGTTCCCATGTATGTCTTCTTTGATGCTGCTGCAAAGGTTAACATCGACTACTGGTTTCCTCTGTATCACTACAGAAGGTCATCATCTGTAATGGGAAATGAAATCACTTGCTACCACAGTGGTATTTTTTTACTCAAGGGAAAGAAATCACAGAAATAATTTCAACCTTATAAGATAATTGAATTTCACACAAGAGCAATCCATGTATAATTTGAAGTTGCTCCTGCAATAGTGGTTGGTTAGACATAGTCATATAGCAGGCAGTCTTGCATGAGCGTGGTCAACCTTTCAAAAGAAATGGCATTTCCTAAGTGCTTGAGAATTGTATGCTGGTGAATTACCATGTATATCTAGTAGGTAACGTGAGATTTCATGTTTGTTGAGGTTGAAGAGGGTATTTCCAATGTGGGAGGAAGCAAAACAAGATGTTTAACTCTTGTCCTCTTTCTAGGTGGTAGAGGCTGCCAATGGCACCACTGTGAACTGCCACATCAACCAAACCTCGGTGATGGTGCCAAGCTTTGATTCCCGCCTCTACATGCTCTGCTTTTTGCCCTTCATCATTCTCCTGGTGTTCACGCCCAATCTCAAGTACCTGGCACCCTTCTCACTGGTGGCCAACTTGGCCATGTGTGCCAGTCTGTCCCTGATCTACTGGTATTCCATTCTGGTAATTTCACACACACCTGCGCGCACACGAATATACACAGACACACTCACAGTCACACTGACACCATTCGTCCTCATGGGCCAGGCAGTACATTGTGCTTTTGGTGCATCTTTGATGCCACTGGGATAGTTTTAATGAAGCCACGCCCCCCACCTCTTTCCTTGGTGGCTTTTTAAGGCAGGACTGAGCTACCTGTTTTCACTCCTCTTCAGGTCAGTTGTGTTTTCCATTTTTCTTTTTATATTGAAATAATTTTGATTTCTACATTTTTTTAATGGATTTCAGCTGCCACTAGGCTCTCTGCAAATGTGTATATTTATGCGCTTTTAAATATGGTCCAGGTAAGCATCTTAGTGATATTTGTTTGCTACATAATTGTTATTTTTATTTATTTTTTTGCTATTTACCATTACCTTTTTTACTGTAAGTGTTCTAGAGTTTATGCATTCACAGCTTTTTGGGCTTTCCTAGGAAACAGAGGGCGTTATTCAGGATTAAAATTAGTATCTAGTAAAGGTTGTACCCATTTGGGTCCCTGTTTCCATCTTTGCTCTTCCCTGTTTGGGTACATGGCTCTTATAGATGAGTAAGAAACAGTAAGTGACAGGTCTCCATGTTTCAGCTCCTGTTGGAAATGTGTAATAATAGAATGATAAAAAGAAGGAGATTGTGTAGTGTGTGACCCTGATAAGAGCACACCTAGCAATTTTCAAGTGGGGATGGTGCCCAGAAAACAAAGAAGTTTCCTCAAGGAGTTTTTTATGTCTGAAAGACATTTTGGACATGGAATTCAGGAAAACTGTAGGATTTAATTGATTTTTCAGTAAATATGTGTCAAACGTTTGCTGGAGAAAGGAGAAAAAACCTAATTGTTCTAATGAGCTGTCTAAGTCGATAAATTGATGAAATGACAAGGTGAAGTCTATTAGCGATTTTCAGGAGCCCAGACCCTGCTGTCATTCCAGCTCCAGCTCGTACAGCACATGCCCCCTCTATGTCCTCGGTTGTTCATGTTTTAAACCGAGCAGCTGCCTCTGTGATTCTCTAGCGCAATTAACATTTCTGCCTGATCGGAGGGAACCGAGTTCGCCGACTGGCAGTCATTAGAAATATGATTGGTCTGCAGAGACACGGGTCAGTTACAGGGAGCCGGCTCATTTAAATTCTGCCCCTTAACTGCAAGAAGCCTCCTCGTGTCCCAGAAGGAGATGCCTTTCCAATTTAACTTCCTTCAAAATCAATGCTCAGCTCATTTGACTCCTTAAGTTCTTCCGGGAATTGAAGTGTATGTGACTCTGGGCCCTTGAAAACCCTTTGTCCGAGTGCTAATTGTCCTCTGTATCCATGCCTTGTTCCACTCGCCCACAAATGCTGCTTGTTTTAGTGTGAGGGAGGGTAACGTGGCCGTCAGCTGCACCCACATGGAAACAAGCTCCTTAATGACTCATCAAATTATCTCTCTTTAATTACCATTTTCTATTGAGTTGTCCTGCCGTAATAGCATTGCGCTGATAGATTCATATCACATGGTAACGTCTTAATGTTTCTGTTGCCTTGAAGGCCTAATTGCCTCCAGAGGAAGGTCAGCGAGGACGAGACAATGCCGTTTTCTGGGTTTTTAACACTCCCACATCACAAACGGCTGGAGGTCACATTTATAAAGGCATTGCAGTGCCAGAAAATTTACCGCATGTGAAACTGGAACATTCTTTAAGTACAAAGATGGCATAAGTACTTTCTTAGAGCAACTGCAGTGCTGAAGAGGGTAGAATGGGGAAGTGGTTTTTGTTTGCATATTTGTCTTGGGTCATATGTTCCCTGAATAGTTTTTATTTCAGGACTGAAGGTCTACGTCTGTGCAGTAGAGAAAACCACGGCTAAATCGGACTTGAACTTAAAATCTCTCTCCACTTCCAGCACATCCCGACTCCTGTCAACCTGCCATATGTTGGAATACCCAAGGATTACCCCCTCTTCTTCGGAACTGCCATATTCGCTTTTGAAGGGATAGGAGTGGTAGGTGTTAATTTAGATCACGGTGAAACCCTTCTGTGGTACTCTTGGGCACAAATGCAGAGCACGACTAAAGAGGTACTAAAGATCCTTAATTAGCTTGTCAAAGGCAAAGCCTTTACTGTTCCCTCTGATCCTTATTGTATTAGATTTTGGGGAACTGCTCCTACAGTTCTGAAGCTGCACATTCAAAATTTCACAACCATAAACTTAGTTACCCCCCATAACTTTACCTAGCTTGTACTTAAATTTCAAATAATGCTTAAACAGTGTCTACTGGTACAATGGATGGTACTGTAATACAAGGGTGTCCTGTCTTATCTTAAAAAGGCCGGTGTGGGTGCAGGTTTTTGTTTTAGCCCAGCACTAAGACACTGCCCGGCACAAAATAAAAAGCTGCACCCACACCGGCCATTTGTGGATATTGTTGTAATCGATAACCCTATTGTAGTGGATAGGCATAATAATATTGTAGTGCAGTTGAGGGTAACAGTAGTGCATTGTGCAATTACAAAACTATAGTGCAATACAGGCGTTATATCATTTTATTGTATATAATCGGGAATGTTTTTCTAGTTTGTATAATTGTCAGAATAAGCATTACTTTGCTTTGGGGGGGGGGGGGGGGGGGTGAGGAAGCAAGCTAGCTGTGTACTGTAGGTCACTCTGGATAGTGGCTTCCCAATGCCTGAATGTAGACATGACATTGGGACAGGGTGTTTCAGAATGTGTGTGTTTTTTCTTTTACACTCACTCTCTGTCCACCCACATCCACAGGTACTCCCTCTAGAGAACAAAATGCAGAAACCCCATCAATTCAGGCTGGTTCTGTACCTGGGCATGGCCATGGTGAGCTTCCTCTACATCAGCCTGGGCACCATCGGGTACCTGTGTTTCGGAAACGTCATCGGTGCGAGCATCACCCTCAACCTGCCAAACTGCTGGTGAGTTCTTCCCACATCGGCCTTCGCTCCGGTCTGAAAAATCTGTGCTCGATGTAAATCGCCATTTTCCATTAACATGTAAGATTTAGAAAATTGAAATTCAGTTTAGAAATCCCAGTTGTAAATATCAGGGCTTAGTGCTGCGACCTCCACTGCTGATTTGAGAGCAGAAAATAATGTGCTCTCTCCTCCGAAGCACGTGATGTCAGCCACAGCTTCTTATGACAGCACGGATCCCAAACTGGGCACAAACCGTTAATGTGCAGCTTAGCAGGTGGACCCGTGAGCGCTCGCTCGGCCAGGGTGAGGTGGGGGGGGGGGGGGGGGGGGGCGTCTCTGGGCAACGCTAAAGCCAATTTCCGGTCAAAGCAGGCATTAGAACGGCCCGGATTCGATACCAGACCTCGATCGATGTACCAGGACAGCGCCATAACAGGATGAGCTGCCCAAAATCTTATGTTTTTTACATTGATGTTACTATGGTTGTAATCACTGAACTTGCCAAATTTTGATTGTGGAGAAAAAATAAAATAAATACACACACTTTCTTTCTATCAAGGCAAAATTAAGGACAAATGTTGGAGTTAAATTTAGGTACAGTTTAGGTATAGGCATGGAGAGTAGGCAGGAGCTCTAGGATGCGCATGCTCCGGGACATTCGCTCAGGTTGTAGCCTACTCTATTTCCTTATAAGAAATGCTTCTTCCCTTGGAGGAGAAATCCTTTAAACAGGGGAGATTTGTCTATTTAATATCTATCTCAAACTCTTCCTCTCACCCATTCTTACCCTCTCATACACCTTCTCCACTGCTCTCCCTATCTCTCTCCAGGCCTTTTGGATTATATTCATCAAGCAAGCGAAATGCTTTGGGTCAGTGGTCTCCAACCCTGGTCCTGGAGAGCTACAGGGTCTGCTGATTTTCATAGTGACTCTGCACTTCATGAATCAATTAGAGCAGTTGATTACACAGTTAACCCAACTCACCTGGTGTCTTGGGTCTCAATTGGGTGCTGATTTTAAGGTGAAAACAAAAACCAGCAGACCCTGTAGCTCTCCAGGACCAGGGTTGGAGACCACTGCTTTGGGTGGATAAACATTTCACCTAATGGGGGGTGTAAATAGAATCATGCCCCACAGTGTATGTGCTCGCCCCTTCCTCCAGATCATTTACACAGGCTCACTTTCCTTCTGTTAAAGAGGGAGAAGGACGGGGGGGTTCGTAACAGGTGCCAGTTTGAATACCTTTGAGTGAAAGATGGGAACTAGTGCCTCAGCTCTTTCAGCTGTTTTAAACCTTGAGGAATCCGAAAGGCTTCATTTGCATTCCGGCTCTGTTCCTTTTCGCCTGCCGTCGAGAGGAAAGCTCTCATCCATGATCAGAAGTGAAATGTATTAAAGTGGGCAAGTGGGTTTTATTTATTTATTAACATGTGAATGAATATTAATTGCTGAGTTGTTATTAATCATGCATCTTAATCATGATTTATTGCAACCTTTTTTTTTTTTTTTTTTTCCACGGCCCGGTATTAAATTGGTTTTAGCTTTGCGATTGTATATACTATCTCTCCGTTGCTCATGAGGCTGCTTAAGACTGTGATGTGATTTTTTCCTGAAGAGAGGCATAATCAGCCTTGGGCAGTTTTAACTCATGAAACTGGTTTACATTTCAACATTCAGGACTCAATTAACCCTTTTCTGTTATAAGGTCTCTTCAGCCGAGCGGTGGCAACTTTTGCTTTGACATGGTTTTTAAACGAGATGCGTGCTTAATTCTGATAAGGTAGATTTTACTGTTTTTTTTTAAGTTGTTGAATACAACTCCAGTGATTACTTCTTCAGTGGTTCCCAACCTCTATGTATGCTGGTTTTCATTCCAACCACATTTGCAATTTCTGAATTTTAACAAGATGTTAATTTTTCTTTGTTAGGTATTTTTCATATTTAGAGGCATTATTTACCGTTTTTAGCCACATGATGTCAGAAATAGCTATGTATGGTTTGAAGAGTAAACCCCCTTTTCATTGAACTTGCAAAATCTTGGCCTTCTGTTAAAAATATTGATATCAAAATGAGGTCAAGTTACAACAAACAATATTGGCTATCTTCACACAAATTAGACAATCTCTAGTCCAGCCCAATGTTTCCTAAATTATTTAATGTAA
The DNA here is from genome assembly GCF_013347855.1 of Anguilla anguilla. Lineage (NCBI taxonomy): Eukaryota > Metazoa > Chordata > Actinopteri > Anguilliformes > Anguillidae > Anguilla > Anguilla anguilla. The sequence continues at coordinate 50,317,721 of NC_049203.1, read as the reverse complement.
CTTTGCCATATATTTTTACCATCTGAAGAGAACGTGTTCAATCAAACTTGTGTCACATGAAAGTGTCAGAATAGTGCAATTGTGAAAGAAAACCACCAGTACTCTCAGGGGTCCTCCACGTTAGGAACCACTGGATTACTTGCACAGTCATTACTATGCTAGTCCCAGGGCAGTACAGTTTAAAGTAGTTTTTTGCTACTTAATATTCCAAGTAGATGATGAGAATGGTGAGGTGTAACTTTCTGGAACACACACCAGTGTCCTTTAATAGAAAGACTGTTGAAAGTCATCAGCCACATTGATTTGAAGAGACAAAGGCGAGTACATCTGTAGGGTCTGAGAGGGAGAATGTCAGTTTGAGGAAATTCACTGCTCACTACTTGGCGTGATGAAATCGGGGGGACGGGGTGGTGGGGGTGGCCTGAGAAAAGAGGCCTCTCTCTCTTGTTTCTTGGAGCATGTTGCCACCAGGGTGTATCAGTAGGGGGGCTGTTTGAGAATGGCGCCATCCGTGGCCCGAACAGTGGCCCAGGCTCACCACTGATGGTTAAGAGAATTGCCTCTTGTGAGCCCATAACAGCCTCAAGGGCCACTTGCACGGAGATATACCTTGCCAAAATGTCCAGGAAAAGCAATACATAGTGGAGATGTATGTCAGCTGTCAAATTAAAGTTAAATGTACTTTTAAGGAAACTGCTTTGTTCATGTGTTTTGGAAGGAGGTTATGGAATCATCTAGCAAGGCTATCTGTTTATTCACATTGACTACTTTGTTGTTTTGCGTTAGCTGCCTGTCAATCAGACTAGGCGCAAAAGCTCTATTGTGTGAAGTGGTTTTCATGGCTGTGGTGAAGGTCAGGCAGTCAATCGTGTTTGATTTAGTACAGAGTCCCTCATAGTAGAAAGTGCTTTGTGGAGCACAGTGAATACAGAAGAAAAGGGTTGTGATGTTTATATATTGCGTAGCCCTTATTGTAACAAAGCTTTCATTTGGCGTGCAGTTTATCTGTTAATACATTCATACATATTTTGCCGTAGGCTGTTCATCAGTAGTCCCTTATTTTGTTGTAGAACTGACATTACATTACATTACAGGCATTTAGCAGACGCTGTTATCCAGAGCGACTTACACAACTTTTACATAGCATTTTTACATTGTATCCATTTATACAGCTGGATATATACTGAAGCAATTTCGGTTAAGTACCTTGCTCAAGGGTACAACGGCAGTGTCCTACCCGGGAATCGAACCTGTGACCTCTCGGTTACAAGCCCAGTTCCTTACCCACTGTGCTACACTCCGTCCTAACTGCAGTGTCTGTAAAGATTTAAACCTGCAACCTTTTATATTACAATACCTGTTCTTTATTCACTACTCCAAGCTTCACCTATTCCACTCCAATTTTATTTGAATTTGGAGGGCGACACCACAGCCACTGTGGAGAACAAATTCTTACATCTGATGTTGAGAAATGTAGATTGAATCTCTTTCATAACTGTGCCTGTGTTTTTTCATTTTATTTGATTTCCTGAAATTTTTATTTCATTGTAAAGGCAGGCAGAGACGCTTATAAATGTTACAAGTGTCAGTGACCTACTTTCTACAATACGATCAATAAAAAGCTCTGCACACATTCAAGAAGAGAAAATGTAATGATACAGTCAGCATTTTTAATATGTGTACACAGACAGGCTTGATTTTTAACATTCTCAAATAAAACATGGCATTCCAGATGAAAAGTGCTGAATGCCAATGTGTCAACAGAAAAGTGATGTTTTTCTCTTGCTATTACAGTGTTTTAATGCAGGAAAAGCAGGGCATGATCGTGTTGCCCGCTGGTCCCAAAGGGGAAAAAAAAACACACTGGGCAGTACCATAGTAATTTAACGTGTTAAACTGCAGCTTGGCGATAGTGTTCATTCTATGTTGTCATTGGTTACATATGATGATTCTAGGTTTTGATTTCTGGAAAGAAGTGCATTGGAGAAAAAATTTAGGCAATGCATAATTAAGCATTAAGACACAATGGGCCATGGTATTATGAATATAGTCACGGTCTAATGTTTTGTATGTGTACTAGTATGAAAACTTTGACACATTTTCAACAAACTGTCACTATATTAAGCAATTCATTAATGGCTTCAGTCAGCCAAAGGATATGGTCCCTGTATATAAATAATCTAGCTAAATAAACAAAACTAGGGGCTAGACAACAAAATCTCAACAGTATCCGACTATGTTAGTGTTAGCCTAGTACTAGCTAATATTACTGTATCAGTACTGAAATGACAGCTGGCAAGTAACTGGGGTTATACAGCCAATAAGCTCTTTAACTTAAGCTACGTTAAAAATATATCCTATAAAATATGCCCAGCAACGGCAAAAGTGCCCCTTTGGCTCCAGCAATATTTATTTAATTATTATTATTATTTTTTTCAAATTTAATCCACAGTTGCTGTTTGATTTGATTTGAACTACAGATTTACCTCAGTTCACCCCTAGCATCTGATGGGGAGAGGTTGAATATATTTTCAGCTTCTGGCAAAGAGGGAAATTGACTAGCTGCATATTAGCCATCTTTTCTTTGTTAGCTGTTCCTACGAAACAAAAAGAAAAACCGTTTGGTTAGGTAATTTGTTTTCTTGTGATGCAGTATGGCCAGCATTACTAATACATAGGCTACTGAACTTGCATCTTCTGTATAGTGCAGACACAAAAAGGGGGGAATGGCTTATATACCATCGTGTTCACCACTGATTGGAAGAATTGTTTACAAAGTACATAGTTATAGAGCCGCAGTGAATGCATTTAATACTGTTACAGTTTCCAGGGTTGATTCCACAGTGATCGTGGTTAGCCTGTTGTGAAGCAGAAGGAAATAAGAACACAAAAATTGTGTCTCCACAGAAGAAATATTGTATTTAATCTAATTAGATACTTATTTTAAGTAAGAATTGTGTTGTGCTGCTGTGGGTGCCCCCTGAGCAATAACACTGTCTAATAGGATGTCTGATAGCTGACTTAACAAAAACCCTCTTTTTCGCAACAGGATGTACCAGGTTGTGAAGCTCCTATACTGTGGGGGCATCTTCTTCACATACGCTCTGCAGTTCTACGTCCCAGCTGACATCATCACCCCCACCGCAGTGGCCCGTGTTGGAGAGAGGTGGAAGCTTCCTGTGGACCTTCTCATCCGCACTGCCCTCGTTATCTTCACCTGTAAGTTCATAACCTCTGCAATTCAATTCTCTGTCCAGTACTGAGCTTGTTTCATAGACTCTGTGGGGTTGGGGGAGGAAGTCTGGGACGAATCTATGTGTGACTGCTAAATCGGCACTGTCCCTGAATGTGCTTTGGTTGAAAACCCCACTTTGGAGGCATCAGTGGAAAAAATCTAACCCATGGACAGTGAGTGATTGGTTGGTTACATCAATTGAATTTTGTAGGATGTTCGTTGTATGTTATTGGCACTTTACTTCCATCTAAACCACCAGTTACCCTGGCTAAATGAGCTGTACGCACAATCACTGGTTTGTCTGTAGAACAGATCACAGTAAAACTTTCCATATACATCTCAACACCTGCAGATGAAATGTCAGCACACACCAATGGCCAAGGCAAATTATATGTGGCATGCAAAGAGTAATCTCACGGAGATCAAGGGGATTTGTTCAAGGGTCCACATCTATTGTACCCTTTTGTATTTTTTCCCTTTTCTCCCTACGCTCTCAAACCTCTGAGCACCTCTTAAGGGGCATGGAGATTGTTCAGTCTTTTATTAATTAGTGTGCTTGCCTTTATTGGGACTTCAAGTGGAAGGCACGTTTTTGTCTAGCACCAGCACCTTTGCATACTAAGACATGTTCATAAACTCATGGTCACTAATTGGACCTCTGTGGTCCACCTGAAGGTAAAACAGTAAAAGGCAGTTCTCCTGGTAGAGGTTTTACAGTTTGAGAAATGAATCAACAAAACTTACATACAGTGCTTTGTATGCATGAGTAAGTAATTAGTTAAAATTAATAAAAATCTAGGCCTGTCAGTCAAGTATTTATATCAAAATGAAGCCTAGTTACAACACAATATTGGCTATTTTCGCTCACACAAATCAAACAAGCTTTATTACAAAGCAATGCTAGCCAGTGCTTCTTAAATGATTTAATGTAACTTGGCCCTGTGTTTTTTCATCTTACCATGTGAAGAGAATGTGGTCATAAAAACTTTCGGTGCTTCATTTCAGTTCACTCTTCACTAACATTACACTCACTTTGGTGACTCAGTCAGGTAAAGCCGTTTAAAATAGGGCCGTCTGGGTAGTGTAGAGGTATAAGCACTCGCCTACCACCACAGAGACCTGTGTTCAATCCCCGGCAGCGGTACCTCCGGCTTGGTCAGACGTTCCTACGAACACAATTGGCAGTGTTCGCGGGTGGGAAGCCGGTGAGGAGGGTATGAGTCCTGATCGCCGCATTAGTGACTCCTACTGGTTGGTCGGGGCGTCTGTCCAGCGGGGAGGGGATCCGGGGGAGATAGCGTGAACCTCCGCGTGCGTTACGCTCTCCCAGTGAAACTTCTTGCTGTCAGGTGAAAAGAAGTGGCTGGCGACTCCACATGTATCGGAGGAGGCATGTGGCAGTCTACACCCTCCCCAGACCAACAGACGATAGCGCATCAACCAGGACTGTGGCTGGTCCGCACGGGGAATTAGTATAACGACTAAATTGGGGTGAAAATGGGAGAAAAATGGCAACAACCAAAAAATGTGGCTGTATGTTACCCTAAAGGATTCAAACAATAGAACGTGCCTTTGCAATAAATACGTTGTTGTTTGATCATTGTTATAAAAAAGAAGTGTACTAATCCGGGAACTCCGGTTTCAAAAGTATTGTATTAGCATGGGTATTGTCAAAATATATGAATGATACTAACTTTCTCTAGCACATGACTTGGCTTGGAATATCCAGAAGAAAATGCTGATTTTATACTTAACCGCAGTTTCACCTGTCAACCTGATGTATTGTTAAAGATCTATTGTCAGATCTTCAGGGCACATTGTTATGCCCTAACGTTACAAATGGATGTTAAAAACAAGAGGGATTAGAAAAAAAATTATTTATCATTGCTCACTGATGTATAAACAAGGGAGAATGACTCGCTGTTGTATACACACATGCATATTTTGGATATGTTTGCTAAAGGAGCACAAGAGAATTCAGTATGGCTTACGTTTTATAGAAAAGTACTTGCAATCAAGATTTTTGGAATGGGAGGCTAAAAATGAATCTCACCCCAGACAGTTCTGATTGCCATTGTGTGTGCTGGTTGGTTGACTTACACTTGGAATGATAAATCCGATGTCTTTTGAAAAAAGATTCCTCTCCCTTAATAAAACGGTATGCTTGTTTCACAAGTTTCTGATGGCTTGTTAAACTGCGCATTATGTAGCTCTAGCCACCCTGATTATAGAATGTGTGCCTGCAGTTGTGCCATCTTAATATTCCTGTCCATGTGTGACTTTCATGATGTATATTCTCTCTCAGTGATTGTGGATTGTCTCATCTCCAAGCTTGCGGTGGCTGCAGTCAGCGGTGTTGGATACAAATGTGTGCTTCCTTGCATACAAAGGCTGAGGAGCTCGGTCTCCATCGCTTCCATGGACAGAGGCAGAAAGAAAGTCATTATTTTTTTGGGCAGCACACGTTATGTTGTATCTGAGGTTCAGGCTATTTTAGGCTCACTCACAGCTCTACCAAGCCCCAAAAAGGACAGTGGGGAAAAATGGCAGGGGTCCTGGCGAGTTGCATTCCCTTGAGTTCCGTTAATCGAAGCATGCCTGCGTAGAATGGGACTGGAGTTGGAAGGCAGGGAAGGATGGTGGATGTGTGTGCTCTTGCTTACAGCTCTGACTTGTCCTTGCCTGTTGGTGACATTCAGCTGACAGGCATGTGAGGTGGTTTTTTTTGGGGGGGGGGGGGGGTTGTGGTTGACAGTCCCTGAAAGCGTTTGTTATCACGAGCTGGCTCCTCTGCCATGGAAGATAATGAGGCAATCACGTTTGATCCAACAGAACACAGGAAGCCACGCTTGCCAGTGCCAGAGATGAACTGAACACGTGCCCAGCCCCCACCCCACCCTTCCTTTCACACACATCCTCAGGCAACAAACGGCTCGTTTTGTAGTCAGAATAATATTATCAGCCTGAGCAGATATTTACAGTTTTTATTTCTTTATCATTGTTTGTTTTCCTCCGTGACACAAACTTATGGGTGCTGGGAAGCGGGCATTACACATTTGCTCACTGGAGGGCCGGCTATGATCGAAGTCCTGTCGTCCATTCCCCTTGTTGTTCTCGGTTGGTGATTTTGATAAAAGGATAGGAACGTTCCCTTAAAAACTGTGATAAAAGAACTTTCATAAGACACTGATATATTATGTACTAGCCAAATATGTTATTTTATCCAAAAACCGCTGATTTATTTGATGTGATCAGGCATACAGAGTGGAGGATCATGTCAACATATACCAAATGCAAACAAACTGCTTTGGCAATGCGGAACAGAGGTCGCAAGTCTGAAGGTGAAGGGTGGCATTTCTCCTTATTGGTTACTTGATGTTCATGTATTGTTCTTTTTTCATTCATTTGCATTATTTAAACTTGCACAAACAACCATTTACCCTGTTTGTTACTTTATCTTTATATAATTGACAGTGAACGGGCCCAAATTTGGCACAGTTTCTACACGATGCAGACCCCATGTGCGGAGCATATTCACGGATTAGGTGTTCCACAAACATCTATTCCATTAGCTTTGATGCCCTCAAAGGGTTATTGCGAAAGACGGTTCCAGCAATGTCATGTTAATTGTCCTGTTGCACGGGGAATTGATTTTTTGCATTGTGTGCCATGAACAAAGCGGATTGAGAGGGTGACAGTGGGGTTTTGTGTTTACTGGCCAAATTGCTGTTCATGCACGTGTTTAAAAAACGGTGCATGTGCCTATGTTTGCCCATATCTTCTGCAACGTGCACAGCAATATCAGAGAGAATTGCTTGTGACTATTGACTTGGAAATATATTTTCAACAAAAGCAAGGCTCCTGCTCTGAGGGGGTTAGACTGGGGACTTTGTGTCCTGAACTGTACACAAGGAAGAGGGCAGGAAATCGGTTGGGATATGAGTTCTGAACTGAAAGAAGGCAAAATGTTGGTTCTGTTGTGTTCAGTAGTAGTTTGAACAGCAGTGTAATTTCACAAATTTCTAAGCTTGTGAGAATACTTTTAGCTGCTCCAAGGTTAGGGTGAGAAAAAGTGATTATTATTTATCTTCCTTATGGACAGCTGTGGCTTGACATTACAAAGGTATGAATATTATCAAGAAGAAGACCTGGACCATTAGCATGTCCTGAAATGCTGTCAGCTATCACCAACCAAGATTACTCTGATTTGCTTGTCATTCCTTAGCATTGCTTGTGGAAATTTGGACTTGCCTTGGCAATTAATTTAGCAATATGACAATCACAGGGTTCTGTCTAACCTTTAAAGAAAATTATGGTTCTGAGAACCCAACTACACTACGTTTTCAGCAGTTGTGATACAGTCAACTGTTAGAAACAAGAGTGATGGCATTTGGATGTCGCAGTTTGGGCCTCTGTTACTAATTACATGCTCTGTCCTCATATTGTACCACACTGCCTTATCCCCCTCAATTCCACCTCTAGTGATTAAGTTGGTTTCCATTGCAAATGCATCTCCAAGGTTTTGGAGATGGACAATGTGGTGTGAGACCTGTGTATACAGGCTCGCATTCTGCGTATAGCAAAATAATGGCAAGATAGTTTGCTAAACTATCAAAAATGAAACAAAAGTGTAAGTATCAGGCATACTGTACTTGCAATCACTATATATATATATATATATATATATATACTTTTTTTCGCTGAGCAATTTACAGTAGAATTTTAAAAGAATGTTTTCAAATGTTTTTTGTGTTATAATTGGGCACCGATTGTCACAGTACATTCTGCAAGACCACCTTGAACAAACATGAGTTGGAATGAGACACTTCAGGTACATCTTAAAGCAAACTTGAGGGTGCCCAGTTTAGCTGCAGAGGTCACTAGCGTGCAGCAAGACACACTCATCCTATCCGACTGAAATTCCCAGGCACAGCCGGCCACAATCGCCACTGGCACGTTCCGGATTTGATACCAGACTGTGGGGCCCATGCATTACTAGAACAGTGCCTTAACAGGATGAGCCACCCAGCAGCCCCAGTTTGCTATTGTGATTAGCCTTTATAGTACCAACATAATGTTAATCGACTTGAATTGAATTGAAGATGGTATCTGATATGTCATAAAGCTGGACGAAGTTTACAGTGGGTGTGTTTCTTAGCACAAGAGAGGGGGACTGTTAATGATTCATGCTGTTTTGCAAGGAAAGAACTCCCCATTCTAATTCCCTAATCCAAGACTGGCCTTCTGAGTGTTGATTCATTTATTGATTTATTTGAACATGTAACTGTAAGCCCGCTTCACAAGAAAGAACATCCGTCTGCTCACTGATGTGCATAAATGAGTTTGAACTGTGTTTTGGAATATGTTCCTCCTGAATGTTTTAAAGGCACTTGCTGTCTCATCACATACCCATATAATTTAATAAGATTTTTTTAATAATGTGCTGATTTATTCATATTTTGCAAGTTTTCGAAGTATATAATTGGCATCTTTGAATAGTCATGAGCTGCTCTGTGCATGTTCATATAGGCCTATACATTAAAGGTACTAACTGGTTGCCACTGACAGTGACAAATCAAACTCATCCTTAGTATGGTGTTTTTATTCACATGTGGATTATTAAGTCTCCAGCAATAGTCTGAAAGTGTATTCAATAACAACACTATAGACTTAATGTATCTGAAAATTATTTATAAATGTATCAAAATATTATTAGTCAATAAAACAGCTTTCAGTCAAGTTGTGCAGTACATAATTGGTTATGAAATTTAGTCTGAATAACCAAATGTTTATTCAACAATTAAATATTCATTTCAGTTAATTTATTCTTTATCAATGTATTTGTCGATTAATCTATTCGTGGATACATTTGCCCATGTATTGTGCTTCTGTTTCTTTGTATCTATTTTTGGCACTAGTCATCCAGGTCCAGGAAGTCTTGCGTATCCAGGGTGGCTGTTTTAGCTCAGCCAGCTGAAAGTGAATTCAGAGGTGTCTGGAAGAGCAGCAGTAATGGCAGATGCTTCCCCTCTAGGACGAACTCTGACCGATTAGCATGAAACGAGTCTATCATTGCCATCCCTTTGTCACTGTAGAAATTAATTGGTATGGTAATCGTGTTGAGGATTTTTGCTCTGTGGGTTGGAGTGTTTAAGCTGTCATACAATGATGTGCCTTGTAGGTAATGAACTGCTACCTATTAGAAAGCAGACTGTTCCAGACACTGTTAATATCAGCACCAATTTCCGCAGCTATTACTTGACAGAAACAACTAAAGTTAAAAAAAAAAAATAATAACATGGTTTATTTTTGTGAAATGACCATTTAATTTGATTCCTTTTTTATGTGAAAGATTCATGTGAAACTCATTTTCAGTGTTCTCTTCTTTACTAACGATAAGCAGTTCTTCGATGATTGTCTGAATGAGCACTTGTTTTATGAGGAATTCATTTATCTTGTGAATGTTTTGATGAGGAGCATATTAGAGAGGTACTGTTCACAGATATTTTTATGGCTCAACTTTCATTCTTTCAAACATTCTTTGAACAATATAGGTGCAAGTCACCTGGAAAGGACTGTGGGTATTTTCCCCATTCACAGGTTGTATCAGATTTACAACGCAAGTGCAAAGATTATGGTTCCAAAATAACAGTACCCAAGAGTATTGTCCCAAGAGGGACACTGTGAAAAGTGCAAACTCAATTGACAACCTGTCAACTACCCAATTGAACAATTAAATAACTGATCTACACAAGCAGGAGCAAAACTGCCCTTCTAAGTATAATTAAAAACTTCCTTGATAAATATTGTTATGCACACGTCAGGTAGACATGCCACATCGACACATAGGAGGACATTTATACCACCCACTTTATGCAGTTTACTTTTTGACTCTGGGGAAGCCGCTAAGTCAATACGTTGTTAAATAAACATGCTTTTTTCTATGTGAGTGCTCCAGTGTTTACTTTAGGTAGACTCTCTGAAGAGCCTGGGTGTATTTTTTGTCTGCGTGTTTACGGTGCGTTCTTGCTTCATGGCGATAGCGTCAGTGTAAGCACACCGCTGTTATCACACAGTTCAGCTTGTTGCCAAACATCTCAGTTGGAAGACAACATTCATCTGTTTCTGCTGTGTAAAAGACATTTTCCCCCACAGTCAAAGTCATGGGCAGTTCTGAAAGTAAAAAAAAAACCCAAAAAACTTTAAGGTAGTATTTAACTTTTCTTTTTTTACATTTATGTAGGCTTTTCAGAATTTTCTCGTTTCAAGGCAGAATCATTTGAACCTCGGGCCAATATTCCCTATTCACTTTGTTTACCATAAAAGGAAGCGTGAAGTGGTTGGCATTTTTGATTCATTTATAGAGCTTGAGCCACAGTGATGCATGATATGTGCACATTTCTAAAAGGCAGCCTAATGCTTTTGAACCCTCACTTGCATCCACGGAGGCTCTGGTTTTTTCTCTCTCCAGTTTCCGTCATTATAATGTTTCTTTTTAACCTTAGATTATGAATGTTAGACGAAGCGGAGTCTGAGCCTCACGTGCGTCATTCCCTGTGTCCACTGAAGCAGCCGCTTAATAGTGCCGTAACCTCAATAATAACTTTCAGACCCTGAGGCTCGTAATTAACTTGACTGGATGTGCCAAACTGGGACTGAGCTCTTCAGTTTTACAACACATTGTTGTACATGGTTTTGTGTTTCTTGCACACATTTTTGTAGGTGTCCAAGGTTCACAGAAATGAAAGGACATGAGTCACAGAAGTCTCTTGGCAGCTGCGTCCCACACATGCCCACACGTGCACACGTGCGCACACACACACACGTGCACACACATGCACACACACACACACACACACACACACACACACAGATGACCTTTTTTCACACTGTAAATGAAGGCGCACTTTCAGTTGAGACTGGGTCTAATCACCTTGTATTCTCCGGTCTTTGTGGGCAACAGTTGTCAGAGCCGGCCGTAAAATTACATTTTATCAACATTAGTTATTGCCTTTATCATCGTCTAGCCCCAACAACTTTGTTGCCTGAGATACTCATGAAATGACATTTTATTATGTCTATTATATTAGTCAGTTCTTGCCATCATCATGTGCTAGCCCCATTACTTTTTTATTATGCCTTGTGAAATAGACCAGAATGTGTTTCTTTTGTCATAATGGTAAAAAGCAGATTTGGGCCAATTTGTATAATTGGAATACTAACAATATATAACTACCGTCATTAAAAGTTAATTTGTGAAAAATTGAACTGATGGTTCCTCAAATCATGTTGCGATGCTTGGATCCTCATTTGTAGTCTATTTAGAACATCAGTGAGCATAATGTTTTTTTTTTCTCCAAAGGCTGCAAGGAAAACAAGTGTGTGATCTGCTGCTGGAGCTCATCTCAAACAGGTTTTACTATGTAATAAGTGGGATTGATTTTGTGATCGATTCTAATGGGGCTTTCAAAGGTGTTGATTATTTAACGGGGGCACATTATGACCGAGGCCATCGGCCTCGTATGCATCTTCAAGGCCACTATCGATGGTTTGCTGTGCACCCTTGCAACATCTGTACTTTCTGTGCAGTGAATTTTTATTTGCATCGCAAAATTGTGCATATTTTATCGACATAATTTCAAATCATGGATACATTCTCCGTTCTCCGCATGGACACTTCAATGCAGTGCACAGATTTCATCATTTAAACAATCCTAAAGTGTATGTTTTATTAATGAAGGTAGTGCTTAAATCTAACGTGGTAGATTGGTGTACCATTTTTAAGTGTAGGCTACTTACTGATGGAAAAAAACTGATTCTCTCTCTCGCTTTCTTTTTTTTCTTTCTCCCCCCCCCCCATTTGAATTTGAAGCTGAATTTGTTTTATATGGAAACGGAAGGGTGGGGGGTTGAGTGCTGTTCAGATGAAAGTCCACTGAGATACCTCAAGGCTCCACTCCTCCTTCTCCGTAGGATGCGGCAGACTGTAGGTGTAGTTACTGTGAAACTCTCAGCATGAGGAGGGGATGAGTTCCACGTTGCGCTCTCCGCAGAACTTTCCCCACGTAGCTCTCCCTGCCTCCCCAGGCACCACGTTTGTCTGCCTTGATTGACACTTTAGTGCGGCTTGAGCGGCTCCCTGCCACCGTGCAGCTCAGGGGAGATGGTAACGGGAACGGCGGGTCGCTCGTTCTTCATTCGCTCCTTTGCGCGGCCTTCATTTCATCCCAATGATCTGACGCAAGCGGGAAATATGATTATTTCATGGCAGCCGTTTGGCAATGCAAGGACAGGATTGTATTATGCAGGATCTCTCCCCAAATCCCATCTCTGACTTGGTGAACGAATGCACTCAACAGTTAACCTCAAGAGAAGTCGCCTAGCTCAGCTGGTAGATTGTGTAACCCTTACAGATAAGCACTCTGCAGAGATGCACCTTATAGAGAGCATAAACACAATATGTAGTGATGAAATTTTTTCAATTGATCTGGCATAATATTTTTAAAACTGTGAGCCTCTGATCAGCTTTCTTTCTTTTAAAAATGAGGAGCTGGTGCTGCCTTTTGCAGGACACGTGGTGATGCACCTCGCACCATGCCACCGAATTCAGGTTTCCATTTTTCATAAGATTGCTTATGCATGGAGAATTTTTCTTACAGCTTGGTTGTAAGATGCTATTAACTTGTTCCGGTGAGTGAAATGAGTGACAAGCTATCATGAAGCCCGCCAATGCATGAGAAGTCTCTTGTCCTTCAACATCAGTTTTGCGACAGGCTCATGTGTCGCTTGAAAGCACGTTTTTGCCATCTTAATTAAACTGGGTATGACACAAAGACTTTGGTTAAGCCCCACTAGATCAATAAATGCGGTGTCGAATTTGAACTCTGGAAGGAAAAAAAAAAAAACAATTAATTTAATTTTAATGCCTTTGCATTATTCATGAAGCTTTTTTTGAGGAATGGGGGTTGCTGTGTAACTTTCCAGTGTATTTTAAATCAAAAGTGACATTTAGAAAATTATGAAAAAATGTTCAATTAAAAAACGCTTCAAGAAGTTGCATTTCACGGTTCTTATCTGGTTCAATAGGGATGTCCATGAGGAGGTGCGTGTGTGTGCGTCTGTCTGTGCGTGTGCATTTGCGTGCGTGTGTGTGTGGATGGATTCATTTAAACACTATTATCCTGTGTGCACTGTGGATTTAGAATGATTCTAGAGGGTCTCAGTTCTCTTGAGAAGGTTTCAGTTCATAATAAAGATTGGTGTATCCATTGTAGATGGATGTCCATTGAGGTCACTTACAGACCTATGGTTGTTTGAAAGACTTTGCATGGTTCAGATTAGGGACGGTAATTCTCAATTATTATAAAGATTGACTGATTTATGACATTCTCGACTCCAAATTGATTCCTAGCATGGGGAAGGATCTGTTTTTTATAAAACATCTTGGCTGGGTGGCACCACTTGTTGTATAGAAAATGCACCCCTGCATAACAATGCATATCAGTGCCCAAGTTTTTCCATCATCATAAAGTTTACGCCTGGCCTATTGTGTCAATAAACACAGTCAGTTTGTGATATGATACAAATAATTTTATTCTCAACTCACAAATGTTGTGCGCCCACAGAACCAGTGCTCAGTGGCTTGGCGGTATACTCTATTCTGATTGGCTGGGACGTTTGCCTTATTTTTCCATATACACCCTGCTGTGAAGTAACACACTTGTAACAGTGTCAGCTTGATCTCCATGGAATTACTGTATGGAATTACTGTATGTCTGGTTTGCTCTCTACACAGTAATTATGGATTGTGTAGGATTATGTAAAGCATGTGGAGTCTTTTATTGATTGTAGTGGACCATAATGAATGCAAAAAGTCACAATGCTTCTTTAGACTTCTGGCACAAAAATACCTCTGTAGTAAATCGCTATTCTAAATCGCCTCTCTCATTATTATAGTAGGTTACCTACCAGCAGCTTCCCACTCCTCTGCATAAAAATGTGGCATTGATTCTGTCTTTTGTTTCATCTCAAGAGATGGAGAGAAAAGACACTAACTAATGCTATAATACTGGTTGGCAGTAGATTACAGCTCTGAGCAAGCATGATTCATATTAATAATATTTTAATACTTTTTCTCTCTTTTTTTTTTTAATTGGCTGATCAAAGCTTCTTCAAAACTGCTTATGTCACTATTACATTACATTACATTATAGGCATTTAGCAGACGCTCTTATCCAGAGCGACTTACACAACTTTTACTTAGCACTTTACATTGTATCCATTTATACAGCTGGATATATACTGAAGCAATACAGGTTAAGTACCTTGCTCAAGGGTACAACGGCAGTGTCCTTACCCGGGATTCGAACCTGCGACCTTTCGGTTACAAGCGCAGTTCCTTACCCACTGTGCCACACTCCGTCCTGCCACACTATCACACGCCAACCTTAGTTTTGCATTTTCCCCAACAAATTAGCAAGCTCAGCACACATTTCCCTCCTCTACATGACCTCCTAAGGTTGTGGTGCTCTGCTCTTAAGCAGAGAGCAATTTCCTGAAAAACACAACACTATGGTTGGTGTGAGTGAGATTATGATTAATTATTTGGTAGAATGTGATGTTTAACAGTAACTGAAACACTCTAGAAACAATTGGATACTCAAACTCAACTGGGTCTTTTAAAAATCAAAAAATTGCATTGTTATTTTAGTCTTCTTGGGTGAAGATTTTTTTTCATAACTTTCTGATGCTGACAATGGAAATGTACAGGAACTGTCATTGCAGTTTTTGAAGCTCGTTTTTAGGTTCTGTCATATAAGATCTGCCATTTTAACTGCATTTATGGTGTTTAAGTTGCGTAGATGGCTAAGCTTTAGAAGCAAAGTCTTTATCTATCCGCCATCCTTGGGTGCACATGAGTGAGAGTTACTCAGCGTGTCAGGCTTCTCTTTTTGCTGTCTACATTAAATCACGTTTTTCTTTTCTTTTTCTTTTAAGAAAATCAATTGCTGAGTCTGAAAAAGGTTTGCACCCCACTGAAGGGTATATGAACCAAATGGTTGCTGATGCATTGTACACATCATTGCAGTCTCTGTGCTCTACAGTGGCTTGGTTTGGGGAGGCGGTATTGGTAATGTTACTATGTCAGTGTGGGCCCTCATTGTTTTAAGGCATGCTTTGTCAAGTCCCCCAGCTACTTGTCACCTACAGGCTACACGTTTTATTCAGAGATATGGCTCTACTCAGGCATTGGGCTTTATTCTGTCAGCAATGTCTCACTATGTGAATTCCAATCTGAAAAAAAATATTATTGGCCTGCAGGTAGGACTGGGTGATAAACCATAACAATAATTATTGAATATTTAAAAACACATCTCTAATAAAACTAAGATGTTGATATGACAGCCCACCAGAAGCATCGCCGTGCAGCTCCCATGTGATCGACAAAAACACGTCACATGATCCCCTTGGAAGCTGCATGAGCTTTGTGTTGATTGGCTGTCATATCAGGTGCATTGATGGGTTTTTTTGGCTGAAGCATTTTTGGGGGCCTCTGGAGTTTGGAAACAAATTCAGCAATGGGTGAGATGTGTGGCACAGTCCATAGGGTGACCCACTCTCATGTCATATACAAATTCCTCTGTGTAACTGGGGGTTTGATCTCCCTCATGACACTTTTTGTACTGGCTTCCCTTCTCTGTCTGTTAGCCTCTCTGCTTTCTCCCCTTCTAAATAAAGCAAAACAATACAAAAGGGGGGGACAGACTGTCCTTTAAAAAAATACAGAATAAATGTTGTAGCGATTTCTTTCCCAGCCCTGCCTACAACTGAGTGCATAGGAAGTGCATACACTTTGTGCTGCAGAACTTCGTTATATGGGGACTGGTGATACAGCATGGTAGTAGTGTACTTATCGGGTACTTAGTTGCTTAGTAACTAGTCGTCCTGCCTGAACAGCTGACATGCGCTCACATGCCTTGTCTGTGGTTTCCCTTTGCATGTGGTGCCCCTGACCTTTGAGCCCAAATGTGTCCATAAACAGTGTTACTCTTACTGAGTCTGACAACAAACACTGTGCATCTTCTGAGCCTCTGGTACATTTACATTTTACTACTCCAATTCCCTTGTGCTTTCTGGAGATACAGGATACAGGTTTTAAAAACTGGACTGCTGTGAAAACCCCATGATAGGGACCTGTTCAAATATTATATTTTGGTGTTATTGTTTCTTGTATATACAATTTCCCGCAGTAATAATAAAAACTGTGACTGGCATTTTTCCTGGATGTATGTGTGGGTGTGCCTATGGCTGTGAAGGGATGTAATGGGGCGGGGGGGGGGGGGGGGGGGGGGGGGTGTGTGGCATCTTGTTTTAAATATGTTGTGGCAGGTGAAGGTCTTACAATGTAATCCCAGTCCCAAGCATGTGTGGTTTGGTGTTGAGCTGAATCAGATGCATACATTTGCCTCAGGATGAGTGTCTTCCTGAGCGGTGTCTTCTGTCTGTATTGACCTTTTGCAGAGAACAATTTGCACTTCTTGAATTCAGAGTGTCTCGTATCAAGCTAATGAGCCCATTAGCTTTCTCATTATACATCCTGAGGAGCGAGATGTTGAGCGGGGGAAACAAAAATCCCGGACTATTACAAGTGACAGCGAAGGAGAATACCGCTATGATTACATACAACTACAACAAAAGGTGGGTAGTTGTGCATAATCATTTGTCATTTGTTTATCTCCCACTCCTGTCTTTTAAATACAGTGGTCAAAAATGCAGCACACGAGCAGAACTTTTATTTTGCATCCGAGAGGCCGTAAACAGACTGCGACTGGCTTGTAAATCTCCTGTGGTGAACACAGACAACGCAACAGGAATTGATACATCCTCAGTTGCATTCAACAGTTTGTACTGTTTCTGCCTGGAGTCTTCTAGACCTCCAGTACCTTTGCTTATCCCAACCTTTATGTGCTTTAATTGTCCTGCGGGTGTCTCGTGATAGACAGTATAGAAGTGGCCTCTCTGGCATGTGACAGAAGACTACATTAACGGTTCCTTCCTGTGATCAGTTACACATTTTGTTATGCGCAGGTCCAGTAAATTGAACAGTTTTTACTGCTGTAGGCAACCTAGCTAATGAAAATGTAGAAATATCATCTGCATAAATGATGTAGGGTAAAAGTATGTAGGGTAACATATTGAATGTCAGATAGCAGATAGGATTGGCAATGCGTAATACTACGGCTTGAGTGACATCCAATTATTTATGACCTGGCATGCATAAAAATGGGCAAAGTCAGTTTCATTTCCCATGAAAATCAGGTAGTACAGTGCCTGTTTCATATTCACCATCTTCATTTAATTGCTGGCAGGTTCTGTTGCTTTCATCACACATGCGCACGCACACACAGGCACGCACACACATACGCACACACGCACACACGGGCGCACACACACACACACACACACACATTACATTACATTGTAGGCATTTAGCAGATTCTCCTATTCAGACTTAAACTTGCATTTTTGCACAGTGTCCATACATGCAGCTGGATATGTACCTCAAGTTATTCAGCCTAAGTACCTTGCTCAAGGGTACAGCGGCAAGGGTACCCAGCCACCCTTTACTTCCAACGTTCTGACTCATATTACAACTATGGCAGTTCATCCGAAGGGCAAGATTGTCTAACGTGACAGGAAATTGTTGCTTGCTACCGGGCTGCTTCCTCGGTGTCACACACGGAAATGATCTTATTTTCAAATTAGCCATGCAGCAGTAACGTGGTGAAATGGACAGCAGTGAGCCGTACCTGGGAGCGGGTTAGCAGGAGTGTATAAAGAGAGAGCAGGTTAGTACGCTGCAATGAGAACCTTGATGAAAACGAGAGAGAATATTCAAAAAAACTTTCTAATACAGGCAAAATTTACTGTGTTTATTTCCTGCCAATAAAGCATATTGGAGAGAGAGAGAGAGAAGCATATTGAGGGAGAATACTGAGAGATAAGCATATTGAGAGAGAAGCATATTGAATTGAGTAAGAGAGCAAGAAAAATATTGAATTGAGAGAAACTGAGTGAGAGTGAGTGCGAGCAATCGAGCCCAGGTCACGATGCTAACAGTGGTTGCTTTGCCTTTGTTCAACCAGCTCTTGACAAATAGTGCAAATTACAACAAAATGAATGATTGCTCAAATGGTGTGGGGGTGGGTGAGGTAGTCATGTTAGACATTTTTTGGCGGGAAGATGTCCTTGGGTGTGTTGTGGTGTGGTGAGCTTTCTCTAGGCCATATGCTAGCCCTGCATCACAGCATGCTTGAACGGATGGGACTAGGCAGTAGAGTTTGAACAAACAGTGCAGTAAGCATGCAGATTTTTAAAAATCCACAATGGCCCCAGATGCCCCGGGTCCCACAATGGCCTGGAAGAGGTTTTGCTGTTTTCCCCAGAAGAGTGTGGCAGGCAGGAACCCCTGGGTTACCTCTAGGCTGGGAATGATTGTCTGGCTCCCAGGCTCCTGACAAGCCCAGGCATTTCCCTTCAGCTCTGGCCAAGTTAATCGAAAATGGCCGGGGTCTCTGCAGTACAAGCAGCACTTTATATGCATCCTCCGGTCATGCTCTTGTGGGGTAAGGCGCGTACGTTCCAGCTGCATGAACTGCTCAAGAGTACTTGGGATGGCTGTCGTTGACTGGGGTCTATGGGAAGTTCTGGGTCTGGGGAAAGGGTTGAGTGGTGGAAGCTCTGCTCTCTCTTTCTCACTTCGAGTCGGTTGTCGATACAGATGGCCAGAGAGATCTGAGGTTGTCTTCTAGCTCTCGGGAAGCCAGCTCACCCTTAATGACATTGGCTAACCCATAAATGGAAGGTGTTGATAAGAGCCTCAGTGTTCCAACTGCTTCTTGCAGCGAGTGTGCAAATCTCAATGGTGTAGTTTGCTACTCGCCAGGATCCCTGGTACTTTGTTCCCAGAGTGCAGTAGCCCAGGCCTGGGCGATGATATACGGCACCTCATCTTGCTCAGTGGGGAACAGTGGGAGAGGGCTGATGTTCAGGGAGCACTGTGTCAGAAAACCCGGACATCTACCTGAATAGCCATGGTATCTCTCTGGGGCTCTCGGGTGTGAAGTTGATCAGTCGCTCCCGGTGAAGGCTGAACAGGAGAAATGGAGTTGCTCTGCTCGGTTAGAAGTGGTCTGAGTCCACAGAGAATCCAAGATATTCTGAAAAGGGTCTTTGTGGCTTCCAATCATGGTGCCCGAATGAGCTTGAGCAGCATGAATCTGGTTCTTCTCTGGATCGATTGTATGGCTCAGTCTTGCTGAAACATGGACTGAGCATTTGACTCAAGTGCAGAGAAGCAACACAGGAAGCAGGGAGAACAGTGAAATGTACACAGCTACAAAATGAATGTGGGTAAAAGGAAAACTACACAAGGACTGAAATGAATTATGTTGCTATTGTTTTCAATGTAAACAAATCTATAAAAGAATATGACATGTTTCTCCTTTTTTGTTTTGGGGAAAGGGAGCAGGCGGAGTAGTGCTTTTCAAAAACTCTTGCATGAAACAAAAAGCACCTACAGCCTGCTTGGCGAAACGCAAAACAAGCGCTTGAAAGAAAGAGCCCAGAACCGAAATGTGCCCAGCCAATTTTTGCCCTGCAGCCCATGGTAAACCGGAGGGCGGCATGTTCAGGGCTTGATGGAAACAGGACAGGACAGTGTGTGAGGCTGGGCTGGCCCTGTGACTCAATATTCCGAGCACACACTTGCTGTTGGTGGAAAGGTGACGTGGAAATGTGAGGGTCACGTGACCATGTACAGCCCTTAGACCCCGCCTGGGGTGCTTTGTGAAATTGGGGCCCCCCACAGCGGCGAGACAGGCATTCTGTTCCACTCTGTGCCATTAGGCCCCCACTTTGTCCGCTTATTTCCTTTGTGGAGAAGGAAGCCCAAACTCAAAGTGACACTTTGATTAAGAGATACGGAAGGTTCCAGAGCATGTCAGGGAGAGAGCCCGAAGGTCTCCGACTACTTTTTTCCCTCTCCTCCTCCACTATCACAGCTTAGCTTAACTTCTGCCTAGCAGACCTTCTATGAATAAATCTTTGAGTGTGGGGCCGTGATTCCTTCCCCTCCTCATTTTTTGGTGGGTGCTAGTTTGTGAGAATTTTTGCTTGGTGGCTCTGAACCGGTCCTGACTGTCATGTTGTGATAAATTAGCTTTTTTAAGAATGGCTCTCTCCCTTCATCTCCAGTATAAGCTAAGAACACTGTACGTCACTCTCCTTTGTAAGTATGTTAATTTATGACATGTTGTATTTAATGCCGTACTCCAGGGAGCCTAGTTTATTTGTAACAGCCTGATGTTATTTATGTATTGCTCATAATATTTTTGAACTTTTTTCATTCCAGGCAATCATACTGAATAGATTGGCTATGAATTGTTTGCAAATTGGCTTCATCAGCAATATGCACTTCATATTAAAATTAGCCAGGTGGTGCATTGAAACATTAATTGAACATATCACTGTTCTACGTCCTGTAAATGAAATGGTGTAGATTTGAGGAAATAACCTTATTTTCCAGGTAAACTTTATAATATAATGCTTTTAAGACTTGAGGGGGTTATGTCTCAATTCTATGCATGAAGAATGGGGAGTAAATTGTGTTCACTTTCCGTTTTCAAAATTCATTTTCGCATTTTGTGCCTTCTTGATGTTGCAGATTTATGCAGTTGTTTATCTGTGATTGCTGCGTCTCGCACGTCTCGTAAATAAATCCCGTTATTGACTGACTTTTTATTTTATTGTGGCTGTGCTGAAATTGTGGTGGTGCACCTAAGGTGAGACTACATAGGGGAAACCCTTGATGCTTGCAGGAAAGTTGCCAGAGAGAGGATTTTCAACACTTAATGTTGTTGAAAAGAGATATTTGATATTTATACTTGGTAAAGGGTAATCTCTTACTTTTGTGGTCATTATGCCATTGCAGACTATAGAATGGCGGAGTTTAATTACTTTTTAAATATAGTGTCCCTTGACTTTGACTTCTGTTCATTCAATTATTTGCTCTTTCCTTCTGTCACTGTTTGTCACTTAAAATTGGGCTTTTACTTTGTTAGGACTTTTGATCACTGAGTCCTTGTCCATTTCAAACACCCCTAGATTAAGTTGATAAACTTAGCTAGTTTAAGGGAATTTATAATTCAGTCCAACCAGATTTAAGTTTTTTTGAGCTCTGACCTCAACCCCATCCAACATCCTTTTGGATCAGTTGGAAAGCCCTATTCGCCCAATCAGTGTCCGACCTCACTAATGCTCTTGTGGCTAAATGGAATCTACTATAACACCTTCCCAGAAGAGTGGAGGTTGTTATAGCAAGAAAGGGTGGACCAACTCCATATTAATGCACATAATTTTGGGTGAAATGGTGGATGTCAGGTGTCCATGTACTTTTGGCCATGTAGTGTATTTAGAGTGGACAGTGGGGTGCCAGTTTAAACTGAATGATTTGATTGAATTGCATATGTCTGTCAACAGTCTGAGTGTGTTTGATTGAATCCAGCCCACAGTCTTCACCTCAGTTCACCTATTGATAAACTAACAGAGTATAACATCTGACTGAGTTTTGCTGTGGTCTGAATTGACCTCCCACTTCCCTGAAATTATTTAAATTCAAGAAATATTTTAGTTGCAGAAAACAATTGATGTAGGCTACATTTACCAATTGCAAGAACTTATTTCAGAGGGAACTGAACTTTTCCTATTGCACTCCATCATTGATTAAAACGATTTAGTTTTACAGTTGTTTGTTTCTGTTTTTGAACTGCAGTAGAGAGTAAACAAAGCTTTCCATTTTATTTCTATTCACCTCTCACTGTGGCCCTCGTTGCTAACGCACGCACGCACACACACACACACTCTATATGTTGAATAGCACAGAGAGACTTCATTTTCTGCTCTCAGATTTGGCTGGGGAAACCTAATTTTATCTTTTTCATATTATTTAACTCTGAAATATGAATGAATTCGGTCAAGCAGTAATATGGAAACCTTTGTCATTTTGATATGTGCCAGAAACTGAATAGAGCTCCTGATTTCTCCTGATAGGCTGAAACGTTTAGAGCCATCTTGTCAAAGGTATTGGTTATCCTATGAAAATCCTCATCCTTTTGTCTGCCATGTTTACTTAAATTCTGATTTTCTGTGTATATATTTAAGTTGGACTCAATTCTTAAACTTAAACTGATGCAGTCTGTTCGGAATGAAAGATTACACAGCCGTTGTAACAGTGGAAAGCTAATATGCAGAAGTCAGTGTTTTATTCTAAATTTTAATTTTAATTCTGACAAAGGTGAATGGAACCCACTGTTGATGTCAGATTTGAGTCACATATTCATTACATTTCCAGGTGTTTGATTGTTTACACAGGTTTTGTGAATGTGGCAGTAGTTTCACTTTTCATCCTCAATCATTATCTCTTCGTGAGCTTTTTGTTTATTAAGTTACTGCTAGACACACTGCTGTTCTGCTTATTTAATGGGGGAATTCAGCTGTTGAATGAATGTTTGCTTGTGAAATAGTAGTTGCTCTTCAAATTAAAATGAGGTCCAGCCAGTTCCGTACGTGTAGTCAGTGCTACCCCTAATCTCTCTACCCAAAAATCTCTTTTCGACGTGAGTTCCGTCAACACCAGACCTGGGTCAAATACGTATTTGTTTTGGATTCAAATACTTTTCTATGCTTTACTGATCTTGTCTCGTGTGTTGGAGCTCAGTTACACCAGGCAAGATCAATAGAGCACAGAAAAGTATTTGAATCCAAAACAAATATGTATTTGATCCAGGCCTGGTCAACACCCGCTTTGCATACGTCAGAGCCCTAGGGCTCTGGTCGGAGCCATCTCCAAATTCAAATTACCCGCCCATTATATTTCTTCAGAAATGAGGAAGGGTAGAGATGTACGGCATTATGACGTATACTGCTACCAGAATTTGCACCTTTTGCTGCCAATCAATCTGTACAGTGATTGCTTTAGCCAGACACACACACACAGAATTAATTGCTTATGGCATTATCTTTTAAATGAGCTAAATATTGTTTTGTAGTGGAATTCCCCTTTAATAAAGCATTGCTTTTGGGAGCACCAAATTCACATACAGACTCTTTCCCCTTTCCATGCCGTTATTCTGTCCTGAACTCACTTCTGCTTCAGCTATTGGGTGGATGTTTTATATTTTCTGTTGAAAAAAAGTTGCTACAGCTATGTCAAGGAGCATTTTGACCTTTAGCCAATGATGCAGAGTTTTTTTTTTTCTGTTCCTGAAAAGCACAGTATTTATATTAAACTGTAGCATTTATGTATAAGTAACCTATTATATGGAAGTTCAATACTGGGTTTGAGAGTGTTGATAGTGTGCATGGGTGGAAATGGACTTTGAAGGCAAAGTTAGAGGAGCAGTTTGTCTGTTTTTATGGAAATGTATTTTATTTTCAACTCGCCATTTGTAGCAGATTGTGTACTTTTAATGATTTTATCCTGTGTGAATAGCCCTTTTCATTAGCTCATCTATCTGTCTTCCCAAGGCTGTTGCCCATGGCTGTGGTTAGCCTTATGGATACATGACATCTCATTGAAGGCCTCTGGAAAGACATGTCCATACACCAATTAATGCATATTCCAGTATTCCAATGCGTGCATTTAACAATGAGTTATGGTTTCATCTTCCCGTTTTATTACTTTACTCTAGCTGAACTTGGTCTTAACTTATGTCTTCTGTATGCATACTGTTGACCTTCTGTTACAGGCTATTTAATTAAATCCTCAGCCCATCATGTCGTATTATGTAAATGTATTCGATCCTGTGACTGCAGCCTCCCGGTCAGAATCAATGCAATTAATCCATTGGAATAATTATCTTAATGAGGTGAACTACGTTTCCCATAAAGCATTAAATTGTTATCAGGTTCTCGGCCCATTTAAGTGGCCTATATGCCAAGGGACAATAGAAAGTTAAAATGCCATGCGACACACTTTACCATGACAATGGCAATTGAGCAAAGAGGTCTTTTAATTAGACCGCTCGCCGTAGTCTTTTATCTGCTGCTCGGGGAAACCCATCCCAGCATGCACCGCACAAATTGGCTCCAGCCGCTGCGTGTCCGGGTGGTGGGGCATGTCTTCAGCAATCAGCATGTCTCCTGCGGACCTCCGCTTAGCCCTGGGTAATACAAGCCTGACATACAAGAGCAGAGGTGGAGCATTATGGGAATGCTCTTGACATGACGGAGAAGTGCGGCTGCACCTGCAGCACGCGTGTGGTGGCCACAGCGGTTAAGCAGCACGTTGAAGCCGCACAGCGTGTCACGTGTGTGGCCACACTGGCTGTTGGCTTCGAGTCTCTTGCACTCTTTGTCCAGTGGGTTTCCAAAAGACTAGATTTGCCATAAAATTATTAGTAAGACATATTTTATGTACATAATTTGCTGGATGATATCACTTATTATGTTTATATTTTTGCATACAATTACAATTGTAATGCTGAACTTTTAAATTCCTGTGGCAGAAGAATACATTGTTGGAATTCAATTTATCCATTGGAAGTGTATTTTTGTCTCGCACAGTGTTATTTTTTATTAATCTCTGTTTCAGTAAAACAGTTCAATCATCATGAGGATAAACATTTAATCTTGAAGGGATAAATCGCCTTAGTAGCATCCAGAGCTTTGAAAGGCAAGTGCCAAAATGACTACACATCATTCTCAAAATCTGTACATTTTCATCAGTGCACATCAGAGCATTTTAATGCTGTGCACATCTTATCCTGTGTTGTCCTCAGTGTCTTTCTTGTTGCAGACACTGAGAACGAGTACACCTGAGAAATGGGTCTGGGAATAAAACTGAATTTGAAATTTAGCTTCTCGCATTTCCAGCTGAAGCCATGACGGCTTTTCATCTGTCCACTTCTTGGCAGCTTCATTTGATATGAATTCCTATGAATTCATGTGCATTTTCAAAATCACCTCACCCATCCAGTGTTATCTGATCGAAACAACACTGCATTTATTCTGAGAATTAACTTTTATTCATTTTCTGCCAGGACAATATGAAAATTAGAATGTTTGTCCTTCAATGTTTTAGCTGCTCATTAACATATCTGCTGGTATAGAAGCTAACAAGGGATGCACCTGTAGTGATATAAGGATGCACTTTTTCATCTGATGTGTATCCAACATTTTAGACAACCTCATTCACTGCCATTACTCTGGTGTAGAAGACCTTGTTCACTGTCATTGCTCTGGTGTAGACAACCTTGTTCACTGTCATTGCTGTGGTGTAGACAGTGTCATTCATTGCCATTACAATGGTGTAGACGGCCTCATTAACTGCGATTGCTCTGGTGTAGATAACCTCATCCACTGCCATGACTATGATGTAGACAACCTCATCCACTGCCATGACTATGGTGTAGACAACTATGCATCTTGATCATTCGCAACTCCACCTGTTAAGTGCATAGAGTTATAAAAAACATGCATACTTTGCACTTTGCTTGTTTCATGGTGGTCACTCACTGGGGATTAGTGTCTCTATTTTGTTTGTCATTTATTCAATAATTGATGCAGAAGTGTATCTTCATACCCCACGGTGCTTCATGAAATTTTTAGCAGGTGAGTGCTCTCTTCATACATCACTAGGGAAACTACATCTTCCTACCATTATACAAGGTAACTGTGATGTTAAGTACTACAATTTAACATTATTGCACAGGCACATGTACATGTGTTTACTTACTTTCGATTTTTTCAGCAACACAGTTAATTAACTAATACTGGATCAGAATGAAATAGAATTCAGTTCATTTAGTCTTGATTGTTACTGTGTGTGTGTGGAGAATGGGAATGCAAGCGAGAAAAACGGGTCAAGGAAAAACAAAAAATTGTTTTGGTATGCTTGTCGTAGCTCAAGGCTGCCCAACCCTGTTCCTGGAGATCTACCATCCTGTAGGTTATCATTTCACACCTGATTCAACTAATTAGTGGCTCAACGAGATGTTGCATGAGGAGCGCTTTGATGGGGTTTGAATGAAAACCTACAGGATGGTGGAACTCCAGGAACAGGATTGGTCAGCCCTGCTGTGGATTAAATTATTCATAGACTCTCAAAGCCCTTGGTCTCAGAAGAGAAGACATTTAAATGCCTGTGCTGTGCAGTGCTATAGTACAGTAGCTGATTTTTTATTTGTTTATTAATTTTTTGTCAATTGCATATCAAGTAATCCTCAAGCCTTTGAATCACGCACATGATGTGTATACAGTAAGAGGTGTACAAGGCTGCTGTCATTAGTCTATCAGGCTGTATTCTATAGCATTTGAAGTTAAGATTAGCTTCGTCATAACTGGAAAAAAATTTGATGAATTTTTAATAAATGTATAGACTGAATTGTGTACCTCTGTGGCTGGTGTGCTTTGGCAGCCTGCAGCCTAAATTTCAGCAGTAGCCATAGAAGGAAGGCTACACTGTGACCTCACATGGTGATGGGGTATGAGGTCACAATTTAATCTTTCTGTGAGTCATCTACAGAGCCTGGCCACCTCTCTGTTATAGGGTCTTCTGGAAGCTTCTGTGCAGCTAGTGGGAAATGGACATACAGCCAACAATGGGAATCTAGAAATGGGCTGTAAAATTGCACTGTGAGTTGCCAAATTGTATACCCGCCCCAACTCCCCACCTCCCTCCTTCCAACATGATTATGACATTATTGGCAGAGGAATGGTTTTAAATGGCATTTACAAAACACAATGCCTGTAGGAACACAATGTACACAATGTTTCAATGTGTATGGCCCTGCTTTATTTATCATTTTCTAGCAAGGCCTTATTGAGAAGCCTACAGGTTTTCAAAATCATTACAGGCCGTTCTTTTAAGTCTTGCATGTGTGATGTGCTATTCAGCAGTGGCTGGGGTTCATTTTGTGACAGTGTTGCTCTACCCGGACGAATAGGTCAGAATAGTGTTCACTGTGTTCTTGGCTAGAAATAGCTGTACAAAATAAGTATTGTACCTTACTGAACCTGTGTTCAGCAGTTGTCTATGACCATGAAATGCACTTTTTGTACGTCGCTTTGGATAAAAGCGTCTGCCAAATAAATGTAATGTAATGTAAATAACATTTGATTAAAGCTGCCATACAATGGGTTCCAGCAACAGTAAAGGATGATGAGTTCAGAGCTGCTAATGTATGTTTATGTGTAAACATGATGCATGCTTGCATCTCAGCGACTAAAGTATGATCACCCCCTATTTGCTTTCAAGAAATGGAGGGCACAAATACTGACCTTTCCTCCATTCACAGAATTCACACAAGACTGCATAATAATGATGAAAGAGGAGATAGAGCTTGCTGAAGGGCAGCGAAACACTGGAAACGTACTGGGTCGGGATATTACACTGCCACCGAAAAAATGCCATTTTTGCAAACCAGGCCTTTTCTGCAGCAGAACACAGTACAATGTAAATACGATGGTGGACTTTTATCAAAAGGCAAGGAGTGTAAATGCAGTGAAATCTCTGAAATCAATTCTTAGATTCTTATTCATGTACTCTGTTTGGATATGTAGCATGTCGCTATTGATTACTATTTATATGTTTGTGGTACCAATTTTTTATTTTGATTTGACATTCCCAAAAGGCTATGTCATTTTAAATAATCATGTGAGGTTAAAGTTTCTGCTCCCCTGTAATTCACTGAATTACAAATGGGGAGCAAATGGTATGCAAATTCAAAGTTAAATTCAATATTTGATGTTTGTATAGTGTAACAACCCTAGTTCCTAACATGGAAGTAGGTGTTCCTAATTCTAGCTCCTAACACTGGCTGTTATATAAACTAAACCAACTTTTTGTTTTTTCATAAATATATGCTGGCACTAATAGAAAATGGAATTGAACAAGATGCAGTACATCCTATTGCATTATTTATGACATCTCAACGTAATCAACTTACGTAATATAGTAAATTAGGGATTTATCAGATGCTTCTGTAAGTGCATACATAAAAGTTTGGGCAACAAACAGTGCTGATGCATAGTTATCAGGGTCATAACCGATAGTAGTACATGGCAAAGCATATTTTGTGCAGTGACAAAATTAGCAAAAATCATGTAAAAAGTATGTGAATTGTACTGTATTGAGTATCACATTTGATAAAACCCTTATACCATGTATAGAAATTCCACACTCACTCCCAAAATGCCAATAATTTAACATCCGTTAAAGTTATTTGGTTTAATGTGGCACTAAACAGGCCGTTCGCTTGTGGATGTGCTGGCTGTGCTGGAATTCCAGCTTAAAGGAACAGGCATCAATTTCAGGAAATTTAATTATCACACAATTCCACTCTCTGGCTCAGCTAGTTAGTTTTGTGTGTGCAGAGGCAATTGGTTAACAGAGCAGCTTGTTTCCACGGCAGCCCTGTCAGCATACATCACATTCTCACAGAGGTTCTTCATTAGTTGGAGCTGAAAAAAAGATAAGTGGAAACTTTATGCCCTTGTCTCTAAACAACAGGCGGTCCTGGAAGGACATCCCAGGCCAGCTCACAATCACCGCAGCCCTGGTCAGGATTTTTGTCACCACATTTCAGTTCCTTTATTTAATTCATTTTGAAAATTTTAATGACTGGCCTAATGATAAATACTCATATTCAGGTCAGTGAGTTTTTTCCTCCTTGTTTTCTCCAGCTATAGAACAGGCACTCGAATTTTTTTGCATTTTTCAGAACACTTTCTGGACTTATGTGAGT
Organism: Anguilla anguilla; assembly: GCF_013347855.1. NCBI lineage: Eukaryota > Metazoa > Chordata > Actinopteri > Anguilliformes > Anguillidae > Anguilla > Anguilla anguilla. Next base: position 50,288,681 of record NC_049203.1, on the reverse strand, counting down.
CATTTTCACACCAATACCATAGCCTTCTTCTTTTCATCTTGTTCTGTGTAGGTGTGCTTTATTCATGAAATATTCACATAATGGTAAATGCATGTTGGTATTATAATATTCTGAATGCACTGCATATGTACAATGCAGATCCAGTGGAACCTGGGCTGTATTGTGTTTTAGCCCATCTCCCTCTTGGAAATGGCATTCAATGTCAATGATGCATTCATGCAATAGCATAAATGCTGCAATATTGTTGTTGGCGGTATTGTTTTCACCCATAATGTGGCTCCAATCCAGATACCAGGAGTGTGATTTTGTTCTCTTGAAGGGCCCATTGAAAGGCTTTTTAATGTCATGGAAAGGCTTTATAATGTACCTTGCTTACTTTAACAGCAGTGTATTTCCATTGTTGATGTCCTTTTGACACCGCAGGTTCGCTAACTGTGACGATCCTGTGCGTTCCAGATGTCTTTCTCCTGTTCTGTTATTTAAAATATGCCTGAATTGCTATTTTGCTCGGTTGCCTTTAACAGACACTTTGCATCTCTGTAAGTAAGTGACGTAGTTTCAGTTTCTAAAAGAGACCCTGTAGTAACTGAAATGTTCACATTAACAATGTAGAGGAAAGCTGTTCATGCACGGTAAAGGTCTAGTAAGCACACAGATGTGCAGATAGGGAAAAGGTAGAAACAGCGGCCAAATGAATACAGTTGCTAAGTGAAAGAGCAGTAGCCATTTATGTGACCTTCACATAACTGACTGAGGCTTTGTGAATTTTAGAGCAGGTGGAAATGTGTAACATTCTTGCAAATGAAATAGTCTGAACCGTTTTCCTTTGAATGTTGTGCCTGTTGATTATTTAAATCCCTTTATAATAGTTTTGCTCTGGGTTATATACATAAAATATTTAATTTCAGAATCCATCACCTGTTGTACATTATTCTCAGGGTCACCTGCAGGGACATAGATCTGTCTGCGTTTGAAGGAAACATCTGCTCACCTCAAAATCTCAGTGTTTCTAAAGTACCGACACACTAACTAGATAAATTGTCTCCAAGGAACAAAAAAAAAAAAAAAAAGAAATCTACATAATTACATTCTTATTTCCTTGCTTTCTATTATGTCCATTAATTCATAAGGTGAACTTTAGGTCAGTCATGAAAAACACATTTTGGTAAGTCCCATGTGATGTAGTTTAATGGCCACATTGTGACAAAGAGAGAAAAGACAGAAGGGACACACACATGATTTGTGTGTGTATGTGTGTGTGTCGGCAGGACTTGGGTAAAGTCTGCATGTGCCTATATAATGTATATATGTGTGCATATGTCTGTAGACAGTACACACAGGTAATGTGTGTATGTGCCTTTATAAAGTGGTAATGTGTTTATGTGTACAGGAAGTGCACATGTATGACATGTGTTTGTGTGCATAAAAGTCACCCAGGTGATGTGTGTGTGTTGTGGAAGGACACACGGGATGTGTGTTGTGGAAAGAGAGCAGTCTTGCCCATCACTGGTTCTGCGTATTGCCAATAGTGTTGATTGTGCAGAAATGCCATGTTACTTTTTTCATTTCAAATATCAACATGACACTAATTCAATGTTATCATCTGGATATATTTAATCAATGATTTTGTGTATTTGAATTGATATTAACCCGAGATTTTCTTTCATGGTGCTACTATGTGGTCGGCCTGTATTCAGCCAATGCGCTGGTTTTTGGCACTGTGATGTACCCCTCAGCCCCACAATTCCCTGCCATGCCAGTGCAGTGGCATGGCAGTGCCTCTAGTCAGGAGGTCCATGGGTTCGCGTCTGATTGTCGTAGTGTTACCTGGGGAAGGGGGGTTTTTAGCTGGCAGGGAATTTTCCCTGTCAAGCTTTCTGTGGCGGTTGGGAGCTTCAGGCACGTTGGCTTCAGCTCAGTGGCTGCGCTGCTCAGCTGGTACGCTGCTCAGCGATTGACTTTCTGTAATGGCTTACCGTTAGAATTCGGCCTAAAAGAAATGGGGAATAAAGAACAAATAAATCTGCATTCACTGCTGTCGGTATATAATAGAATGGTTCTGAAAGTGGTGGAAACGTAATTAAATCCTTTTAAGCTGGCCACCATTCTGTGAAAGCATGAAATCACATTTATCTGTTAACTTTTAATTGCGCCTTGAAAATCAATCTGTGTTAGTAAAACGTGTGCCCAGCGGTTGGAGCTGAGTGACATAGGCCTGCTTAAAATTGACGGTGGCTTTTTGTCAGATCACAAATCCACCAGCAGCCTTTGACTGCTGATTTGCCATTAGTCAGTGAGTCACACTTTCTATTGATCAGAATTCTATGGTTAGACTAAGCTAGCCTTATTCAAAATGGTTTCTACTTGCTCCAGAGCCACAGACTGAATATTATCATCGAATGAATTAAGAATTTCATCAGCCCCTTACTGCTTTTTTATATTTTCTTGAGAGCTAGCAGTCAAGTGAAGGCTTTATGAGGGGAGGTTGTTTTCAATAGATGGCCTTTGCTCAAGGTTATATAGCATGACATGACATTCTAAAGGGAAACAACAGTGCCACAGAATCCAACATAGCTGCTGTCTGTATTTCAGGGTCCTTTGCAGTCTTTATTTTGTCCTGCCGTCTGGGGCATTATGATAGAAAATGGAATACTCTTTGAATACTCATTCTGCCCATATTTACAGGACAGAAAGAGGTTATTATAGAAATTACAATTATTTAATATTCTCAATCGCATTTTTGTGAGGACTAAAGAGAATGGCTAGAGAGAATGGACCAAAGAGAATGGACTCCAGGTAGAGGATGCCTGATGGGATGTAACACAGCGTGGGCTTGAATAGGGAGAGGGTCAGGGCTGGAGCGCTCTGTGAACTTATAGTGGGGGAAAGGGGTTGAACATGTGAGTGAAACACGGAAAATCCCCAGGGTGCTAAAAGATAAAAAGAAAGGGGTCTGCACAACACTTTTGGAGTGTTCCTGGTCTGACAGCACCCCAACACAGTTAAGCTAAGGTGTCAGTTAAAGAACAAAGCAATGTCCAGGTCTTATTCTTTTCTTTTTTTCACACATTACATAATTTATGTCTCCTTGACCAGTATGTAGTGAACCTTGAAATAGCCGTTTACCAAACAACCGAAGGATGGAAGACTGAAGTAGGAAAAAGACCGAAGCAACCGTTTCTAGTTCAATGAGGTTATTACGGTAACGGAAGCATTTGGGTGCAGAGAGGTCAGGTTCACAACAGGGCACACAGGTTCCTGTGTGGTCTCACCGTTGTCTTGCCTTTGAATATAAATGGGCAGCATCTGATGCCGAATCTCCAAGATGACTACCCCTCCAAAACTATGAAGCGCACATGCCTAGAGGTGGGAATGTCCTTCATGGGGCCTCCCATGAGATGAAATGTCGAAGCCTGTTTTGTTAAGAACATTTGCATTCTGATTGGATTTGCGCAACAGTGTTAGGTTTGCTGTAGCAGAATGTTTGGTGGATCTTTGATCTGGTGGGTTTTGACATTAATCCTGTTGAATCTGCTTCTTGTGGAACTTGTTTGTCTGTTCACTCTAACGTTTATTTAACATCTTCAAATGCATTCCTAATGTAAATATGTGTAAGATTTACTTTCCATTACAACATAGAATAAAAACTGTGGGTAAAGTTGAAAAAAGTAGCAGATTATTATTATTTTTTTTTTTTTGAGGTTCAGTGCACATCAGTATGATGTGTGTGATCTGAGAGCTCTAGCTGCACTGAGATGGCTATCGGAGTTTGCCTTCATTTACAGTACCTGCAAAGGGCAGGCAGTGTGACATTGAAAATGAGTCACCACCTGAGCTCCCATCTCTCTCTCTCTCTCTCTGTCCCTCTTTCATTTCTTATCCTCCTTATTCATGAATTAGTATTTGTGCATAATCAAGGCCCACGGACTCTGGGATGAAGGGGACAGTAACGAGCAACATTAGCTGTCACCTCATAAAAGTGCGCAAGCATGAAACGGCAGCCAAAAATCCGACTGGCCCGAAGCCGTTGTAGTGAAAGCAATGATGAATGCAGACCGGGCTTATCAAGGGGAAGCCCTCTCTTTGAGAGAAGCTGAGTAGGAGCCTGCAGTTCGAGCAGATTGGAGTGCCTGTTGAGACATTGGGAGGAGGGGGAAGCCTGCTTCATGTGCTGTTGATCTCCAAAAGCGTCTTTGAGGAGCAATTAAGACCCTTTCAGTGGAGTGTGAAACCCTTGTGTCGCTAGTGGGGTGACCTTGTGCTGTTGTTCAATATTAATGCACGCCACTTACCACAGGCTTCTTCCATCAAAAAACTCATATTTCATCCTAATCTTTTCTAACCCTGAGTGTGTCCCGTGTTGTAAATATAACTATATCCCTTTTTTATTTGAATAGTGGTTGATTCCATTACCAGCTGTAAATATCTTCACTCCATTTCTTGTCAATGGATTTTTGAATTCAGCTGTCATCCATAAGCATTCAATTGAACAAAGTAGGAAGTTTACCTAGTATATTGTGTGTGTGTGTGCATGTGTGTCTGTGTGTGTGTGTGTGTGCGTGTGTCACTGTTTTTATCCCATTCATTTTTGTCCATTTTTCCATATTGTGTAAACAATGTATGATTATGTGAAGCTCTAATTATTATTATTACAGTTTTTGAATGAGTAGACAAAGTCAATTTGTTTCACTGGAAATTGCCTTTGACCAAAACAATAGCAGCCTCTTTTAGGGCTCTTGATTCTTCTCAAGTGGAAGCTAAAGCAGAAGGCCTCTCGAACGTTCAAACCATGTCTCTCTCCATAGACTTTGTCCCGGTTTTTTGCTCTGTTTCTCAACATAGCTGGCAAGCTGCATGCGCGAGTTCTCAAAGTCTCTGTCCGCCTGGTGGCACGAAACGTCTCATGGACGTCAATCGCAGGCTCAGCCTACCTATTCCCTTTGCAGTGTCGTTTCACAGTCTTTGTGAATGCAAATAGTCAATTTGGGGGGGTTGGGGATGGGGGCGGGGAGAATAAATGCAAAAAAGAACGATTTAAAGATGTAAAGACTCTTATCTGCTTTACGTTTGTCGAATATGAGGAAAAAGACAAAGTCTTTTACAGTCGCTGTCAATGAAATGGCACATGACGGCGAGTGTGCGTTGCGCGCCGGGAGCGTGCTCTGGAAGTGTCTGATGATTTAAAAGCCCCGGCGTGTCCCTGCCTTGCTCTGTGGGAGGAAGCCGAAATGGGCGAAAGGACGAATGGCATTTTGGCCACGTATTCAGACCGTCCCAGCTGCCTGTGCAGCTGTCTTTATTCAGTTGTAAGGGACAGTTCACGGTCTGGGCTTTTTGATATTTCAGTTTTAGCGCATGTCTTCAACTGACCCAGACAGTTTTGTGTACAATGAAGGATAATTCAGTTACTCACAGAAGTTTCTGATGACCAGTCAATTTTACAATGGGTGTTGCAGGAAGACACGCGTCAGCTAACTCCAAAGCATCTTGTACAGCCGTGTTTTTTTTTTCTCTCCAGGGGCTGTATATATGAATACAGTCATTTTTTATTATTTTATTTTTTTATAGTGTTTTTTTCACAATTCTAAACGTAAATATTGGCTTTTATATCGTGCCAGTACTTCCTTCTTTGAATGCGGTGGTCTCAGTTTGCACATGTCATAGGAAATAGTTGCAACCAACATTGAGCATATAGATATATTTAAAGGATAATTGAGCAATCGACACAGATCTGACCTCATAACGATACTGTACAAGCAGTTTGCAGTCACTTGAAGTTTATGTTCTTGCTGTAGTCTGCAAATCACAAAATTTCCCTATAGTAAAGTTTACTATCCCTACTTCAATCCCCTTGTGTCCTTGTAAGTTCACTACTGCCTGGCTAGCTGGAAGGAAACATTTTAAGCCACAAGTCAGTTCTGTGGGCTAGTTTCAATATCCGTCTTCATTTCCTCTGTCACTTTTCACGTTTTATGTGCTACAGGCCCACTGTCCTCCCATCTACCCCAGAGGTAGCCCCTGCCACTCATTTACATTCATTTATTGTTTAAGTTCTGTAGCTTTCCTGCTGTCGTATTTGCTCTGACGTGGAACCAGGCGTCGATGGTGACGGCAACAATTTTTTTCTCATTCAGGAGCTTACTTTGCCAGTTGCCTTCCTCCCAGCATCCCCTCGTCTGTCTTTCTTCATGCTGTAACTTTGATTAATGTTCAAAAACTTGACTTTAGGCTTGACAGTTAAAATGAAAAGTCTGTTATTACCTGTAAGTGGAATGGGGGGAAAAATTGATAAAGAAGGATAGTCAGTGGATGCCAGTTATTATTGAAAATAAACGAACGAAGGAAAATTCCGACGTCGGCCTTGATTGCTTGAGTAATGAGAACTCGGAGACTGCGGTTATCAGCCCGTGGAAATATGTCAGCTCATATCCTTCCTGATCCTATGCATTTTATTTTACTCATTATTTCTTCCAACCAGATGCAAGTGAACATTAAATGATGGCCCAAATACATCTTTTCAATGAGCCATTTTAACCATTCTTTCTATATGGATTCTGACATTTCACCCCAAGCATTTCCTTTGCTTGAAGAACAGTTTGCATACCATTGTAGATATTTTAGTTGTCATTGTGCCCAATTCAAGGCATTTTGCATTTGTTAAAATCCATGTAAACACATTGGTTACTTTCCCAGGATCGTGTGTATCCTACAATGGGAACGTTCACCTTCATGTCTTTGTAAGACAAATGGAAAAATGATCTGTTATCAGCAAAGCAATGGATTGGGAGGATAATATGAAGAAGTGGCCAAGCATGACGCGTCATGACATTTTCAATGTATTCTGTCTCTCAGGATTGAAGGCTGGGAATGGAAAATGACAGAAGTTCATCTGAGGCTTATCTGAATTGGCTTGCTAATAAGGACAGCTGCTTATTGTATGAAGCAGAATTCGCCAAAATGCTTCAAAATTAATGTATACATAGTCGGAAGATTGTAGCTTTTAAATCATTGTAAATAAAACACTGAAGTTATCTTTTTTTTTGGATGATTAGCATTGTTTTTTATGCTATTCGTGTTGCATATATCAGTGAACAGTGTGATGCCTTGCCCTGCTGCAGCTTCCTCGTTTGTTTGAGGACTCCTTTAGTCTTTAGTGTCTGATGTGGTTTGTCTGCAGTGGCCTCCTGTACCTAGCCACAGTTGCCACAACGAGCTGCTTGTGCCCAGAATGGAAGTGCAACACATAATCAATTCTCAAGGCTTTAAGTGACGTTTTCCCACCAAGGAGGTCGAACAAAAACCGACTGTTGCCTACAACGGAGGGACTTATCAATTTTTCCATTGCACGTGTGGATAACCAGAGTGACACACGCAAAGGATACAAAATTTTTGCCTGTTACATTGCAAATGTTAGACAAACATTCTTTGCAATTATATGGAACATCTTTGGTTCGTTGGTGCTTTGAAATTGCTGGCAGTTTTACTGAATCATGAATCTTGATCATGATAGTCACATTTCAGTGGGAGTAAACTGTCAAGCTTTGCTCGGTTGGTCTGTCAGACTGAAGATACCACTCCAGGCTGTGCATTTTAAAATATTTATTTTTCTTCTTCTTCATCTCCCCAGAAAATGAAATTAAGAAATCATTTCATATTAATATTTGAATTCATTGCGAGGCCTTGATAAGTATTTAAATTTGGAACTTTCCATTGGCAGTGTAATGTGTGTTAACCAGGACATGGATGGAATAATTTCTGCTTCAAAATGGCATCAAATACGAATTGAATTTTTAAAGGCCCTGCAGTGTAATTAGCATCTGTACACCATTTCATTATTTTAAACTGCTATATTTAAATTTTATTCGTAAATAATGAATTATCAAATTATTTGGTTGTGGGGGGCAAATTTAATATTTGTATTAAATTTTCATTTTTGCACTTTTGTGTAACCATATCCTGTAAAATTGGTAGGAACAGACCTCTATCTTAGATGGGGTTATTTGATTTGTTCCCTTATATCTATCATGATATCTATCATGACATTACTTAATCTTCTGTAAGTGCTCTTTCTACCTATCTCTTTGACCTTTCACTAGGGTCCTGAAAATACTCTGGATCATAGTCTGCTCTATTGCTACTGTGATCATTTACTGAACCCAGTAGGTTCCCTGATGCTTCAATCATACCCTTTAGTCTAACTTTAGCTACTGTCACTGGGCTGGCCAGCAGATGATGGGCTCCCCCTCCTGGCCTTTCCCAATTGTGTGCATTTGTGCTATGACTAAGCATTATTACTACTGATATCATGACTGATGATATTGATATTGGTGGTATGTTACTATTTATGATATTACTGTAGTAGTAGTAGTTGTTGTTGTTGTTGTTGTTGTTGTAAACCAAAACATAAAGGAAAGAATTCCACACACACTACGATACCCGATGATCTGTCCTACATTGAGTAAGTCACAAACGTTTTTATAAGCCACAGCTATGCCCTGATTGCTAAAATGCTGGAAAGTTTTCTTTAATCAATACAAGGAAGACAGCAGAGTACTATTGTGTGCGGCTTTCCTGTCCATCATTGTGGGCCGCTGGTTTTGATGTTAAGATGGCGCTCTTGGCTGCTCTCTGCAGGTCTCCTGGCCATACTGATCCCGGAGCTGGACCTGGTCATCTCCCTGGTGGGCTCCATCAGCAGCAGCGCTCTGGCCCTCATCTTCCCCCCGCTGCTGCAGATACTCGCCTATCACGACGATGGCCTCTCCCGCTGGGTGGTGCTCAAGAACTGCCTCATCAGCCTGGTGGGCATCGTGGGCTTCGTGGCCGGCACCTACGTCAGCATCGAGCAGATCATCGCCCGCAGCAGGCTGAGGTCTAGCAGCGCCTTCTTTGAGAGCACCTGAGGGTGGATGCAAGCCGGAGTCGCCTGTTTGTGGGGAAAAGAAAAAAGAAAAGAAAACTTGCACAAAGTCACTTCTTTAGTTGTTTTTTGCCCATATTGAATCAATGTTCGTCCTAAACTTTGACTTTGAACTTGTTTTGAGCAAGGGTTTTTTTTTCCCCCTTAAACACAGCAGCAGTTTGGCAAGTTAGTTTAGGTCAGTGGTTCCAAACCGCTCCTCTGAAGCACTCCTGATTCAACTAATCTTTGGCTTCATTAGTTGCAGGTGATGGCTGGGGATACCCAAGGAGTGATTTGAGAACCACCGGTTTAGATTATTGCTAAACTTGTCGCAGTTGTGTTGGTGGAGATAAAAATGAACACTTGCAGTTGGCCGTTAGAGCAAAGGACCAATGTCACTTGTATCCAGGCCTTCTGAATCCAGGCCTGTTTGATACCAGTTGTACTTTTGTCACTACAACCTTCAAAACATCTGGTGAAGTTTGCCACCCAGATGGTACTTTTTTATCTTTTAACTTTTTTGGTTTTTATTTATTTTATTTTTTCTCGTATGTCTTAGTATTTAATTTAATCACCAGAATAACTATGTTGGCAGGAGAGCCACAATCATGCGTAGGCGAAACATTAAACCGTACACATCCGTTTTGTTTGCTTGTTCTGTTTCTGCTTACTCCTCCTTTTTCCACAATCCCATAATCCCTACTGTACTTCATTTTACCATTTATTTTTCTACAGAAAAAAAATAACTCCTGCTCTGGTTGTATTTGAAATATTTTAATCAGAAGGTATCAAAAGACCTGTAAATAAGTTTTGTGATGCCCCTTGATTTTTAACAGTGCTCACCAGTCCAGCCAGCCCCCCCCCCCCCCCCCCCCAAAAAGACATTATTTTTTTCTGTTAATCAGTCTTGCTCAAAACAATCCTGCCAGTAATATTTGCAATATATAATCAGCCCTGCCAAATAGGCCCTAGCAGTGTTATTCATACAGAAATTCTAACAAAATAACACTACACACTTTCAACTATTTGAATTTGAACTATTAAGAAATTTGAATTTATGAATGTGAGGATGATTATTGTTAAATTTGTGCTTGCCTGGGTTTTACAGCAACAAGATTACAGCCCAATAATCAGAAGATTAGGAAATTGGAGTGCAGTTGTGTAATGGGATACGTCTATTAGGATTTTGCCTGTTTTAACTGATTGAAGATCCATTCATATGTGTGACAGATTAGACATAAGAAAACTGGGAACTATAACCTCTTGATATGTATAATTGCACTTACACAACTGTTTTTTTCGGCAGTATCTCATAAATCAAACAAAAACAAAGATATATATTTGTTTTTTAAAAATTTTAGTCAGTATTTTTCAGTAAAAAATACAGTTTTGAGAAATTTTTCTGTTTTTTTTTTTGTTTGTTTTTAATTTCCTTGCAATCACATTCACCATTGAAACATTGTTTTCTGTCATTGCTTAGAAACTGTTTACACTAGAGTGATGAATATAATTATGTTGAGATTCTGGGTAATAATTTTATTATTTTGGATTTTAAAAATCACAATTGTATTATCGGTAGAATTTAATATTCACTAAATAATTGTATTAGTTTAGTGGACAGTTCAGTTGCTCAATTGTGTCTGGATAGTTTAAGAATTAATAGTTTTTAAATTTATTTATTTATTTTTTTTTTGTTTGAAATAAAGGGACTTATTTCTTATGCTTTTTATCATTTATATCTGAATACTGTATGAGCATGGTCATATATTTTCTAGACATTTCTATATTTTAAATTCCAGAAGGGAGTGGGGGTATTCTCAGGGATAGTATGCTCCATGTTAAAATTTGTTTGGTGCAATGGTACAATTTTAAGCTCAATATAGAGCAGTCAAGATTGCAGTGAAATTACAGTCAATGAATTTCACACCAGAGAACTGGACATGGCTTTGTCTATTAATTTAGTTAACTTGTATCTTTTGTTATAAAGTATTGTACATGTATAATGTGTTATGCACATGATTGACACCTTATGAAAATATTTTAAAGCAAATCATATGGAATGTCTGTATTTAGCAGCTAGACTTTACAAATTTGAAATATATAGTATGTAAGCCTTTAAAATTTCATAGATAAAAAAATGTCAAGAAATATGAGGGAATGTTTAAACATTTTATTTTATTTTATTTTTATATTGGATGCTTATTTTTGAATGTTTAATTGACTGCGGTTGCATTATTGTGTTCATCTCCAGCCGTTTGATTGCCACCCGCTGTTTAATTGGAATGGAGGAATGCTTCCTCTTTTGATGAGTTGATTATTAAACACAATTTACATTGTGACGTTGTACCATCCGCTTACATACATGTACACAAACTTACACGTCTTTCTGTCACACATAATGCATAAATGCCAGTTAAAGAATTTTGCAAGTCAAGCATTTTTTTTAGAAAAAAGTTGCTTGATTTGACTATTTTTAGTTTGAGTTTTTTTAATTTCATTTTAGACTTTTTTTTTTTTTTTTTTTAGCTTGCTTGCTGTAAACTATAATTGATTCTTGAAGAATGCTATGCCTTACCATTCTGGTGGTTCATTTTGCAAATAGTCATGTCCGTAATGTGCTGTATTATGCCATTTCAGTTACAAAATGATGACTTTTAAATGACCACAAGCTTTTTTAGGATGCTGTTTATTCAGAAATGTGTCAGTATTGGTATTCAGAAAGTATTATAGCTACACATGGCTACATGGCTATTTTAGGTTTTGGTTTTAATATTGGTGTAAGGACAGCGTAATCCTAAATTAGAAACCCAGCTGTTGATCCCCTCCAAAGGTAAAATGCAGTCATGTTGGTGTAATGATTTCTTTTTTTTTATAGACAATATTTTATACCGACCACTTTTAATGCATGCTCCGTCACCCACTCTGTAAATACTGTATATGACATGATGTAACTGCTACTGTATGTGTTTGTACAGTATATATATGTCATGATCCTGAACAAACGGTTGTGATCTGTTTTTTTTTCTTCTCTCTATCAGACATTACAACAGTGTAGACCACTGTGTAAATGGGATGTAAATAGTTGTATTTTAGAGCTGTTTTTTTTTTCTTTTCTTTTTTTTTGGGGGGAAGGGGGGTGGTGGTGGTGGGTTTGCATATGATTCATGCACATAATTAATGAGGGCCCATTATATGTATATGAATTGCAGATATTCTAACCTGTAATTAGACGTTAAGTGGCTTAAATGGTGACATACACTAGAAAATAATTTATCACCAAAAACATTGTGCATTGTTTGCTGCTGTAAACATCACATGCGTTTTCCCATTAGATGTAATACTGAACAATATGTTTGTTTAATGTGATCATTTTTCAGAATATAACTGAATGTGAATTCAGTCTGTTTCGAACCGTCTTATCTTTCTTTTTGTGTAAAAGTGTGTTTGCATTTTCTTTGCCTGAAGGAATTCTTTCTGAGCTAAGAGCTGTAAAACACTGCACTATAAGTTACTAGTTATATTTATTTAGTGTTTAATTATGCTGTCATTGAAGCATTCTAAAGGGAGATTGTTTCCTTTCACAAATGAACACACACCACGCGCCGCGGGTCCTTCAGCTCATTGTGCATCTCTGTGGACACCATTTTGTTGCGAGCATTGTCAGAGTGAATGCAGGGCCTTGACAGCAGTACATCCCTGAGAAATCACGGTGCAGGAACATTGGCAGTTTCCTTTTTAAGGACAGGGCCGTTTATTTTTATTGTCTGCTTTTTGAGCTGTCGGGGCATTAACGGCATCAAGCAATCCTGTTTCAGCTTGATTGACAGCACACCCTTGAGCACCCACAGAGAAATGAAAATTAATGGCTAGGGAGCGACATATGGGATATGGGAAGTTATAGACTGTGGCAGAGAATACAGCCTTTCCAGAGGGCTAGAAAAGGATGGGAATTCCATTAACAAATTCAGCGGACAATGAAAGTGTATTACTTTTTTTTCATTTTTCTTTTCTTTTTTTGATCAAATTTTCAGGTGAAGACTTGGAGACTGTATTTGTTTTTCACCTTTGAGGGACCTGTAGGACTGCACATGTCTGTCACAACAAAACATGTGATGACCAGCCACGAAAAGACAGACCACTATTTCTTTCATCTTGGCTATTTTAAGGGGAGGGGGGCATCATGTGGTTTAATCGGAATAGTACAGTGCACATATAGCACGTACTGTTAGGCAGAATTATAAGCAAACGGTGCTTATAATTTCAACACATTAATACTCAAAACCCCACTGACATGCGAAGAGGTGAACACATTCTTTCTGAAGCCCATATACAGTACAGTACAGTATTAAAAACTGCATTGTAAATGCACTTATTTTCATTTCTTGCTTTTTCAGCATTTTCAGATATTATTATCACTGAAAGAATTGTTTTGTCTAGAATATAATTGAGTATGATGGGTGCTTTCCACTGCCCCAGTTTTTTTGTTCACAGGACAATGAAGGAAAGTGTTGCAGTTCTGCCCAGAATGTCTTGAATTCTGTATTTCAGTCATGTACATGCATTGGATAATTTAGCACGTAGATGCAATGACAAAACATGAAGATTCATGAGGTTAAGGGCTAAATTATTCTGCATGGAAATATTCTGACCTGGAGGGAGGGTTCACAGTCTCCTGTGCGCTTGTGCATTAATGAAATATAAGACATTATCAATCAAAGAACTATCATAGAGTGGAATGCTGATGTATAACTGATTTTCATAAAGGGGTAGTTAGTACTGATGGCTTCTGCCAACTTTTCAGGGTGATACATTGAAGCTGTATTGCAGTGGTGTCATTAACATAAGGACATACACACACAATTTATAAAAGTCAGTTTTCTGTACTTTTTTTCTCATTCATATTTCTCATTCATAAGTCCAAATATATAGCAAAAATATCTAATTTCGCTCTACTGTTACCATACGGAACTGTACCAAATGTGCTTTAAATGCGGCTCTTCTTAATGTGAGTACTTGTCTTGAAGTAGCTGTTCAATCCCTAAATGTTTCTAGTATAAATCCATCAGTATGAAGGCAAATCAAAATAATGTAAAGTCACCTATAATATTTTGGAGTTGCAAATTATATCACAAATAATAATGTATTTTCCAAGATATTTTTGCCATCAGTTGATACGCATTTGTTATGCAGCTTGAAAATGTACAGGTATACTAGTTTTTTTTTTTTTTTCAACATGGCTGTGCCATTTATATTTTAAAATGTCAAGGAAAATGTATTCCTTCCTTATCACTCATCAATTTCTATGTTATCATAATCGCCGGATTGCTATTTGTTTCTATGGGGAGAAGGGTAAGACAGGGTGGCATCTTGCTGAAAATCTTACCTCAACCAAATGAGACGTTTGTGAAGATCTACAGTACATTCAAACCTGGTTTTTCATGTATATACAAGGAATTTTTAGAACAAACATAACCAAATAGAGCACCTGAGGGTGGTAAAATTCAAATATTCAAATATCTACCAAATAGCCATATAACTGTGTTAGTCTTAGCCCATACTTGATAAGACAGCATGCAATTGTTAAAATGTACAGGCAGTGAACTAAACTAGAACCACATTCCATAATGATGTGGGGTGCATTTTCATGAGTAATGGCCCAGTGGGCCCAGTGGTTGAAAGAGTATACCGCTGACCCTCATGCCATGATACTCTCAGGAACCAGGTCTGAAATCTGTCAAACACGTATGAGATATTCTGGAACAATGCCTGAGACATACTTTTTTTACTTCCAAATGCTTGCAGACTTTCTCATAGAAATGTGTCTTTCTTTCTTACAAGGATTGCAGACACTAGCATTCCCCATACCATGGGCCATACTGGCTACACAGGCAACATATGGTAGCCCAACACCCTATTGACTTTACATTGTTGTTTAATTTTTTTGTTCACTGCCTGTAATGGACAGTTTGGAGTATAACCCTGGTGCCATGCAGTAATTTGAATATAATACTGGTGAGAATGCTATGTTGAAACATAACTTAAAAGGTAAAAACATTTCCCCCCCTAAAAGTATGTAGAACTATGATATAATTTAATTAAATGGGAATAATCGGTTTGATATTATGTGGTGTGGTCAAAAAATCCCATGGTTTTGGAGTCAAATTATTTTCACGAGCTGAAACTCAACAGGCCTAATACAGGTATACCGTATGCACGTCCATGCTATACTGTACTCACTGAAATATTTCCAGTCACTACATTAATAGTCTGTACAGGTGCCCCATTCATGCGTTAAGATTGTGTATACTCCTCTGCAAAGCATTAGGCCAACTAAACATCATGTGCAGTGAAATTACTGAGATTGCTTCTACTGCAGCTTTAATAGCTTTAATAACTTCCCAATGGCACAGATTGACAAATCTTCTTCCAGAATTATACACATATACACACTGTGACACATGAACTCACCATGCATCTGGTGACCTAAAAGCAGCTAGTTTAGCACTAAGGCTGGCATTACACACTTAGTGTGTTTGAAAAGTGCACCAGTCTATGTAAATGTTCCTATTTGCTTTGAGCCATTCACAGCCTTTTAAACTGGTCACATCTTTGGGGAACAGAGCATATTGCTGTCTGTCATCTCTGCTCAATGTCTGCATGGTCAATTTTTTCCCCAAGAAATATGTAACAATCACACACGTTGACAAAGATAGCCAGTAGGACAAAGTAAATAATTCAATTACTCAAATGCAGTTTGATCGGGAAGTGCACAGATGAATTACAGTCTTAAGGACAATGATAAGGAGGCCTGTCTAAATCTCACTGACTGTTCAGAAGTGGGGCGTATAACTATAAGTATTGAATGTATTGGCAGTAATTTCCATTTTGAAGCAATATAGTGCAAAGCCCTGTATTATAAAATAACCCCACTGAATATGCTGAAGCCAGTAATGTTGTACTAATGGGATGATGACATTGAAATGAACTGCCATTTCATTAATTACAAAGACTTCCACTCTTGTACTCAGCATAGTTGCAACATAAGTGATTACATTTATAAAATGCTTCATTGACCTTAACCTACTCTATTTGCATTATCAGCAGTTGTTCTGAATGGGATTTGGAAGCTCATGTGTGAATCTACTCACTCTAAATTGACTAATGCAAACTGAAATATTTCTCACAGGGAAGATGCATTCTCAGCATGAGAGTGAGTCATATGTTGACCTGATTCAGTTATGCTGCTTACAGTCTGCATGACACTCTGGCATTACGTGATCAGGTTTGCTGATTTGAGTACATCCGTGAAAATGTGTCACAGAAAATATCTATTGTTCAGCAATGGAATAAGATAAGAAAAGACAAGATAGACATACCAACTTTATTCTGACAATGATTACATTTTTTAAAGGAATATCTGCTGTAACGATCTTGTCATCTATTACAGCTGACATTTTTCTACCATTATAGAATTATTTGTCACAGTTTATATGATCATATACAAGCTAATTTAGGAAAATTACAGAAAACTCTCACTCAAGCTGACAGTCCAACATCGTCTTTACATTACTGCTTTAGCTGGGGCTGTCAACGTCCAAGCTATCTACTGCAGACAGGAGGTATAGAAACGTGACTCTCCGGTAGGGGAGAGCAGGGGCAGGTGCACACTCACGCCGTGATTGGGGCCTGTGGAGATTAGCACTTCCTGAACTCTGACTGGACAAGGGGCTGCATCAAAGTGGCAGAATAAGGACAACCAAGGGGAGAGGCGATCTATAATGCTCAATTTTCCAGGAAACCAACCCTCTGACTCTGATGCCAATCCAAAAATAAAGATTATAAGACCATTCCCCTAGGCTAACCATGAAGGCACACAGCAGTGTTTGCTCAGCACAGAATAAACACAAAAAGAAACCCAAGCATCTTCAACAGCTTTTGGCCGGGGTTTTACAATAAGACACAATGTTCTGGGGAGCACTTTGGGCAGCTGATGTAAACCTTAAATCTTTAAGGTTTTAATGATTGTTTATCAACCTTTATGATGGAACATTTTATTTTTGAAATCAAAATTACAGTGAACCTAATTGCATCACTTAATATTTTTATTCAATCAAACAAGATAAAAAATGATTCTTTGCATAACAATACTGTTCACGTTCTCAATAATAACCAATCACTAGTCCCTACTTATTCACAAATAGTTATTTGAGGTAGTATAATGACTGGCCCCCAAAAATAGTTTCAGATGCCGAATCCCAGCCGAGGGTCTTCATGTGTGGACCTGGACCTGTTCTCCCTATGTCCGTGGGTTTCTTCCATGTACAGGTTTGATTCTGCAGGTTAGAATACATTCAGGTTAGATTAAATTGCCCTTTGGGTATGAATGTGTGAGTGGATGGAGTGTGGCCCCTGCGATGGATTGGTGATTTGTCCAGGGTGTATATAGACTCCAGCACTCCCCATGACCATGATCAGCATAATGCTAAGTGCACCTGTCGATGCAGGCAGAGCATGGCACAGAGTGAATGGCACAGAAACGTAGCGTTGCTGTGAAACAGTTCTCTCTTTCGCAGTCATCTTTCCCTTGAGTTATGGGGTTTGAATATTTATTAATCTGTGGACCATAGTCTACTTCATGACTATCTGATTCATTTTCCCCTGGAAAGTAGGCTGTATTGTCTTTCACTAGGCAACTCTCCACTATTACCTTCTAACTTGCTTACTAACTAGAGGCTGGCAGTTTACAAACTTAGATGAACATAGTTTTTACAGGCTCAGCCAAAGATTCATGCAGTATACAATCTGAAGTTAGTATAGGTAATTTTATTTCAAGCAGGATTTGGATTTCTGCAGAACAATCTCTTTTTGTATCTTTATGCAACACAAAAGTGGATTTTGAAGTTAATGTACTCTGGTGAGACAATTGCTTGCACTCAAGCAACAAAGGAACATTAATGAATGCACTGTTTAACCTCCAACTCACATTTCTTTTGCTCTTCCCACACTGCAGAATTACTTGTTTTTATTGTCCAAATTTAAAGATGATGCAGCTATTTAAAGATGATCTTTGGGGCATATCTCAGCTCAAGAACTAAACGACAGTTCAGTGAGTAAATCGATCAAATACTAAAAGTTGAATTATTTTCAGTTTATATCAAATTGTTTTTGCACTTTGCCTTGGGACATTGCAAATAGCAGCAGTTCTATTAAAGCCAAAGCAGATAGCTGAAACTGTGAAAGGATAGACTTGTAGAATTATACTGCCAAAATAACTTTTTTGTATTATTTGCTTTGCAGTGGATTTTACTGTAATATTTCTATATATTTGGATATAAGTCAGAAATATAATTTTAAAAAATTGATTATTTATTAAAAGGCAATCAAGTTTAATGTATATCTAGTGAATAAATGATGACTAAATGATGGGTTTTTACGTAATCTCTTTACCTGAAAGCCCGGCTTACGGTTAAATGGCCTTGCACTCAACATTCTCATTCCTTTAAAATCTCCATGTCTTTTTCTTTCTGCTGCAGTTGAAGCAAATCTTTTTTCCCCCAGAAAACATAAGGTCTGTACATATAGACGAGACATAAGACATTCAGAAGCTTATCAACATCAGTAGGGTTGCTTTCTAACAATAGACTGCTTCGTCCTTACCGTCAGAGTGTTACCATTAACCTGAGGACTCTCACAATGGGTGCTGGAAGCTTGAATGTAGAGGACAGTTAAGCAATTGAAATGCACCACAACCACTTATGAAAACCTCCATCTTCTGATTGTTATCTTCACTCCCTAATTGCGGTCAGCCTATTCCTGTTTTTACATTTTATTATTCCCTTTTGTATGTATTTTTTTTGCCATGTGTTTTTCTCCATAGCAAAGTGTGTCCCAGTGTGCAGCCAGATCTAGCTATTTCTCAGTCTCAAATACGTGGATGACCTTGGACTGGAAGTTAATAGAATGTTGACATATACCGTAATTTAGCATTAGATTCTATGCAATACTGAAGTGATACAGTATGACATGACACGGGGGCGACATAGCTCAGGAGGTAAGAGAGGTTGACTGGCAGTCGGAGCGTTGCCGGTTCGATCCCCTGCCCTGGGCGTGTCGAAGTGTCCCTGAGCAAAACACCTCACCCCTAATTGCTCCCAATGAGTTGATTGGTACCTTGCATGGCAGCCTTTCACTATTGGTGTGTGAGCGTGTGTTTGAATGGGTGAATGAGAGGCATCAATTGTAAAGCGCTTTGGATAAAAGCGCTACATAAATGCAGTCCATTTACCATCCATTACAATCCAGTGGAGTCGGGGTGCAGGGGAGTGTTTGTTGTGTGTGGATGGGGGGGGTCACCATCCCAGCTGGTAAGGCTAGTGTCACTGTCACATGCAGTGTTATACAGCCTTATGGCCGCCGGCACAAGTGAACACCTGAAGTGCTCCTTCGAACACCAGGGTACGATGAGCCAGGGGCTGAAGCTTGTAGTAGTGAGGATGGGAGGGGTTATCCAGGCTGGAGTTATTTTTGGCCCTCACCCTCCTCTCTGCTGTTACCTCCAGGCTATCCAGGCTCAAACCAACGACATCATCGCCATCATCCTTACCATCACTTACTTTTGCTTGATTTATTTATCCATTTGACACAAAAAAACCCAGGGTAACTGTGTCGATGAATCCTTTTTTAGACAGATTCTTTCATTAAATCTTTTTTTGGAACAAATCATTCTGATGTAAACAAGATTGACTTCAATGATGGATTTTTTCATTTGTTTTCATTTGTCAGTGTTAGCTTGAGGTTACAGTTGTAAGACTAAACAGAATTGTTTACAGACTTTTAATTGCTTTCCATTCAAGCTGTCATGTTTGTGCTTGTTCCACGCTGTGTCTGCTTGCGGAACTACCCAAGTAAGGTTTTTGTGCCCTGTGTTTATTGGATGTACGAGATGTACAGTGTCTATATGAACACCAGACAAAATAGAGCACAATATAAATTGATGGATGGATATTTTCTCCATGGATTTTTGTGTCAAATATATCAGGAAAGCATGTATACAATATTGTTACTGGTAGAGGAAATGGTTAGTTGTGAGATTCTCCCTCTTACAGTCCAATACAAGTTAATATGAATGAAAGCACAAAGGGAACAATTATTACACTGTGCAGTAATCCAGTGACACAGGAGCTCGTTTCACAAAAGCGGGGATTTGTGAGGATTTTTACTCGCAGATAGCAATACCTTGTCAAAACACGATAATGCAAATTGCAAATAGCAAGTACAAATATTACAAATAGCAAAATGTCTAATGTCACTGTAAATTATAGGCTAGGCTATATTAGGTGAACTGGGGAGATAATAATAGTTCAAATAAAATAAATCATTATGATGACATTTTCATATTATAACGTAGGTTTATAATCATAATTATAAAAGCTGAATTGTTCCATCCCAAAGATACCCTGTGACCAGTCCACGTAGAGCTGAGGGGTGCTGCAATGCGGTGCACAGAGGCAAAAGTAAAATGCAAAACTAAAATGAGGCAGGCGGATAAGAATGACAACCGATTTATTGAGTTGCTTGCATGAACACACTTGCAATATGATGCGTTGCAAGGGGCCTAGCCAAAACCATGAAAAACAGCCCTAGACCGAGGAGTGTCCAGATTTGGTCATAAAATGTACATACATGCAAACACACAACTGAAAGAAACATATAGGCATGGATTTAGTCATTTTACCACAAATAAATGAAAATGCTTGTCATACTAGATTACAGTTTTTTTTGGCGGGTTATTGTATACATAATAGACCTACTCATTTCATGGTGATAGATGATCTATAGGCCTAGCTAACATTTTAAACTGGTGTTTGCAAGGTGCATTGCAGTAAAAAAGTGTTTACCTCATTCCTTTCTCTATTATTGCATATTTGTCCCACTGAATGGTTTCAGATCTTTAGACAAAATGTAATATTACGCAAAGGGAAACTGAGTAAACAAAAACGCATTTTATATTTATCATTTCATTTATTTAATGAAAAAAGACCATCAAACACCCACAGAACCCATTAAAAACTGTCTGGTATGCACAAGTGACTTGGGAGCTTTCCATATCCCAGATCATCTGGCACACTCAATTCAAGTGTTTGAATATCTGTGTGAAAATGCAAAATAAATGGTGAACTCATATAAAACTCACAAAGGCAAGCGTCATGATGTTAGTACAAATACCAGATAACAGTGACCATCTTTGCACCCTGGTCTGTTATTGAAGCAAAAAATGATACAGTGCATGCAGCCCACTCAAGCAGCACTAACCTCTGCTACAGTATCTCTAGAAAGACCGCTGGCAAGGCTTTATTAGCTTTAAATTGGATCTCATTGATGCTTTAGAATTGCAATGCACACTGGAGCTGTGCTGTGGTTTCAGATAGTGCCTCCTTCAGAAAATGTTTTAATTGAGCTCTGGGGAGGGGGTGCCTGACATGAAGGTCCAATTAACGGATAGGTCAACAAGGGAGATAACAAGTCATCATGATGAACCAACGGCCAATGTAATCAAGGCATTTCCTCAGAGAGGGTGCTCGACTTTCCCGACGTGTCCCATACTTTCACAGAGAGAAAGAGAGTTCATATAAAGTTCATGGTTAGAATTAGAAAGTACATCAGTCACTCCTGCAACAGAAAAAATCCTTTATTTAATTAAATGCACATTTGTTCAGTTTTGGTTAAAAAAACCCCAAAACAATGGGAACACAAAAAGGCCAATCTGGCGACCAAACTCTACAAAGAAAAAGGAATAACAAAAACTCGTAAACACAAACTTGTACGCACACACAGCACTGTGAACCAGGCCTTTTATTGGACTAGGAGATTAGATAATAGGCCACAGCTACAGTGATTACAATGGACTACATGTATGTTCAAAGAATCAAAACTGGAAGGAGGAAACATTAGAGATTCAAAGGATAGACTAATGCACAGAATAATGCTCAAAACACAAGGGAAGATATTATCAGGGTAGAGTAACATAAAAATAAATAAAGTAAAATAAAACCAATTATACAACGGCTTGGCTGAATACTAGATTATGATTGGTCCAAGGGTGGGCATTAATTCTCAGTAAAGGGACACCTTGGTCTTTTAACAGTTCTAAAATCAATGTGCAATGAAATGCAGCATTCAAAAGCAGTAAAAACAGCAACAGTATTCTTTCGATTTTGAATTGTTGTTACATCACCTCACCCTTTACAATGACCAATTTCACAATTGATGGCAACATTGAATCACATTTCTAGTTACTGGGTTCATTTAGAGTTGCCAATCATCCCGCAAAATACTGAATCGTCCCTTATTTGGACAGTAGAATAGGTGTTCTGTATTTAAGTTGTGGCTATGGGACGCATTTTCTTCTGTATCTTTGTTAACTATTGCATTTATAGTAACCACTGTTTTGAATATAATTCAGTAGTTAGCTAGCTAGCTAGCCGGGATAAAAAGCATGCCGTGAGATCATTTTGACCTAAAACCCAGCTGAATTTCAATATTGGCTAGGTGACAAGCTAGCTGGTATTCAAACCTGGTTTCAGAGGGTCTTGGAAAAACGCTTGTCTTCACTGTGTGACCGCACCATTTTAAAGAGCAAGACAGCGTTGGGACATTAATTTGATTGAGTTATGGTTGGTTTCATGCGGTTTTCTTAAATAATGTAATGACAAAAATGACCAAAATTGGTGCTAATTGTATGGTATAAAACAAGAAGGAACTATTTTTTCTTGATGGAATCGTTGTTTTCATAGAATTAACGGCCAGAGGTTTTTGCTTAACAACAGTGCAAATAGAACTACCAACCAGAGTTTTTAAGTAACAACGGTCCAAATAGAACTACCAACCAGAGTTTTGCATGACAACAGTAAAATAAGATGAAAAAGGGCCGCGGAAGAACATTTCACTTTCATCTGATTAAGTCGATAAAAATCAATAAATATTAAAGTAACCATATATAGCCATTTTTGATAACATGTTGCATAAGTGGAATAAACCCCTCCGGGCTCTCCCGATATTGGAATATACTTCGGTGGTGGTTAAGCGTCCTTGGCTTCACCTCGGCCGCATCACCACTCCCATCGTACATTATTTTCCAATAATGAGACAGCCCGTCGTGGTTTATTCCTTACGTATGTGAAAATAAACACATATATAAATTAAAAGCTTAAAAATTAAAAGAAACTAAAAACACCATAGTTAAAAGCCAATATAAAAAAGTAAAATAAAAAAATAAAAATAAAAGTTTGCATTTAAAAGTGTTAACATTTGAATTTAATATTCTTAAATAAAAATGCCCTACCATGGTTGCTCTACATAAAAATCATTTTGGCATTTATTAGTAAGGAGCTTAGTTTTCTTTTTGCTGTATATATAAAGCTGGGTGACTGGAAAAATTATCAGACCGCTTCAGATACGCTCTGTAAATGCCCAGAAAAAAAGAAAAGAAAATGCTAATGCCCTCCAAGAGTCCATTGTGTATTTCAGACTGTTTTCTGAACTTAACTGAAATTGGTTGTGGGCACCTCATTATTATCTTATTGTATCTTTATTGAAGAACCTTCAAAAGAATTACCTTATTCGATTAATTAAGTATTGGGATTAAATAACAATTTGCCCATCATCTTTTGTTTGCTCTCTGGATTAAACTATTTTTCAATACAAACAATTATTCAGTAGTGTGAGATGAAAAATGACTTTCACATTTGTGTTAACAGAACATTCATTGAGAAATATTTTTTGATCTCAGATACAAGTCCTTGAATGAATATAATAATGATATAGTCATTGGGTGTGTCATGGTTCTGTCTTTTTGTTTTTGTTTTTCCTTTTTGGGCCACCAGATGGCTGCACTTCTCAGTTTTGCATTTCTGTTCGTTCCCTCGTTGTTTTCCACTGTGTTAATTGTATTATTGTTTTCTATTATTCAATCATTGTTTTTGTTCGTGACTTGTTACCCCCTCCCTCTTCGGTTTAACTGTTCTTTGAATTCACCTGTGTCTTATTAGTTTCCCTGTCTATTTAAGTTCTCTGCTTCCCTGACTCGGGTACTGGTTCCTTGTGGTTCTGACTCTGTGCTTCCGCCCACACCTCTGCCTGTTTGTTCTGAGCTGACCTTGTTCTGTTCTGTCTGGGTTTTGAATTTAGAGAAGTTTTCTGTTTTCTGCTGTGCTAAAGTTTTTTGTGTTTATCGAGCATTGCCCTGCGTGGCCTAT
Source organism: Anguilla anguilla (assembly GCF_013347855.1). NCBI lineage: Eukaryota > Metazoa > Chordata > Actinopteri > Anguilliformes > Anguillidae > Anguilla > Anguilla anguilla. The sequence goes on along the minus strand of NC_049203.1, from coordinate 50,264,525 downwards.
TTTTTGGTTTCCTGATTTTTGTTACTCTTGAAAGTAAAGTGTTTATGTGAATTTTCCCTTTTTGATACCTCAAGTTTAAAAAAAAAAAGATTTTTTACACTGCATTTGGGTCCTTTCCCCGAAAACCCTGACAGGGTTAATGTGTCCCTGCAGCCATCTGGTGATTATTATGATCAAGTTTGAAATACTTAACAATGAATTTTCAATCAAGCATGGTCTCGTGCTTTTAGATCATACTATTATCCTTTTTGATAGTTTTACTTTGAAGAAAAAAAAGTTTTAGACTGAGACAGCTTCAGAAAATACTCAATAACTGATATTTGAATTTTCCTTCAGATGTAAAACCCACGAGTAAAACCATTGAGTTATAAATAAATAATTTCCTCTAAAGCATTTGCACCTATCAGGTATAACATTAAAACACAGCACACACAAAAATCTTCATCCTTAATTGGACAGAATGACACAACTGAAATACAGACACTGTATCTTGAGTATCTTGAGCTTAAATAAATTATGCCGAACCACTACTTTCACTACCATTACTGAGAGAATATGTAATTGTGTACAGAGAGAATTGACTGATTCTGCAACAGCCTGCCAAGGAGCAGGTTTATGATGTTTCATTTTTACAATTATTTCTAACAGCATATTTCACATCAGGTTTGTCTTAAGCCAAAAATGTGAACCACGATTTGCTTAGTGCAGGCATTTATTTATTTTTCTTAAGCATGTGGTGTTTCATTATGGAAAACCATTGACAGTGCTTTCAAAGGTCGTTCTTTGTAGTTTTTAAATGTTAAATCAAGGCAAAAACATTAAAAGAAAGGTTTGAGGGCTTAGCTCCCACATCAAACACTGTCTCAAATATACTCCACCAGTGCCATGATTGATTTTAGCTCATGGCACTCCTCCTGCTGGTTTCCCAGACATGGATTAAGCCTAGTCCTAGACTAAAAACTTTTTTCAATGGAACTTTTCATTTTAGTCTAGGACTAGGCTTAATCCATGTCTGGGAAACTGGCCCTAAATCAAGGCTTATGCAGCACATCTATGTCCTTATACCTTCTGTTGACCCATGAAGTGTCATTCCACAGATTTTGCACTGAGCAGCTCTTGGTGGTCTGGCTCATGGTACCTGGCAGAAAGGCCTCCGGCAGGTAAGGGTCTCCTGAAGATGTGTCTACCTCTCTTACTCCTCTCTTCGAGTATGACTTAAAGGTCAGGCTCCTGTACAGGGCAGCCATGTTGAGTCCCCTGCTGCTATATTTTGACAGGCAGGAAGTTTATTTTTAGGCTGCAGCCAGGAGAAACTGAAATGCTTTTTTATTTAGCTGCAATTTTATGGAAGAGTTTGTAGAAGTTCATACAAGGATACATTTCAAATCCTGTTCCTCAGCTTAACCACATTTCAGCTCACAGAAATTGCTTGCTCTTTGGACTTTAGTGCTGAGGTCAGGGGATGAATGTATTAATTGATTTAGTTCTTTCGGGTTATTTCAAATTATTTTTCAATTTGTGAATGAGTGGTACATGCATTGTGTCACTAAAGATAACAATTCCACTTCAGAGCAATATGGCCAGTTGTAAACATTTACTTTGAGGACTTTTGCCAGCCTGTGCCTTTGAGGGGCCATAAGCAGGATTTGACAAGGTCTTGATTGAAGACTGTGATTAGTTAATTAGTTGAATAAGATGTCATAGTGCTGGGCTAAGACAGAAACCTGCACCTACACTGGCCCTTTTCAGATAAGACTGGACACCCCTGATCTACTTAATGTGTACCACTGAATGTTGGTAATACCATACGTATGACTCGTATTACGTATTACTTTTAAGCACCATTTCTTTGATCTGGTTATGGCTTTACAGATGTGGTAAGGTTACATTACGTACTCTGAAAGATCTGTATTATAGCTGGCTGAATATGTATGTTCAAATTCAAATGACCTTTAAATCAAAGTGATACCTGATAATTAGAAAAAAAAATGTTATGTTAGCACACAATCATTGGTCAATGTATTTGTTGAAGACTTGCTTTAGCACATTGTACTGAAAATATGAGAGGTTTCCACAACATGGAACAGAACAACTTTGATTATTATAGTGTGCAGGTCAGTGAATAAAATAACCCCTTAAATGAGACACTTTCAATGTTAGCAAGCTTGCTACCATGTTATAACCTTCACACTGCTTGTTATTATTGAGCAATCGGTGTTGCCCTATCAGCGCTACCTCTCTCAGTCGCAGGTGATCTCTGTAAAATGCGTCATGCTCACACTCACCCACGTATCTTCCATCTTCAGAACTAGAAGTTCAAGTCAATTTGATAAAATGTAAATTTTATCATACTATTTGATGTTACATTACATTTATTTGGCAGATGCTTTTATCAAAAGCGACATACAATAAGCGCATACCAAAGGTCAATGGAATAACTAGAAAACAGAGGTCTGACAAGGTCTGATGTGATTGTTTCAATGTAAATAATGTTTTTATTGTCTGTCAAAGCATTCTTTTTTGTTTTTTTTCTTGGTTGGGATGGTATCTTTTTATGTTCTGAAAATGATGTGAACATTAACCTTTGGTGCATTTAAAATGTATACAGGTACACAAAAATGCATAAACTCCCAGACACTATACACAGTGAACATTCTTTATTAGGTCTCCTTGTGTCTGTGGGTGTGTGCATGTTACAAAGAAAAGGTGATCCTTTACAACTGTGGATGACCAAATAATTCCTTTGTACTTGCCAATGCTAACCAGAATTCTTCATATAAAAATATGAATTTTCATAGGTATTTCAATATATCCTTCTTCGTGGGAATGTGCAAAAAACACATGACTGGTACACTATATGTCCAATATTTGCATTATTGTATATTTAGTCTTACCCAAACAATGTTTGCATGCTATGCCACACATTTCATTTCTATTAGCTGTCCCCCTGTATCTCTCTGTATGCGGTATAATATCTGGTGGAGGGTTACAAGAACTGGGAAACATCATGAGGATAAATTCACCTGCAGAATGATTTGCAGAGCATTCACTTTGCAGATGCAGCACAAAATGAAATACCCTATTTGCTCTTACATGCGCAGACTTTTAGAGAAGTACACATTTTCTTTTCACTCCTGAGTATTATCGATAAGCAACTCTGACTTGTTACTACTACTTTTTTTTGTGCACAGAACTAAGGTCCCTGCATCTTTTGTTGCTTCGATGTGCTCAATGTACACTCCAATGATTTGTAATGACAATTTTATCAAATATACACTATGATGATGTAGGAAAACCTTTCGACATGACGGAAACAGACATTCATATATTGCACTTAGCCATTTGGTTGCTATGGCTTATCTCATTGGAATAACGTATTGATTGTAACAAGGTAATTTCTTTGGAGGAAGAAATAAAATTGCTGAAGCTTAAACATATTTCTGTAGAGGAAATCTGGGCTAGGCAGCCAAGAAGAGGTATCATATTGTTAAGTGAAATTCTGTGCCTGATTGTGAGCCTTCCAGCTCTACATCTCTGATCCAATATGGCAACTATTAACAGTGAGCAGTTCCATTAAAGTTTCAAATAACGCATTAAAAGATATGACACCAACAGGCACCCTCACCACATAAAGCCCAAAAATAAATCAATAAGTTATAGAAGCCTAAACATAGAATGCACCATGACATTAATATTGTTATTTACATTCCATTTCTTTTATTTGAAGCCATTCATTCAGCATGCTCAATGTGACTGCCATGCTGTCCAGTCTTTTTTTTTTTTTTTTTTTTTTGCTTCAGGACCGACCGGTCCATCACAGGGCCATTCAGCAGCGCAGCTTGAAGATGGCCAGCAAGATCCGTTTGTACTCCTTCCGGAAGTTGTGGTTGAGGACCCCATAGACAACGGCATTCAGGCAGCTGTTGAAGTAGGCCATGAAGTAGCTGGCAGTGAAGAGCCACTCTGGGATGGCCATGCCCAGCCGCGGGTTCAAGGCCACTGCCAGGCCGATGAAGTTCAGGGGCGCCCAGCAAACGGCAAAGAGCACAAACACCACAAACATGGTGAGGAAGTTGCGGAAGTCGTGGGGCTTGATCTTGGGCCGGTTGTCCGGCTTGACCCGTTTGCGCACCTGGATGACCAGAATCCAGATGCGCAGGTAGCAGTAGGTGACGATGCTGATGGGGAGGATGAAGTGCACAACCACCACCGTGATGGTGTACAGCGAGCTGACCGACTGGGCGAAGGTGCAGGAGTAGACCCGCGAGTCGTACTGCAGAGACTCAACAAACCAGTTAGGTACGATGGCCAGGATGGTGAGCATCCACACCAGGATGACGTAGCACACAGTGTTCTTGTTGGAGAAGAGCTTGTCATACTTAAGGCTGTGGCAGATGTAGCAGTAGCGGTTGATGGCGATGCCAGTGATGTTGAAGATGGAGCCGATGACACTCAGACCCATGAGGAAGCCGCTGATCTGGCAGTGGATATAGCCGGCAATCCAGCCATCGTGGAAGATAGCTGTCAGCACCAGGGGGTAGGGGTAGATGGCCACTACCAGGTCTGCTATAGCCAGGCTCACCACAAAGGCATTTCCTGAGGAGAGAATCAATGGCAGAGCAGGGTGTTAGGCTCCAGGATTTTGGGTTAAACTTTCAAACTTTTAAGAATATTAGTGGCACCCAGTAGGCTATAAGTGTGCACAGCCGAAAAACACAAATGCGTCATTATAAACACTTAAAACTGTATAATAAAACCACTGTTTTGACTAGTCTTGACATGCGTAGAGACGATTTCTCTCTCTTTCAGCAGCCACAGTCCTATTTGATCGCTTGGCTGCCCCTTTTGTTCAACAGTCTTATGTGCACATTGCTAACACCATAAAGGAAACCACACCAGTGTCTGAGTTAAGAAGTGTGTATGTGTGGGGGGGGTGCATTATATTACATTATATTTGTGCTACCATTTTCACCAATATAATATATTTCACCCATTATTGTTAATGTTATTCTATTCATAGATTTTCACTTGTTTGCACTAAAGACCAGATCGAAATGTTCTGAGAAACTTTTATGAGCTCTTTTCTCAAATATGTGTGGCATCTCTTTGCATGAGAATTTATATGAACACATAAATAAAATCCAATGCAATTCAAACCAGGTGAGTGTGTTGGACAGATTTTTGAGTCTGACTCTGGGGTCCTTATCACTGAGCTGGGGCATTGGAAGAATGCCCTGTAATAGCTAACCAACATTACTTCCAAATGAACTTGGAGGCTGTTTTACAAAGCAGGATTAATGAGTTATCTTTTGGAAATAATGTGGAATAAGTTTTCCAGTTCCATGCAAAACTTCCAGAAACTTAATCCCCCCATACAGCAGACTTCTGGGTGTTATCCTAGTTATTCATTAAGCCATGCCCTGACCAAATAAATCAAACTTTTCTAAGTAAAATTTAACACCATGATTGGATGAAATAAGACTAATCACACAAGGGGTCAATGGATGTATCATAATCCTATAAATATGCTTTAGAGAGGAGTGTGTGAATAATTAACATGAATAAGACATATTTTAAAATCATTTTTACAGTGGAGGGCTTTTTATTTTCTTTGGAAGGCTGATGTAACATTGTTGCACTTTCCAGTTACATGCAAAGTACAGGAGTTTTTAGATCTACAATTGTGCAGTTTAAGGAATGTTCATGAGGTGAATATGAGGTGAAAAGATATAATACACGAACACAAGGTTTATATTGCTACAGTTGTCAGAGTAGGCAACTACACATATGTGTTACGTCCCAAAAGCCAGCCCAAGTTCTAATAACCGGGGAGTACAATGGACAGTAACACAACAAATGCCACAAACCGAACAAGGATCGAAATCTACATACAATAACCAAAAGATGAGATTTATTACAAACACTAATACAAAATAAATACAAACATATTACCATGTGTAGGTTAACAGGATGGTTCAGGCAGAAAACAGGCCAGAGCTAGGCTATTCCTTATCTAAAAGAAAGCAGTGTTAAAACCTCACAAAACAGAAACATAAAACAAAACTGAACTGTGGGGGTATGTATAGAAAGTCCTATAAATAATATTGTGAAACCAAAGTGTATAAAAATGCCCTTAAATAAAACCTGAGAATGTGCACTTTGACCACATGTGAATTCTTTGATTCTGAAATACAGAGTCAAATCATGAAAAAATATGTCTTTGTACAAATCATAATGGAGCTCATTCTGTATAACCACTCATTCCTTATTCTACATTTTCAGATTATAACAGTCCCCTATACACTGCCCGGGAGCCAGCATTTCCTTTTCTCAAAGTCCGCTTAAGGGTCACACTCTTTTTTACCTTCTCTTTAATCCCTTTTCACCAATTGCAATTGGTATCACAATCACTTATCACGGTCTGACAAGCAGTGACATTGAATAAGATGGCTTCAGCTCGCTATCACAAATGGAATAGGATTTCACATTACCTGAAGCCCAACTTGAAGCAAGCCCGCATTTTTGAAAGCAGCTTCCTTTAACATCTACATGGTTCCCATCACAAGCATTAACTAAACCCATATTCAGTTGTTTGAAGCATGATGAGGCAATATTGGTGACATGGCTGCAGGCAATTTCATTAACTTTTTTTCCCACGGTGTGCAGGAACTGGCGCCGTGGGCTATGCGTGGCAAATTGTGGTCACTCACTCACTCACTCACGGACGACCTTTCAGGGACGTTTTGTGGGACGCAGGTGGTGCTTTGTTTAGTAGGACGCATGCGCACAACATTTTTAAGCACAGCTTTATTGCCTAACGTTACTTTAGCTAACCAAAACATGTTCACGTTTTGTCTACTTTAGCTAACCTAGTTAGCGTGTACGAATCACTTACTTTAGTTAACCTAGTTAGCGCGTACGTATGCTAGCTTGCACGCATGAGTACGAGCTAAGGACACACAGCTACAACCACCGATACATGGACACACGTAGGACAACAAATTTCTGTGATAAGTAAATGAGAGAAATGTTAATTTTATTAATGAGAATTATTTTATACAGCAACAACAAACAATTTTAAACAATTAGATGCATTTCAACATTAATATGTGTAGCACTGATAACAGTGTAAAATATGAACTATGAAGTAGTAATCAGGTGCCAGGTACATTAAATGCCTTCTAATATGTCCTAATGCACTGTCAGTATTGCCATGGTAGTGCTCTTCCTCAAGTGCTTTTGTTGCTTTTTTACAGGGAAAGTGAATAAAGTGGTGGAACAGCTATGGTGTTCAAGCATCTGAGCACTCAGCTTGGAATGGACTCCACTCACAGTTTCAGCCCCGTAACACTGCGAGCCTCGCCCTCTTCTGCAGGAAAGGAAAAACCCTTCATCTGGGAACAGATCGAATGCGCTGGGAGCCAGTGGACTGAATTGCATTACACAGAGGCGGGGCGGGGCTTTGACGTGCTTTCATGCGCGCACGCGCAAAATTATCGCTTCCCGTGACCGCGGCCATTTTCAATCGCCTGCCGGGAAGTGCGGGGGAGTCATCCGAAGCGTGCGGTGCGGGTGGCCTGCATCACGCGCTGCATTTTTATCTCAGACAGGCGCTGCCAGGTCATGCTTCTTCCAACAGTGCATTTCACACATGGTGGGGGGGGGGGGGCTTGGGGGTGGGGGAGGGATTGGTATTGATAAATCCATCCTTTGCTTTTACCATTTTTTTCTTTGCACAGCGCCTCTTGTCTTTTCTGAGGGGTTTTGCAATTGTTATTGCTCATGGTCGGCTGCTTCCTTCTAATAATTCAGAGGAATTGGCTGTAAGTGGCTTAAGAGGGCACTGGTGCATGTTTCGGGTGAAAGCTGTATAGCTGTGGTAAGAGCTACAGTAATTTTTTGTAATGAGAGCATAAGAGCACTCCACCTCAGATACATAATTCATGTACATGGAAAAATGCTACGGACGATGATCAGAATTTTTATTTGAACCTTCATCTCCCTGCTCCAAAAGCACATCGTCAGTGCTGGAGAAAATATGTCATTATCAGAAAAAATTTGAATGTACGCACAGGACATTGTGGCTATGAAACCACTGCCAGGGTCACATCTTTATCCAGACTAGCTCTGTGGTGCCACCCCAGGTTCCCCAGAGAGTGAAATGGCTGGTGTCCAAGGTGGAGGAATGTCTGACATGTGAAAGATGCACAGTCAGAACATGGAACATCGTACCACAGGAAAACTATCTAATTCACAAATGCACTCAGATTTAGATTTTCCTCACGTTAGAATAAGGCTTCCGGGCAGGCATGTGCAAAGATGGCCCCCTGCCCTTTGGGCTGCTGTGATTTTTTTTAACCACAGGTGCCCTTTGCGATAACAATTTTTCTCCCCAACCTCCAACTGCCCTATTTTGGCTATAATGTATATCCCAGCATCATGTTGGCCTTTTTTATTGCTATAGCACAGTGCCTAAAACCTGAAAGGCTTCGATCAACTATTATTCCCAAGTCTTTTTCCAAACTGAACACATGCTAGTTTTGTTTCTCCCATAAAGTAATCATACCTAATGTTTTTGTTTCTCACATGCAGAACTTTACATTTGGCTATATTGCATTTAATTTGCCAGGTTTCCACTCACTTCTGGATTCTGTTCAAATCTTCTTGGATAACATTAAAAGATACCAAACTGCTGAAGTTTTATATCATCTGCAAATGTTAAAATCTACTACTTAACTAATGTTCAGTTATCTGTAGGTTATTATCTATTTCAATATTTATACCCAGGTTCTACATTAAACTACTGGCAAGCATTTAAACATAAAAATAAACATTTCAATTGTAAAAATGCATTGCAGGAGTATGCATATGAATTATATGTGAAATTTGGTGAACAGCATTGATGTGCATAAACTCATAAATGTGCATGAGGTCAACTATTCATAGAACTTAGTGTCTTCCTTGGTAATCTAAAACATGGCACTCTCCACAGAACTACATGATATATTAGCTCTACATGGTCTTATTGGTGGGTCCAGTGAGGGAACATAGTTTGGTGTTTTAGGAGCTGAGGATTGAGCCACAGGGCAGAGGACAGTTCTGTGAATGAATTATTTCGCTATCTCTCTGGTCTTCAAAAGTAGGGCATAGCCAAAAGCAGGCAGAGTTATTGATCAGATGAAGGGCAACTGTTAAGGAGAGGTCACAGGCATGCACTATGTCCATATCCTCCAGTGATCCATGTTAAGTGACAGCCCGTTGATTAATCTACAATCATCTGCTGTAAATTCATTAATGCTCATCAGGCGTTAGGTAATGAATTTATATTCTCACTTAAGAATGCAAAGTAAATTCTGATGAAAGTAATGCATCAGTTCCATCAGAGTGGTTCTGCCCTGGAATGAATGATGACAATTATGAGCCTAATGCTGGTCCATTTCCCCCCACTAAAGCAGCAATGCACATTCCCTTAGAAGCCTGCTTGGTGAGTTATTTTCAATGACAGGCAAAATGCAGTCAAGGAATCTTTCATTATATGTAAGCTCCATGCATTGCCACATCCATGTCAGGCTGCTCTCTTGAATCATTGATAAACTAGTCCCATTCAAGTGAAAGGATGCTATGACCATCATCCATGTAGTAAGTATGGACTGTATAGATTATAGTCACCCTCTGTTACCCATTAACTGGGGTGATCTTGCTTTTTTCTTAAATGAAATTGAAAAAAACATTTTTTTTTTTTTTTGCTTCTTTGAGGTTTATGCTGCTCAAAACACCAGGGAGCATCACATTACCTCAAATCACCTCAACTGAAGATGTTAACTGGCCTGCATTTGTTGGACATATACCTGTTTTTGCACTACTGGCACTGAAGTTAAATGGATTTATTTGATGCCAAGGTCCTAGAGAGCTATTTTCTAACATGCCAGCAATTTCGCCTTCAGGGAATGATTCAAAGAGATTAACAAGTACAACACTATGCAAACACCATTTCATTATGGAACAATGTAAATGTTAATTTACACGAGAGCTGAAATGAGTGTTGATGCACATTCTCTACTGCATACAGTACTATTCATTTTTAAACAGAATGTTAGTGACAAAGACATAAACTGACAGGTATTGTCACTTTAATCAGACACCCACACCTCACAGAATTTATCAGACCCTCCCTGAAAGAGATAGTATAGTTATTTGGGAAGGATTTTGAAATACAGATAAATCTGGTTTAATATAATATAAATACAGCACCCATCATTTTTTTAAATCCACCAAGACCTAGATTTAATGACCTAGGCCTAGCCTATACAGGTTTTCTTGTCAAAGACAAATATTGTGTCAAGATAACCCTAATCACATGAACAGATCATACTGTCATGTTTGAATGGCAACTGGCAACGTACTTAACCGAGCACTAGTGTAAGATTGTAATAAGAACTACTTTAAATAAATATTTCAATCATGTTTCAGCCGTTTGTCATTAATAATTAATTAATTATTTAATTTGTCATTTATTTAGCTCCTTATTAACAATTTTCCAAAAAGAATGCACATAGAAATAAATAAATAACAATAAGGCAGTACATTAAAAGGAAAACAAATATTGACCGAAAAGGTGTAGGCTGAAGCTTTAGCTTATTATACCTACCCTTTTTACATAACATATTCTAATAGGCAACCCTTTCACTACAAGGTTTAGGCTATACATAAACAAAACAGAAACAAAAACAAAAGTTCCAAACGTTTCATACACAATAATAATCATACCTCAGTTTTATATTTGTTTACCACATTTTTTTTTTATTTGCAAAGTGAACTACACATTCTTAATTCCTTGTCACAACTATTCCACAAGTTAACCCCTTTGACAGATATACATCTATTCTTTATATTTGTCCTTACCCTTGTTTTTTTAAACATACCTATTCCCCTAAAATTCAAACTGGCTCTCTCTAATTTCAAACAACCTTTGAATACAGTTAGGAAGCAAATTATTTTGTGCTTTGTACATTATCTGTGCAGTTTTAAGATCAACTAGATCACAAAATTTTAAAGCATGTAAGTTAATAAATGTGCGTTGGTTGGTTTGTAATAATCTGATCGATTTACAATTCTTATAGCTCTCTTCTGTAGCATGAAAATTGGATTAGGATAAGTGGGTATAGATAATGGATGGATGGATGATATGAATATGAATAACTTTAAATCCTATTCTCAACTCATTATCTTAAATCAACTTTACCTTTGACTACTGTAAATTGCATCTTGATCTCAATATACTTTCCTCTAAATTGTCAGAAATACATGGCATGTCATTTATTTGAAGATGATACAGCATCAACTGAAACAAATCAACCAACAGTAACAAACAGTCTGTGAAGTACAGACTGGTTTTTAATTTTACCAGGGTGCCGATATGATTTTTCAAGCAACCACACAAATTACTGGGGGTGGTCCTTGTGTACTCTGACCTGAGAAAAAGAAATTTAGTCAGACCAGACCACATGTTGTAAAACCTGAAATTCAGTAAACTGACAAAATTACCTTTGTGGATTTTTATTCTTCTTCTAATTGTCTCAAAATGTTCTTTGCATTGTCCAAGCAATGACACAGTCATGATTGTGAATTGAAATGAAAATACACTGAAATAATCATACTTCTTCTCCCATTCACACCATTCATCCACTTCCACTTCCATCCACAGTTCTTAAATTGGGCTGTGTAATCACTCTAATCACACTTCAAATTGCAAACTCATAATATTTCACAGAAATGAAGAACACTCAGTCCAGCTCGACCAGGTAGGTACACCAGCTCAGCCCAGCTTGTCCAGGCTGGTACACAAGCCCATCCCAGCTTGGTCAGGGTGGATTTAAACGATCCGCACTGTTTTGAAGACAAAGGAAATCAGATCTTGAGGACAGACCTTTTCAAATTTTCTTTCATGACACAGACAGCATACCACTGGACAGGACAAATAGATATCTCTAGAAACTCCCAAACTGAAAGCTGGTGTCTTCACTTTATGAGGAAAGGCCATTCAGCCCATCTAGGCATGCTATTTACTAAGAACTACAGAGTTTTCAGCAGGGTATCAAGTGTGGACAAGAATACCCCAAGGATTCCCCACACAAACATAGCTCGGCAAGCGGTTCCCAGCATTGATCCAACTCTGTAAAGAAATGCTTCCTGATATTCATGCAGAATTATCCTTTCCCTAATTCGCACCTTTGCCACCTTTTACTGATTGAACCCAATGTGAAAATTCTTGAGCAGTTCATTTTTTGTAACCGTACTGAGAAATTCTTTTGGCCAACTTTTGTTTTGGTGTCCTGGGTCGCATATCAGAAAACATTTTTGGCAGCAGTACTGAGCAACACCTAGGGCAAGAAAAGATGTTTGATGCCCATCAACAGACTAATATGTGTGGCACAGTTTAGCAGAATCCAGCAAATACTGGGAAAACCAGCATGAGGAAGAAAAACAAATAAATAACAAGTAAAGGAAGACAGAAAGAAATGCCCAATTATATTATTTTGATGCATCTAAATACTTTCACAACTCCAGTTCCGAGGTCATCCTCCAGTACGACTACCATTATACAACAACAGCTTTTCCGGGCTTTCAATTCTTTTTTCTTTCCTTGGCTTACAAGGCGTGGGCTATCTGTGGCAGAAATGTGGCATGGCAGGAAGCATTGTGTAAGATGTGGGAAAAAAAAACAATCAATTGCATCTTACAAATGTTTTCAATTAAAATAACACATAGCAAGGAAATGTCTTTTCATACACTGCAAGTGAATGAATTGGTGAATTGGAAGAAGTATTTCTGAGGTCTGGGAAATACAATAGGATGTCATCAGACAGTGCTGAAAAAGCTGGCAGATTAACAGATGCTTGCAGAAAGGAGTTTATCAATGGTTGCACACTGACCTTGACATCATCAAAAGAACAGCCACTGATGTTTTTTGAAAGTGAATATGCCTATGCACAACACACTGGCAATGACCAACTCAAGACAACTGAAAGCAACAGTAAAATACCATTTCAGTACATTGAGAATAGCAGACAATTATATCTTCATCTGTTACCCTACTGTTTCCCAACCTTTGTACTGATTGGTTGGAGAGTGGTGCCGCATGCATCCCAAAATGAATCATCATAGGCTCAGAAACATGGAAACACTTGATAGCTCTTACCTCAATAGTATACCCTAATGCAAAGGTCTAATCCAATGATCTTCATTCCTAGTCCTAGTGGGCTGCAGGGTGTGCTGGTTTTTGTTTTCGCCTTAATATCACCAACCAATTCAGACCCAAGAAACGAGGTGAGGTGAGTTAACTTGTGTAACTGACTGCTTTAATTGATCAATTAAGTGCCAGGCAAAAAAAAACAGCTGACCCTGTCGCCTGCCAGGACCAGGATTGAAGAGTACTGACCTAATCCATGGGGAAAAAAGAATCCTGCAAATCCAATTTTAAAATATAATTCCTAGCAACAAAATATTAAACGATACAACCCAAAAAGAGGATGGTGCATTAATATAAATGGTATGTTGCCAAATGGAATCATGACAACACACTACAAGTGACAGCTGCGCAACAAGCTATATATACGTATATAGCCATATATTTGGCTACACAGCTACACCTGGCTAAGAAAAAATATTTCTGTTCAAATATTTTTGCTACTTTTTGGAGAACTTATTTTCTTGCAAAATGATCTGCCATCCACAGGTTTTAAAAGACATGCCAACAGCATAATTATTTATTGGAGGTTGGGGGATGAAGAAAACATCAATTGTCAAATGACAGTTAAACTGTGGTATGTAGGAACTAACAGTTGAAAAAAAGCTTACCACAAAACGTAAAAGAGTGAGCTTTGAACATGATATTTAAGATCAGGTAGGCTACCAAAGAAAGTGTAGTATAGGTATTTAAGAAAAAAATATTTAAAATAGAAAACATGAAGAAAAGACTAGAAAGGCTAATCAGCAAGATGTTCAGTCCCTTTAGTGCATGCAGGTAAAATTGCAAGTAAACGGACAAGTGATTTGAAAGACACCGTGGGAGCACCAAAAGTTAGCCTATGGAAACTAGTGAAACCTTTGACTAATATCTGATTGTCTGATTGCTCACAGTTCACACTTTGATATATAAGAAACCAGTATACGATCTATGTCTCCGTAAAAGACTAAGTGTAATAAATTAGCATATATACTTATGGTATTAAACTTAACATAAACAACACAAACACCTTGAAACTTATTTTATTAGCGTAGTGACGTGATTATAATGAAGATGAACAGAGAGGTTAGAAAAACATTTCTTGTGACGTGGCAAAATAAAAGCCAAACTAACACTTTTACCTGCTTTCCTGAGTTTCTTGTTTCTGAAGACAGAGAAGATCACCAACAGGTTGCCCAAAATATCGACCACCATCGTGGTGATGAGGACACTGGCCAGTACGGTTACCACCCAGGGGAATGGGAGATCCTGGTAGCCCCCGTCTCTAGATGAAATGTTTTTCAACGGGGAATTACTTCCCTCGGCCATCCTCAGTTCATCTTCCGACGCATGAGGCAGGTAAGAATGACAGTGTCCTCACGCTGATTTGCAGCCAATATGCTGAATGAAAGTGCTATCAGTGAACGCATAACATATTTGATTGCTTTCGATATGTTTTCAATCGCCACAAGTTGGATCCAACTACAAGCAGAGTACACCAAGCTTAGTAACAAAATCCTACATTTCGTAACATACTGGTAGCAATAAAACCGAAACGTTCCCTCGCAAAATATCTATAGCCTATTATACGCGATACAATCACGAGACCTAAGGACTGTGAACAGAATAACGATTTTATATCTGTTGAGCACCAATGGGCACTTTTCTTAAGTAAACTGAATCAACTTCAAAATGCAACGACTATCCTCAATTTTTCCGGTGAAATAATAACAAGCGGACGTCTATTAGGTCGATTTTCCTCAGTCATTGCGTTCAGATTTACACGAAATGCAAACTGATCATTTTCAATCCAACTCAAAAGAATGCTTCTTGAAGTAAAATAAAAATGCCCGTTTTTATTCTTCATCTACTATAAGTTTAATGAAACATTGTCCTTTACACTGCTCTTCAATTGTAGTACATTTTCTTTTTTTCCTTTTTCTAGGACTACCGGTGTAGTGTACCATTGTATAGTAACCCACCGTCCACGAGTTTGGAAGAAGCAGCGGCGCTGTACCCATTCACAAGTACGGTCCTTATTCATGGTTTTCCGTCATTCATCCCTTTCCTGTAATTCGTTCATTCATAATTTTTTGTCAATTACATACCACGGGAAATGGCCATCATTTCCAAACTTTGGAGAGGTGTTACTGTCTTTATTTTTGACACGCATAATTGTTTTTCCCCCGTTTCTTGTAATCCAGAAATTTTATCTTCAAGTGTGGTTAACATACAACAGTGTCGACCTCGGTCTCTCCCTTTCCCCAGTCTCCCTTTCCTCGTGCGCGTTAGAATGCGCCTGCTTACGAATTCGAAGTCGCTTATTCTGAGCACATCAGTGACTCGTGTGCGCTCCGTCCATCGGGACGTCTTTTGTCCATTACGTGTAACACTTTCAACACCCCATTTATCTTGCATGCTTCCGCTGCTGAACATTGGTTGGGTCATTGGTTGGATGGATCAAGCTGTATTGTTGTTGTTGTTGTTTTTTTATTTATTTATGGATTCATACATTTGGTCAGAATGTGATATGCATATTTCTTGATGGTACAACTTAATTCAAAGCACACAGGCAATTTCAATCAAGGAATTTAATATGTGGTTAAAGCTTTGGTGGGTAACCGTCCTGCTTTTTTCAGTAAATGCTCCAACATTACACCCTGTCGTACATCCACCCACATTGAAGAAACAGTGTTGGAGAGGTTTATGAGATGTCATGCCAGGAAAGTGCAGGGAGAAAACCAGAGTGAGCATATAAGCTGAACCATAAATTCACAACCTTTGAACAGGAATCTTTAGTGAATACTGCTTGCAGGACTTTGGCATTAGAAAAGGACTTTTACCCTAGCTGTAGACTCAAATCCAGACGTTCAATCTCGGATGCAGAATATGGAGCACTTGCAGTATGTACTGCAATCCGATTTGTGGAAGCAGATCTCTGCAACTAATTTGGTTAGCTGGGGCAGTTGATAATTTCAAGCACCCACCATAAAAACTTTGTTCGCACTCCTCCCCCTGAGTTCCTCTCATCCATCCATATTACAGAAATGGCTTCAATGGGTTATAATAGGCTACTTGTATCTTTTTTATTTGTTTTCAAGTGTCTTTTAGTTGTGCGCAATATGCAGTGAGGTGTGTGATCATATAAATCTTTGGCTGCATATGAAATAGCACATGTGTGCAATCCTACAGGTAAGGCCTGGCCAGTATCCATATACTGTGAGTTTGTAGAGAAGAAGCCTATGTGTCATACGTGAAATATATTTATTTCTGTGGAAGGCGTGGGTCTGGGTGGAGGAATTGGGCTGGTTAGGACCACGCCTACTGGCAGAGTAGCGATTGCACACAGGTGAGGTGTTATTCGTCCCCTATAAAGTTCTCTCCTCTCTTAGTAATTTAGTTTATGTGCCTGATCTCTCTCTCTATGGGTGTTTCCCTCAATTAGGAGGAAAAATAAAGAGGTTGACAAGACCATTGAAATTACTGCCACGGCATGCGGTTGGGCGATGTCAGTGTGGGCGCCATGGACTGAAAAGTTTGTCCCTCACCCCAAGAACCCCAGTCTTTTCTAAACCCACACCCTGACCCCAACGTGCTACCGTCCCACATCCCAAGCCCCATTTCCTTCCTTGGACCCCAACTTTAACTGTACTCCTCTCCCTGTCCCAGGTCACCCAGGGCCGCCAGGGACGCTGGCCCTGGAATGCTGGCAGCATGCACCTCCCAGCCATTTCTGTACCGAGTGCCTGTTAGTGCAGGTTAACTTGAGACTCCTCCTCAAACAGGACTCCAGCAGAGTCATTTCAGATATCTGCAAGTAGCGAAGGGGCTACAATCTCTTGCATTTGGGGGCGTTACCACACTGTTACTCTGACTCACAGGATATAGACTGTGGGTATAAGCCTGCCATTGGCTGACTATTTCAGTCGGAATTCTCCTCCCCTTCCGCTATCTGCGTGTTACCGTTTTTGCAAGGGCACCATCGCTGCATCCTGGGCTTAGGGCCGCCCAAGACGATTGTGATTGGTTTAAAGAAATACAAGCAAGCCAGGGCGTTTTTTTCCCCTATACCGGAATGATAATGGGTTGAGACAGACCTTTGTCCAGCGCTGGCACAGCGCTGAAACGCAGTGTGGAGATCTGGCTATGAGAGACTACCACACCCTAGTCCATTATTGTTTGGTTCAAACTGAGGCTGTGACTGATCTCACTGAGATGGGTATAAGGTGTGTGCATGGTGACTGTTATAGTAGCATCACATTACCCATGGATGGATGCTGCTTCACTATTTTTGTATAATAATATGTGCCTGTGTTGTTCCTTGTCTGGTGACCCAAAAATAAGAAGTTTGAAAACAAAGGAAAACTTTTTACAAACGCATATATGAATTGTAAGGTCAAGTAACTATTATTGGCTTACTTTTATGCACTCAGACAATTCCACTCTTCCTTATATGTCCATATTTGCTTGGAGCCACATGAAATTTCACAAAATATTAGCATAAATACCAGACACCAATTTTTTTGCACCCCTGCGAAAAGGATTGAACATACGAGGGTGGCGTGTCCGTCTATGGATAAGTGTCCGTCTGTTGGTAAGGGCATGCTGCCACCTGGATTGAATTTACCATTGTGGGAAAAAAAAAAAAACAGTATGGTGGCCGTAGTTACCTCCAGCACTCCCCTTCCACTGATATTGGGAACAGATTGGTCTAGGCTTAGGGATATGGCTTGGAATATGATTACAGAGGGCGCCAGACAGCGGGAGGTGTGTGTATAATGTCGTCTTGCGGCTGCTGGGGATAGTGTCATGAATGACAATGACCCGGAGGAGGGGCCACCGTCTCTCGCTTCAACGCAGCCTGGAAAGACAGAAATGTTGCTTCAGGCAATGGACAGGGCTGATGGGTCCTCCCTGCTCACCAGGTGGGTCTGACTTTGCTCTTGAGCAGTCACAGGACAAGACACTCTGTAGGGTGGCAAACTAAAGCCGCGTTTCCACCGCAGGAACTATACCCCGGAACTAGGAACCTTTTGAGGAACTCAGTGCGTTTCCACCGCAGGAACTAGGGTCTAAATTTAGTTCTGGGGGCTTTGTTTTACCCCCCAAAACGTTCCTGCTCGGGGGGTAGTACTTTCCGAAAGTACAGGAACCTTTTGGGTGGAGCTTGCAGCGCTGAACATTTCTGATTGGTCGAGTACTCGTAGCATTTGTGTTGTATTTATTTTCCGCCATTACCCGCCATGTTTGAAAATATGCAGCGGCAAACCAATTTATTTTCATAATAACTTCAAATCAAACTTGTATGTTATGCGGCGCAGTAGCCTACTTTTGGTTATAGCCTATCAACGTCTTGGAATTATAACGTGTGCTCTTCTGTTCTTTTCTTGCTTTAGTATTCGTTTTATAAAATGCTAAGCATTCGTGCTGGGACAGCATATTACGTAGGCTACCAAAACATTCAAACGGATTAATTCGGTTGCTGAATATTTTCTTCCGGATTTTCTTTGTTAGCCCGTTGTAATTGACTCGAAACGTTTGATACAGTTATGTGAGGTATGCGGTAGTTCTGCATAATTAACATTGGTGATACAATACAAGCAAACTGGAAATCACCTTCCGCACTTTTTATCCGGGTAAAATAACAGGTTAATTCTAGTAATCTTCCCTTTAGCTTTTTCAGACTGCCGTAATTTTACTGCCATTTTTCAATTCCACGAAAAGACCAGGAAGACTATGGACTCATTTATGGTGCATGGTTCGCATCTGGAGGGCACACTTCGCTGCTCGGCTAGCAGTAACTTCGAAGGAAAGCAAACGGTGGCTGTACCACTACTAATTTACATTTTCACGCAAGTCCGAGTTTTCGTTCTATTCTTGTCATTTTGCGATTAGCCTATATGGAATTGACGACGAGAAAGTAATAAAACAGCTAATTGTTTACAACGTGTGCATGTTTTCTGCTGTTAATAAATGTGTTTGAGACGATATATGAAAATCAATAAATACAAAAGTAACCATATATAGTCATTGTTGGTAACCCGTTGTATATAAGTGGAATAAACCCCTCCGGGCTGTCCCGGTTATTAGAAAATAATGTAGGCTACTTCGGTGGTAGTATGGGGTTACAGAAGAAATCATATGACAGATGGACCGACGACAACGTCAGTGGGCTAATTTGCCTAATCTTCGCGGTACTTTAGACCCCGGTGGAAACGCAGACAACCATTGGCTGAAGGAACCTTTTAGTTCCTGGTAAAGTAGTTCCTGGGACTGAAAGTTCCGGGTAATTTTGGTGGAAACGCGGCTTAAGTGATTAAGATTGATGGTCAGCTGTTCAATACATAGGAAAAAAACACTCTGTTGTTGTTACCAAATGCCATTGGGTTTTCCAAGTGCCTCATAGTAATCTTGTGATTGGTCATTTAGGAAAGGTTAAAACACGGAACCAAATAATGGCGCAATTCTTTCGGTCAGGCATTCAAGGGTGTGTCGTCTTATTGTTGTTGTACGGTGTGCCCCAAATTTTTAAAAGTTAACCCTGCTGCTATCCAAATGCCCTCTATGACCCTTTAAGATTAATTGTGGTTCTTTCGGAAAAGTTTTTCCTGGTCCTCCGCAGGCCATTGGATCGTAGTTCTAACGGCTATCGCTTTGTATCAGTTGTAATGAAGGCTGGGTATTTGTCATCAAAAGTATTGGCTGAAAATGGCAGAGAGAGAAAGAACAAACGAGGAATTCTATAAGATGAGTGCGGGAATAGGTAACTGGTGCTATTTCAAGTCGCACATTTTTTTTTCTCATGTGAAAATCATTCACATGTGGAAAAAAACCACATGAAAATGTCCAGTTCTCATGGGACATTTTATTTTGCATATAGATATTTTAATTCATGTGTAAAATTGTTAAATTCACATGAGAACTTGCGATTTTCACATGTCCAAAGGCAAATGTCATGTGATTTTTTCACAGGGGTATTTCAAGCCTGCAACAGCACCCAAGCAAATAATTCTGTATTACTACTCAGTGAGAGAGAAGAAGCTTGCTTTTTTCAACCTTGCTGACGAATACTGCATATGTTCATCGAAACTATATACATATACTTCATATTTAATAATTTAGAATATTGCCATAGAAAAAAGTAGCCATACATCATGTTTTTCATTCTGTGCACATCACAGTCTCTGGACAGAGATAACAGGGCATATATGCAGGTTGTAATATATCTTCTCACACTCAATGCTTGCCAAAGGACAAAGTATGTAACAGGAAATTGAATATGATTCAAGTGTCCAGAAACTGAGTTACCCAGAAAACTCACCAGAGGGCAATGGAGAGTAATTACATAAACATTGAAAAGGGATTCATGTTTGGTTAGCCTAAAATTTTCTAATTTTGAGTATGAGTCCGAGTGATTAAATAAGTAACTGGTTGTTCTCTCCATACCACCTCTTTAAAAAGTATTATCAAAGGAAGTTTAAATATTAGTTTTCATTGGCAATTAAGTAGCTGGGATAGGCTCCAGACCCCCCCCCCTCCGATAATGAATGAATGGATGGTAATGACTTATGCTAGGTTCCTATCAACATTTCGTATAACTAGATTGCCACAATTATTTATTTATTTATTTATTTATTTATTTATTTATTTATTTATTTATTTATTTATTTATTTATTTATTTGTTTTATTTATGTATTTATTTATTTATTTATTTATTTGGGGGCTCTCCTTATTTTTCTTATTTCCTGTTTTTCTTTAAAATATGTCTGTTTGTGTGTCTCTGTAAAAAGGGCTATGCAAATGAAATTGAATTGTGTATTTTGTAGAAGAAGATGAATATAGATACACCTGCTGGGGATAAGTGCAAATGAACGATGTCCTAATAAAAATGTCACAAACTTGAAAACAGGGTTAAAAGGCCACTGGGATACTGAGGGCAGGGAAGTCAGTGAATAGTTTCTCCAGACAGTTTACTGTGCACTGCTCGACAGTCACCTTTATTCTTACAGGATGTCCTAATGAGAAAAATATTCGCTTTAGTGAGGGAAACCTGTTCCAAAAGGGCAATGAGGCAGCAATATGGATACATAAGAAGAACATATACAAAAAAAATCACATTATAATCACAGCATGGTTGCACAGTAAAACATGAGTGAAATTTCTGAAAACAAAAATGCTATTAGTAATTAGTAACAGTGATTACCAAAGTGAATGGTGTGTATTTGAGTACCCTAGCCTTACACACTGTTTGAGTTGCACGCAGCACTTGTTGCTTGGTGGAATTTGATTTCCCAGAGGTGAAATGCTTCAACTTCCACACAACGGCAAAATGAATGGCTTTCAGAGGTTTGGCAATAGCTCTTTAGAATCCATTTAAATTCTTTCCTGGATCATGTGACCTACAGTATGTGCACATTATTCATTCTCAGAAGGAAATGGATAAAAATGATGTGTTTATGACATGTTAGTTGAAGGAGAACAAAGACACAGAAAATATAGAAATTATTTTTATATTAAATCCTGTGATTTGATAAAGCATATGTTTATTCTGTCACAAGCTCCCTTATATTATGTTAAATTCAGTTTTTCTGCCTAACAAATGTATAAAACTGACTGGATAGTCTCTTGAAAATATTCTGTCACACTGATGCCAAATAAATACTATATGTCGCATAATTAGTCCCTTTACATTTTCAATTATAACTATATAGATTTTTTTCTTCATGTGAGTTATAATACACATCATTTATTTATTATAATAAAAATGATTGTTACGTATTGGATTTTAAATGTGGTAAATATAGGAGTCGAATGAGAATCACAGCAGCAATGTCCAGGCAAAGTTAATTTCAAATATAAAACTGGGCATGCTCTGGGTTATTTATTTATTTATTTATTTATTTATTTTGGCACCAAGACAAGATATGAAACATGTTTTGTCCAGAGTACTGAATAATGCATTCATTCATCAAACAAATTCCTTCTTTTGGTCCCAGGATTCACTCTGGGTCTATGGGCTATATATCTTCTTGTTACGATTACGTGTGCATTTCCATTTGTCTTATTTGCTCCCTCCTTCATCCATCATGCCTTTTCTTTATGCTTGATTGGAAAATATATTGAAAATACTCTTGGGTGACTTAAAAATATATAATAATAATAATAATCATAATAATAATAGTAATAATTCTGTTGGCTTCAGAAGATAGCCATGTGTATATGATATGTGCTTTGCTTTGTATTGTGATCTGCTTTGTATTAATTAATCATATGGATGCTTTGTTTTGTTTTTTTTTCTGGGTCATGATTTGCTGACATTATCAGTTGCAGCGTTTCTCCTTCTTGGCTTACTCCTGTCATCTGTCAGCAAGCTTTTCTGTGGAAGATTTTGCCTTGATCCTGTCACCAATCTCTGTCATTTATTTAATATATTCAGCTTTTTACATTCACACTACTTTGGTCAGAAATGAACTATATATAATTTCAGTAGAAAAAAAATTAATTATAGTAGTAATGTACCAGTATATACCTATATTTATTCGCTAGGAATTATTTTCCAGAGCAGCTGGCAAGAGTTATGACCTTATGCATTTCGATATGTATCACAGAAGCGGCAAACACCAAGAACCAAATGTACAATACAACAAACAGGCATCATTCTAAAAGGTGTGCTACAATATTTGCACAAGCTGATGTACTATAGTAAGTAAAACATTTAACTGTTCTGAGGCCTTGTTTGCTAATATGTCTGTTAGCCGCTGTCTGTCAGTCATGCACATCATAATGCAGTATTGCATTATGTATGAGTTCAGGGTTGTGGCCTGTGTTCAGATTGTGATTTCCCTCAAATTGCACAACTACTAACTTGGGTGCATTTCTGGGTTGGGCGGTTGGGGGGGGGTATAAATCATATGGAATTATAGATATGACACAAGTCACAATATGGCAGGCTTAATATGTGGAAAAAGCAAAGGAGTAGAGGGGAGAAAAGAAAGGAGAAATGAAAGATGATCAAAATTGAATTAGTATTAGTACTCTGTTTACACAAAAGAGTGCTCAGCACTTTGTGTATGCAGAGACAAGGTGCAGTCACGTTCCACAGCATTGACATCCAAAAAGACATTTTCTATTCTGGTTCTGTGCAAGTTTTCATTACCATAAATATTCAAGGAGACATTTCTCTGTGTTTTCCCTTAGCAGCTGCCTGTATGTGTTTGTGACTCTACCCTTGTCAAACTGATTTTGACTGTGACAGCTATGTGTGTCAGTCACCCCACAGGAAATTAAAGTTAAGCGAATTAAAGCTGTTTAAGATTTCACTTAAAGACCAAATGGCTTACTCAACGAACAAAACAAGTGCTTGACAAGGCTGTTCGGATCTGTTCTATGTGCATTTGAAGAACCTTCTTTTGTTTCTTTTTGTCTCAGTGTTGTGGATTATTCCCCTTAAAGTGTCTAAATTATTGAGACAGAAAGAGACATTGGGTAACTAACGATATTCATAGCCACCAGACTGCATCAGATGAATTGTAGGAGTAAATTTTAAAAAGTGAAATGAATTCAAAGTAAATTCTGTTCAGAGTTCAGATAAAATAATTTCCTTTGCTGTTGTCCAAGCCATGGTTTTCAATGTGTCCCGCACTGCCATTGGAAAACATCCAGTTTTGAAGAGTTTGTCTCTGGTGTGTAATTTATGTAGGGCGATGCCACAAATTTCTGTTAAGAAACAAAGGTGAGAGGGATGGATACGTCTGCGAGTTGTTTGCATTTACCTCCAGAGATTTCACACCATTTGGAGGTTGCACAAGTCTGGTTTTTAAGATTTCGCAGACGCTGGTGGTGAATAATTTTGGGTGGAAATCGAGCTCTGGGAAGTAGATAGGCAATTGTGTATGCTCCTCGGCAAGGAATAATGTTTCATAATGTTTCATTTAATTTAATGTTTCTGCTATAATTAGTGAGTAAGGATGAATTCATTCAGTACATACAGCTGTTAAAGCTGTGCTGTTCGTCTGCGGACAGAAATTACGCAGGGTCAGTCTGTTAGCCATAACGCTGGTCTGTATAGCAGTCATAAATGCAGCCTATGCTTAGATACTGTACACTTCCAACTCCTCCACGTCCCAGGATTCATTGCAGTGCATGGAAGCTGTTTCCTTGTGTTGTGCTCAGTCTGGGTATCGTATTGGGGAAAATGGCAAGGAAACATTGATCACTGAACAGTGAGTGGAGGGCATTTCTGCTTATTTGCTTTTTTGAGATAACCTTGGGTGTTCAAATGATTGCATTACATTATACACTTGGCTTATTAATACATTATAATTGGCTTATTAATTATTACTGTTTTAGATCTTTCAGCTCATACGATCCTCCTTTTAATAGTCTCATTTCATGTTCGGTAAGTACCATGGCAAGGAAAGAGTCAAATAGGCTAAGTATACAGATAAATTCTAGCTAATACGAAGAACACATAATGCCGAGTATTAGACGAGTCAACCCGCTCAAGCTTGCCATTTATCACGCTAACAATTAACTAATACTTTTATAGATAGCAGCCAACAGAGCAATGAAGACAGACACTAAAAACTGGAACATGTGACGTGACAATGGCTATCTATAGCCTACATATGTCTGCATGGGAACTGTTTAAACATCATTGAAAACTATGAGTTTTGGCCATTTTTCTTTTTTTGCTTTAACAATTTTGTCTTTTCTACATTCTCCCCTGTTTGACATCAAAATGATCATCTTTCCCCACAGTTCCAGGGGACTGAGGCCATTTGGTTGTAGCCCATTTGTCGCCTCATGTGGGTGGTTGCAGTTCTTCACCTCTGTGTCCAGGCTCTCTTAATTTCCTAGTGATTATAAGCCACCAGAGTAGCATTGCCACCACATCTGTGACCCAGTTAGGCCCGATCAATTGTGGCGCTTCTTTGCTAATCAGTCCTGTCTCTGGACCCGCACATAGTTAAATTCTGGGAAGCCCACATATCATAGATAGTGCAAAACAACCTCATGTTTTTTTCCAGTTACGTAATTTTGTTTGCCTGACCCTAGCACTTGCATATGTTTCCAGCCCTGTAGAGAATCATAATGCCCTTTCTGTTTAACCAGTAGGCCTAGAAACTCTTTTTTGACATTTTTTACACATAGTTTTTTATTTTGCTCATACTCCCTTAAACCTGTGACCATATTGGTAACACAAGGTTTGAAATGACAACCATGTGCAATGAACAACAAAGACAAAAGCCACGGTCTTTGTTAGATATCATGACTCTCAGTCAGCTGTGTTGCACAGTGGTGTCAGAAATCACTTGCAACACTTGCAAAGTTCACCCTGTGACAAGTCTAATGCTGAGAATCTAAAGTGTTTTGGAATTGTACCAGACAGGAAGTCGCTCAAATCAGAATTCAAAAGAACTGATTCTGTAGCGGCTCCTGGAGATCCAGGGGGCCATTTCAAAATTTTCCCTCTCTGCACAGTGGGATACTGGATGGCTGGCTGTTAGCATGACAGCATGCATGGTGACACTGGCATTGTAGCCCTCGAGCTGCCTGAATGGTTCAGGAGCAGTACACCTTCCCATTTTCAAACTGCTGTGCGCATCCACGGGCAGCATTTATAAGAGCACAAGAGCACGCGGTAAGGACACATAATGACGGCCCATCAGGCCTCATTTATGTACAGGCTAGAGAGTATCCACCACTGTGTTAGGCCTGTACATTAGTACCTTCTGGGGCTGTACCTCTGCTCCATGGCCTGGCAAGCAATTCTCCACATTGACAAGTCTCTGTGAAAAAAAGACTATATCATAAAGCTATGGGAATGGTGGTGCACAAAATGTAAAAAATACATAAATATATAAAAAAATATACACCACCTCATAGACGCCTTTTAGAAAGGCAAAGCACCCAGGCAGCAGACACTGTGAGGAAGTGCACGTTATCAATATTTATCATTTAACTTATTACCCTGATTCTGATCCATGCAACATTAAGGCATCAGGGTATATGAAAACATTACCGGTGTTTTTAAACAGTAAGTGCGATATAGCTCAGTCGGTAAGACCGGTTGTCTGGCAGTCGGAGGATTGCCGGTTCAAACCCCGCCCTGGGCATGTCGAAGTGTCCTTGAGCAAGACACCTAACCCCTAACCTCTAACTGCTCTGGCGAATGAGAGGCATCAATTGTAAAGCGCTTTGGATAAAAGCGCTATATAAATGCAGTCCATTTACCATTTACAAGTACTGTCACAGGTGGAGTGCTTTTTCTAAAATGGTTTGAATGTTGCTGCAATAGTGGCCCGCCATGCTTGGAAAGGGAGAGAAAGGGCAAATTGCAAACATTTAAGGTCATCAGCCAGTCTGTTGGACTCCCTGGAGGGTTCAGCTGCACATGCTAAATTGTGTGACTGAGGGAAACGTCATTGGCATTTAAGTAGGAGATACATAAACTTAATTTTTGAACTGCTGTATTTGTATATGTTGCACTTTATTTAAAGTAAAACTGTGTCAGTCCACCAGTGTCTGTGAATAAAACAAATGTTGTCCAGGTAGGAATTTATTTCATTGAAACATTCTTTGCAGTTTCATACAGAGTGAAGTCTAATATACTATGAACTAGACCACTGATTGGGTAAAAAAGGAATTGATTTCAGAGATTAGTTTGAGCACACCAAAACTTTAAAAGTTAAATTCATTTTCAGTGAACACTGCGATATAGTTGCACTCTGCAGGATCAATTTAAACGAAATAGTTATTTGAGTAAGTTTTTATGAATATTGTGAGCGTGTGTGTGTGTGTGCGCATTTGCTTCCGTTCATGATGTCTCCTTCCAGTGGACTGAACTGGTATTACAGGTAGAGTGCCTATTAGACTCCATATGTGCACTTGTTGCAGCTTGCATACAAATTTTTTCATAATATACGTGGCATGTGATATGCACCTGAAAAATAAACCTGTGCTTGGAAATTATTCAACAGGAGGAAAGAATGTTAAATTGTTAAAGAGGTAAATCTGTCTGAATCCACCAGGCTGTGCTGTGTTGTTTATTATGCACATCCTTGGAAGAGTTTAGCAATTGTTGAAATATTAAGCCTAGGTTCAGCAACTCATAATACTAATTAAATCAGAAATGGACCACCTCATGCACCACAACAACGCTGAGTTATAGTACTCTGAACAAAAACACTTCCCTCTTAAAATAATACAAAACAATACTTTTTTTTATTTATGTTATGTACATTTTTGTTTTACAATAAAGAAAATTAATAAAGCAAAGTGACATCATAAGATAATTCTCTCACAGAGAAACAACTATGTTAAACATGGGGCTCACCCACATTGGGAAACACAATACAATATCAGTACATTCAGATGAACTCCCTGGACCAACATGTGCTCTGCATATCTGACCACAGCTTAATTGTGCTTCCCTGTCAGTCCTTCTTCCATGCATAATTCAATGAGCTACTGCTTTCAGAAGTTAAAACATCACTACCCCAACTAACCATAAATAATAAATTGGTCTTCTTTCTACACAAGAAACACACACATTTCCTTTACATACAGACATGTTTCTAGTAAAAAAAAGAATTTAAAAAAAGCAAACATCTTATTCACACGCAGTTGTATAATGCAGTAACATCATGCACAAAGAGCAGGCAGGGTCAGCAGAAACAATAAGATGGCAGAAATCCCTCAAGGCAGCCTATTAGGTGTAACAGGTGTAACTGTAAACAATAGCGCGGGGGCAGCGTGCAGGTCATTATTCATAAGTGCTCTCTGTCTGTTTGTTTGGGGGTGGGTATTTCCGCATACTTCATTCCTTGAATTATATGCTGTGTGTGTTTTTTATATATATGTATATACATATAGGCTGGAGCCTATCCCAGAATTCATTGGGAAAGAGGCAGGAATACAGTCTAGACTGGTTGGCAATCCGTCGCAGGGTCCACACACCACTCACGCACACATTCATACCTACGTGTGTATACATTGTGTTGCAAAGGTAAAACTGCCAGTTATTCACAAAACAGCATCATTGGCAATGATAATTTTTTCACAACACTAAAACAACCTTAGAATTTTCTTAAGTATCTTTGCAAAACTGAACACCATCTTACTCAGAGATTTACAAGAAGCACATGGCACATTACATGTGGAATGAAAATACTTTTCACATTATGGTATCTATGAAAAAACAGGTACATTCTTCTTAAAGTACATATTATTACACAGATTAAAGTTTTATGTCAACTGAAATGTTATATTTTCCCTTTACTTTTACCTTTACTTATACTTGAGGAGCCAGCCCCCATAATTTCTTTGTTTCTATCCCCAAACAACACACTGCACTTTATACTGCATATTCATAATTTCTTACATATAGCAAGAAATAAAATCTTTATCTTGATATAGAATTTTGGGATCTCATGTGTACTAATACATACGTCTTTGCGTTGGTTACATATTTACAGTTTTTCAATAAAAAGATATATAAGCTTTTTTTATATAGCCACAGTAGTAGCACAACACATTTATTTGTGTAGTAGTCTTTGCTTGTATTGCTGGATTGATAAATGGATAAGCAAATAATATTCTTGAATGTGGTCTGGGTTCTGGTCCACTACTAATGTTCTTGGGTGAAAATAATTGCACATGTTTTATCAAATACACTAAAAAAATTTTTTTAATTATTTATTTTGTTTCATATAGATTCAAACAGACCAACAAGAAAAAACCTATTTTTATTAGCCTAATTATGTTCAGTACTATCTATGATGTGGGTTATTGCAGTGAGAGGATGCATAAATTGTCTCTAAATTTGAATCATTTAAAAATATGGCTCTGTATCAGTCATTCTGCAGTGGTGAAATATGCATGCTTGAGTTTGGCTGTGCAAACTAGACCATTCTTGCATACGACACCTGACAGCCAGTGATTGATTTGTTTCAGGACCATGATACTACGACACCTGCGAATATCAGAGGTGTCTGCCGTCGTTTCAATCAGCATTATGAGCTTGCTTCATGAAGATTTGTTGTCCTTTTAGAGGAGGAAGCTTTGCACGTGGACTGACCCAGACCCTAGTGAGGGTCAGCTTTTTCAAGAATTTATTTTGGCATCCTTAATGCCAGAAACAAAAAAACAAACAAAAGCAAAAAATAAAATTTATTCTGTTTAAAGTCTGCCCCTTTTTGTCTCGGTACTCTGGACCAGTACTGGCGGCGGGACTCGACGTTGGAAGTTGTTGTGGAAGCTCCTTAGCTCCAGGGTGTCCTTCCAAAAACAATTTTAAAGAAGAAAGCTGCCTGATAGGAGCATCCGGCCCCGGGGCTGTGCGAGCTCAGAACATGACCTCCTCACAGCTGCCGTAGTCGCTCTCCACCATGTCTGACCCCGCGTAGCTGAGGGTCCCCTGCTCCGGGAGGCTGGGGGGCCCCTGGGGAGGGGGGCCGCTGTCCGCGTAGGAGGGCTGGGCCACGCTCAGCCGCATGCTCAGCCGGCGGTAGTTGCCGGCGGAGACGTTGTCCACGCTGCGCGCGTGCTCGACGGGGTAGTAGCTGATGGCCGTGTACTCGTTGGGGCACTGCGGGGCGGGCAGCGGCTGCCCGTCGGGCCCCAGGAAGTCGTCCAGGTTCTGGTTGCTGTAGCAGGGCGGCAGCGGGGCCCGCCGGTCGCAGCGGTCCAGGGGGAACGGGAAACCCCCGAAGCGGCCGCTCCGTCGCGGGTCCGGGGGCGGCGCGGGCGAGAACGTGCCTTCCACGATGTCGAACTGAGGGAACTCCTGGACCGTGGGCCGGCCGAAGTAGTCAGGGTCAGCGGGATACACTACACAGCGAGAGACAACATGAAGACACCACAGCCGTCAGTGACCTTTGAACCATTAAGAATGGGCCCCTGGCATCTCTCTAACCCAGTGATCCTCATTCCTGGTGGGCTGCAGGTGTTATCACCCAGATATCAGCAACCGATACAGACCCAAGAAACAACGTGAGTTAACTCTGCAGTCGACTGCTTTAATTGATTTATGCACAGACAAATGACAAAAACCAGCAGAGCCTGCAGCCAGCCTGGACTAAGAATGAAGATCACTGCTCCAACCTGTGAAGCTCTTGCACCAAATATGCAATTTCTCATTTCTCAAAAACACGAGGGTTATCCCTGCGTTACCTTTTTACGCTAAACAAATTTTTACCACAGAGAATGCAAAGAGGTTCAGCGAGTATTATGATATCCGTCCCAACATTGAATTTTATGCAAACTGTCCTGCGCTAAAATGACAGTGATACAGAATGAAAAGAAGTCACGCCGCGAGGAGTGAAGCAATCTTCTGCAGGTATTGTAGTCCACGGGCTCGCCATCAAATGCGTTGTTTAAAAATCATCAATGCGAACGCATGAATACATTCATGAGGAAGAACAGAATCGGGAAAAGAGGGAAAGAGGGTATTCTCCGCAGAGGATGAAATGACAAAGTTGTGCCCCTTTATAATCATTCAAGACTCAATCTCTGTCTCATGTTTATCCTTCAGACCTTTTCATTTTTCATCTAAATGAAATGACATTGATGGAAGAGGTGGGGGGAACGAGGGGAGGGGAATGAGAAGAACCGGCGTGCCGTCGACTCACCGTCATAGTCCAGCTCCCAGTTGTTTTTGAGGATCGACTCGTTGTCGGAGCTGGAGGGCGGCGGAGGCGGCAGGTTGGGGGCCACGCTGCACACCACCGGCCCCTGCGCCTTCTGGGCCTGGTTGCCTCCCCGGGACACGAGTTCGGTCTGCCCGCGGGGCTTCAGGGTCCGGAACGGGTCGTGGTCCAGGTCGTTCCCGGTCTCCGCCAGCATGCTCATCTCGATGGCCGACGTTTGCTGCCCGTCTACCATCACCCGCTTGGCCATGCTGGGCGGGTAGTAGCCATTGGAGTCGCGGGCGGTCGCCTGCTTTTGTTTCTTCCGTTGGACGTACCGCTTACGGATGCAAACAAAGACCCCCACGAGGAACACGATGCCCAAGGCGCTGGCAGCGATCTCCACAATCTCCACCATGCCAATGCCCCCAGACACCTGGGGCAAAGGGTCACAGTGCATCAGACCATCCGCAATTTTACAGTCGTAACCATTCGGGCACGGGTTTGGGGAACATGTGTCGATGACGTTTTGACACCTGAAAAGAGAAGGAAAAAAATCTGTCACTACATGCTTGCCTATTCTGGAAGTGAGAGCAATGCAGCAGGTGCATAACGCTACAGTAACTCAAGTATGTTACTGCTGTTTAGCTTTGCGACCGTGAAGAAATATGTGGCCTTACAAATGCATAATTCCGTTTAGGATTCAGAGAAAAAAGGAAAGCTTTCAGAAGTCATTGCTAATGAAATCAGGCAGCCATCATGCACCCATACACGCTATACACTTCCGATGGCACAGAGAAAAACAAAAATCAGAAGAACATAACAAGAAATGGTATGCTAGACAATATAATTTGTTTCACATTTATATTATATTATTTTGATACGTTGTCCAAGGTTATGGGAAGAGAGAGAGATAAAGAGAAAGAGAGACATTATTTTCACATTGTTGCAAAACACCTAAAGTCCCACCTGCTTCCAGTCGAGTGCTCCGGGCAGCTGCAGCTGTAGCCTTGAGCCTTGGGTTGGCACACCCCTCCGTGGGCACAGGGCTGGGAACTACAGGGGTTGTTGGCCTGCTCACAGTGGGACCCAAAGTACTGTGGGGTGCAGCTACAGCGGAATTCTGCGTAGCAAGTAGAGGAAAGGACTGTCTGAACCTGCACTCACTAGGACAGCATCTGAGACACTGGACATGTTGTGTAAATCTGATCATGTAATAAGAACGTTATACGTATTTCATTATAGGTATGCAAGTTAGACGGGATATGTAAAGAAGGCTGTTTAACTTTTGAAGGGTGTTGAGTTATCATTTTAGCATGGATCACAGACGAACATTACTTTCCTCGGTAGTATTCTTTTTCTTGAAATGAAAAGATACACTTGAAATTAACTCCAAGGGCAGGCTCATTTCAGAGATCCTGGCTTTGATTTTCTCTGCTTCTTTTCAGTATATTTTACTGAGAACTAAACTTTACCAAAGCATTCAACACGGATTACAGCAAAAACAGGCACATATCCTGCAGTCTCATTCAAAACCTTCTCTTTTTCCTCCTTTGTGATGCTGCTGGAGTTCCTGTGTGCATGTGAAGTTTCACCACAATATCATCCTTGTACAATATTTTCATTTGGACTCCACTCAGAGAGTGATAATGAAGCAGTGCAAGGTGAAATAAGTACACCATGCAATGGCACAGAAAGCAGTGTCCACTATCTACAGAATTCAGACAAAGAAACTGCATTCCTCTTTCCTGATTTTAGCCTTACCCTCGACCCCATCCTTCCACCCTCCCATCCATAGCCTCAAAGTCCCATTTGTACCCCAGCTTTTCAAACGAGTGACATCAACACATCACCCATCCTGGGAGCTCACCTCCATTTGAGTTCTCCACACACGTCCCGCCATTCTGGCAGGGGTGGTCGGCACACCTCTCGATTTGGGAGCAGCACTGGTACAGCCCGAACACCCTCCTGTCCCCGGCCTGTGATTCGAGGCCCCGCTCGCCCGCTCCCTCCGTTCCCCTCACGGCCTCCCCGTTGAACTCCACCTCGCCCAAGCAGCCGCGGAACCCCGGCGGGCGGCCCTCTCCGTGGGGGGCCCACGGGGCAGCGAACGTCAGCGCCCCGCCGGGGCGGGTCATCCGGCAGGGCTCAGCCAGGGTGACCACGTTCGGGTGGGCCCGGTCCAGGGTCAGCTTCAGCTCGGTGCCCCTGAGCTCCAGCAGGACGTGGTGCCAGCGTCCGTCCGACACGGGCCCGGCCTGCGCCCGCAGCGTGCCCGGGGGCTCGTTCCCGCAGCCGTACCTGAACCTGAGCTCCCCGCCGACGACCTGAAATGACACGGAGGACGAGCGCTGAGAATGCCGCGTACTCCTCTGCCTGCTGCCTCTTAGATCACGTCCTCCGTGGCTGTCGTACGGCAGGTCATGGAGTTTTGCAGAAGCAATGGAGGTCTTAGGGAGGTCAGTCTTTATCTTCACCGCTCCTGCTAATCACTGGATCTGAAGAGATGGTATTTTGCCAGGCGCTGACAAAGCGAGCGGCAACATCAACACGTTGAATCCCGCACCGAAGTCATGCAGGATTCTTTCTCTTTTTCTAGAAGGTGGAGGAATGCATTCTGGCGAGCCATTTCAAATTAAAAGCGAACTCCATGGCCGGAGGCAGTTTTCTTTCTCAAAGAACCGCTATTGGAATGCGAGATCGGTTTACACTGATCACATTAGCATGTGACCTGCAAGTGCTGCCATTTCAGCACTTTGCGTTTAAATAATGCAGTATTTCTGCCTTTGATATATGTGCATGCTTCCTTTATATATCAGTTTCCTCTCCTATGCATTAAAAATGCATGGTGTGTGTGTATCTTAAATTTACAAGCGAAACACAAATGTATGGGGGTGCATTATTGATGGCAACCTGCTTCACATTTAATTGCTGCTGCAGAATCTTCTGAGAGTTGCTGAGAGTAAACTAGCACAAGGGCCCACTCCTGTGATCCTATCAGTATTGAGAACTGAACCAAGACTTTCATGCCTTCTGATCCATGGGTTTATATTTGATGTGGTTTCTTCAGTCTACTTTTGAGTTTTTGAATATTAACTTTTCGTTAATACTTTGGCCTATGTTGCTGCCACCAGAGTCAAAAATGTTAGTTATTTTGTTCCAGCTCTATGACACCTGACTTTCTGATTTGGCTTTCAATTATGAACCTCAACCTTATGAAGTTAGCAAGCACTTTATGTGTGAACATATTCCTTTATTCATAATTTCATGCCTGTATTAAGTTATATCTGTAGATTATTTTGTAGCTACACTTTAGTGCGATAACAAAGCATCCAATGTGCGCATACCATGTGAGATCATGATTGTTTCCCTGTTTGTTGAAATCACATGACTTTAGTATTCTCCATAGTAATGTGGGAGGGTGTAAGGCTTGGTATACCAACATAATTAATGTTACCAACCACCTAGCCAGCAGCCATACCACTCTGTAACTTTCTGATGCATAATGGCCAAAGCTAAGCAGGTTTGGAATTGTGCAGTAAGTACTTGAACAGGATGAGTTCTGGGTTTAAGCTGCTGACAGTGGTGTAGAAGAGCCCTTAGGGGTGGGTTTTTCACAGGAAAAAGCAGAATATCAATGACCAGATAAAGCGATGAGCACAGTGTACTGTAGGAGATTAGTTCATTAGGAGGAGGCAGTAAACCAAGTTCCTCAGCCTCCCTAGAAAGAGGTCAGAAATCACCCATACAGCACAGGCAGCACTGGGCCTGTGGGCGCCAATCCAAAAAAAACCCTCTCATATTTGGCCTTCAGGTTGTTCATGCATGTTTAGGTGCTATGATACACTTGAGGGCAATTAAACCTAGTGGACATTTTTATTTTTATTTTTCAAAATTTCAAGGTATTTCAATCACTATTATTATATAATGCAGTATTTCAGCTCTTGGGGCCCGTCTCTCTCTCTCTTTGATTATGGGGGATCAGGAATTCTGACATTTTTATTTTCAGTTGAGCAATTTATGCAGCATACTAAAAAAAATGACAATTTAATCACCCAAATTAGCAGCAGAAATCAGCAGAAAAATCAATGGGCCAGGAAGGAGCGGTAGAAATAGCAATCAAAACCCTCCTCATCTGCTTACACTGAATGCACTTCAAGAATGAGCTTTGGATGAGCTCCAAAATGTTTGGGACAAAGACATTTTTTTCTGGATTTGGCTCTGTAGTCCACACTTTTAGATTTTTAATCAAACGATTCACATGTGGTTAATGTGCATGAGACAGTATAATTGTGTTTAAACAATTTTAGTTTAAACTGAAAATATCTCTTTAGAAAAAGATAAAGCTGGTCATGTCTGGAACAAAGTCCCCGTACTCCTAAAATAAACAGTGAACACAGTTCACAGTGAAAACAGACTTGCATGCCAAGAGAGATGGCCCTGATGTACATGAATTCATGCTTAGAAGAAAGCTAACTATCTCCCACCAATGTGTCATCCATGGCTGATAACAGCAGTAAAGGGCATCTGCTCCACTGTTAATATCACATCCGAAATATTGTTCCCTTTAATGACATTAGATTTTAGCTGTCAGCGTTCATAAATACCATACTTCTGTACTGACAAGGTCCCCTTGGTCTCCTATCAGTCTTATTGATGAAGATGGACATAATTGTCATGTCAAAGGTAATTACTTAAACGATGTGAACTCGAGAGGACGAGAAAACAACTGGGTCTGAGTTAATTTTTATTCTGTAAGTTTGTGATGGGCGTGAGACCCAGCTTCCCCTCTGGTATGGAATGTTGATGCGATTTGCGAGCTGATAAGAATTTGTCAAGGGGCACTGGAGCAAAGCTCTCCAGGGAAATGCACACTTGGTGTTACGCATCTCAATGCGTTCCACAAAGAGGAACAAGCGTGATATGTAAATTAATTCCAGGATGGTTTGTGGTTAACAATTCCTTTTGAAACCATTTGCTGACAATATAATGGACCAGGGTGCCGAGATACCAAACCAAGAGCAAATAGGCTGACAGAAAGGAAAATCCTGGCTTTTGACGTTTTTAGTTTTTTTTTTTTTTTTTTTTTCAAATCCAGCATTCTATGAAGTTCCTTTTCTAATCTAGACACAAATGATGAACCTATTGCGGGTACTCATGCATGCATTTGCAGAGCAAGTGAGGGTTTATCTGGGACTTATGATGAGCTATGCTTATGTTTGTAAAAATGTATCAAGCTCCTTTAAAAATCACTACTTTATGTGGTAGACGTCACAGAAGTACCTTCATATACCTTAATCTCAAAGTGGCGGTGTGAATATATAATCTACCTGGAAAAATAGGGGATAAATATTCTTGAAAGATGTGATGCTGCTTCAACAAGAATTGAAGGGAAGGACAGTGAATAAACAGCACTGCCATAACACAGCTCTTAAAAAACTGATCGATTAGATGATATGGCAGCAGCAGTAATAATGTGATAACTGCAGCATCCCTAGCATCCTAATGCTCTTTTATGGGATTAGAAGAAGTTTGATCGGAAATCATGCAGTCAAAATATGCATGTAAGTGAAGTAACTCTCCAGACTAAACTTTTATTGGGAGGTGGGTAGTTTTATGACAGTTTTGAGAGCGGTCTCCTCGGTTGTTCAACAACAGCTGCTGGAAGGGAGCCCACAGACAGGCGCTTCTCTACACAGGCCTTCACGGCGTGAGAACTGGGCGTTGTTGAAAGAGATTTGCACGATCACAAAGCACGGTCGACTGCACCTTGGCGACTGCGAGAGAGGAAGATATCTAACAGTAACTGCAATCGGCTGCTGTGGTTTGTTGAAAGATTGCTTTGTGGTTATCACTTAGGGCTGCACTCTTAAACCATGAAATGTCAGGTATTTCCCACATTTTTCACTGGCAACAACTTTTTTTTTTTTGTTTCAAGAAACTTGAGAGGGAAAGACAAACACTTGTCAAAAGCACACAAGGCCATTTCCAAAGAAAAGAAAGGTGAAAACACACTCTAGGAGGTGCTGATGAAGGAACAATAGCATTCCAAGCCAGTACTCCATCAACAATGAAAACAATTGCCTTTAACTAGCCACATTGTTAAGTTTTCCCTGCAGCAGGTATCTGGGGAAAGAGAACAACTGATGGAATAGTATCAGCTGGAAGCCTTCAAGGGATACAAAAGATTCAAACCTGGAACTTGTTCTAATAAGAAATAAAATGATTTTGTGTATCATTGTCCCTTTGTCCTAGCATTGAACATGTGGAAGTCCTCTGTGGAAAGCATTGTGTGAATTGTAACCAGTGTTAAAGTAAAACAAATATTTCAAGGTTCTGATGAAAATACAGCATAAACAGAATTCTGACAAGACCCTCATACATATGAACCAAATTCATCATTGAAAAGGCTTAAGGAGGAGAGTAACATTAGTAAGTAGGTAAAGAAAATTTTTCACTGGTTAAAAGACTCCTAAGTCATCTATTCTCCCCAGTTTAAGTGAATGCGTCATGTGGTGGATGAGCATGGGCAGTACCTCCAGGGATCCCCAGTCAGTCCCATTAGTGGACATGACCAGGCTGTGCTCCTGAAACGTCTTCATCCGCAGAGACAGCTGGAAGTCCTGCTCCCCCTGCTTCTCCGCATCTGCCTGGTACAGGAACTTGAGATATCCGTTCCCGTCAAATTTCACAGCTGATTCTGAAACACAGAGCTTTGATTCAGAAAGTCCACATTTCACCATGATACTTTTCAAATAAACCTTGTTAAGAAGGTAAAAGCACACGATAGTTACCTGCAACTAAGAAAACATACTTTTTTTTTTCATTTCAGAAGGGAGATCAAAAAGGGCGTACCATTACAAAAGCAGACGCTCTCCCAGGTGTGTCGCGGGGTGATGAAACCGGTCCTAGCTGAGGTGTAGTGGGACACCCACTCGTCTGTGACGCGGACCGTGTTCCTGCAGCCCCTGGGGGGGCAGTCCACACCCACGCAGCTCTCCTGGCGCACCCTCGTGACCCTGATGCCCATGTCGTTCTCCATGACCCTGGCGAGCTGGCTGGCCAGCAGAGGCTCCGCATTCCTCCACACCAGCAGCACCTCCAGGTCTGAGGAACCGGGCTCCTGCTGCAAGCTGGCGACGTGAAGCCCCGCCCCCAGGCTGCGCTGCATCGCCCTCCAGTGGTCGGTCACAAACTCCTCGGGCGTCAGGCCTGCCAGCTGTAGGGTGACGCCCCGGTCCAGGTCCTGCTGCGTGGCCCCCCACACGTGGACCCGCACGCCCGCCCAGGCGCTGAACTTCCCGTCGGACACGCTGACGTTCAGGAAGTACAGGCCCGGCTCCAGAGCGCGCTGCGCCACGATCTTCCCGTCCGTTGGGTCCACGGAGAACCGGACGCTGTCCTGGGAATCCAGGCCCAGCTTGTAGGAGAGCACGTCGTGGAGGTCCTGGTCTGTTGCGTGGAGCTTGCCGATGACCCTGCTGGAGAAGGCCCCGTCTGTGGTGGTGATGAACACGTCCAGAGGCACCACTGCAGGGGGATATTTGCTCTGCTCCGTGACATTGATTCTCACCACACATATGGAGGAGAGTGGGGGGTGGCCACTGTCCGTCACCTGCCATGAACAAGAAGGTATGATGACAATTAGGTCACACTTTGGCACACATCAGGTGCTAGGCTGATGGAAAATCTAAGCAAATGGGAAAGAAGCCTGCACACATTTAGGCCGCAGCATTGCGAGTTCTATTAATATGAAAATGCCTGGAGCTGAAATTCTTTGGACAAAATGCTGTTCCCATAATATTAACAATATTTGCAGGAGGGATACTGTTCACTGCTGTGGAAATGTGATCAGCTGTGAATGTACCATTCATGAATGCAACATGTTTCACACGGCTCTGTTTTATTCATGAAATAATGGAGTCTTGATATTGCAGGACAAAGTGTGGATTGTTCAAAGAGATATGAGTGCCAGAGCAGGTTTTAAACACAGATCCTATAATCGCTGGTATACTTCATTTGATGTCTTATTTGCTTAGTGAACATACACTGTTCCACTTACTCGGCTGTTTGTAAAGTGCCTCGCTCGAGGGCATGCGGCAATGTCCTGGCTGCAATCCAAAGTAATGATTCCCAGGGCTTTAAGCACCGTATGACACCCCCAACCTGCTCTATAAAACCCTCAAGCTAAACATCCACAGAGACACAAGGTTTTTACGTGAAGTCAATATATGACTCCCTCTGTCTGTAAAAGAGATTTCAAGGGAGTGGTTTAGGGTCTGCGGCACCTGGATTTTCAGCAGGTGTTGGCCCTTAGTCCTCTTCCTGAGGGGGCCAGCGATGGAGAGCAGTCCCCCCTGGTCTATGTGGAAGCGCTTGTCCTCGTTCCCAGACAGGATGTGGAAGGAGAAGGGAGGGCCGTTCCGGGGGGTGTCACGGTCTGTCACGGTGAGCTGG
This sequence comes from Anguilla anguilla, assembly GCF_013347855.1. Lineage (NCBI taxonomy): Eukaryota > Metazoa > Chordata > Actinopteri > Anguilliformes > Anguillidae > Anguilla > Anguilla anguilla. The sequence continues at coordinate 50,225,212 of NC_049203.1, read as the reverse complement.
AGAATGCTGCTGCCCACCGGTTCTCCCTCCTGAAAGACAACGCAAGGACACAGGCCACCAGGGCACAATTACAGGCTTCCGTGTTAAAGCAGCTTCAAACTGACAGCACCGCCCTCGTAAAACAGGCACTGTTAGCCCACGCTTAATCGTCTAGGGCGGGAAACGGAGCCAGCGCGCAAGGAGAAAATGAACCCCAGGAGCAGAGTGCTTTTTGTCGGAAATGCGAAGCTTGGCTGCATTCAGCACGAGCACCGATTAGATTATATGGTGCGAATGAAAATCGTCGCGTGACTCAGATCATTTTTATTCAGAGCCACCTGAGCGTTTCACAGCATCTCCGGTGCGAATCCGCAGTGCGGTATGGCATCCTAATAAAAACTAACGGATTGCATGTATATTGTGCTCTCACAATCTAAAACCGGGCGATGTGAATTTCTAGCACCTGCCTGGTTGATGCACGTCTACCACCAACCTAAAGTACCACCTTCCTCGGGCTTCCTGTTTTACTGTTCATTAAATCTTTTGAGAGCACTTGGGGAGTGGACGCGCTTTAAAATGATATAAGAGTATTGACGTTTGTAGGGATACAATACGGATCCATTGGTGGGGCCGCTGTTATAACCAGCCTTTTCACTTTGATTGGATTGGAAAACCACACGTAAGGGTCGGTAAGAGAGCAAGGTCCTAATTATGGGAGCAACAGGGATCTTGACATTTAGATTCCACATCACTTTGGCAGTAGGATGGGAGAAAAACATCTTTGAGGAATCAACGTTTCCTGATAATTAGATTGATCTGAAAATACAAAATACAACAGCAAGGATAAAAACGGGAAAATAAAATTATTCCTGTTTTATATTTAACAATCTTCAAAAAATATTGCTATTATTGCTGTTATTGTTAAGCATCATCATCATATCTTTCAACAGTAACAGCATCATCACGTTCATTATCTGTCAAGGCTTTTTGAGAACATCAACCCAGGATTTAAAGATCAAAAGTGTGCTTCACCCTTGATGAGAAGCATCCTTTTTTTTACAATAAAAGGGGCTTCTGTTCAAACAAGAGTAAAAAAAAAAAAAAAAACGTCGTGTGGCTGCGCTTTGAAAGGCTGTGAGAGCAGAAGAGGAAAAGGAGAGCAGCTTATTTAACTCTGGCCGTCTGGCCTTGTGCTTCAGTTCGGCACAATGAGCGCAGCTTGCTTCTGATCACCACATTTAAGCTGACACGACCGCAAAGCGTAATTGAAACAGAGTGCTGCATTGGCAGATTTAAACCTAATAGTGTCTGACCACCATGGCCTCGCCAAATGGCCCCCGTGCACAGAGCCTCACAGACATCTTAGGTGGAGGTAAATGGGCTGTAAAAAGTATTTCCAAGTCAGCAGAGTTGGACCCATAATTAGAAGAGATGAATCACCCCTGACATCAAAGGAGTAAACAACCAGTCAGAATACTATAGTAGACAGGTAGGAGGAGAGAAAAAAATCTATGGCTGTATTAGATCTTGGCAATAGTTTTTAGTTATTTTTTTTTGGTTCTCAATCAGTTCTACCGGAGCCGCTGCCTCATACGCGGTCTGATAAAGCCGTGGCCTGTAGTCTGGCTGTGGAAGCTCGTGGAGGTGTGGGCCGCAGTACCTGAAGGACCACGCTGTGGTTGTTCTTAGAGAACACGGGCGGGTTGTCGTTGACGTCAGACACAGTCACGGTGACCTGCACGGCGGTCGACAAAGGGGGGTGACCCGAGTCCGCAGCTTGCACGGTTAAAGAGTAGTGAGTCACCTGGGGAGGTAAGAAACACATTTCCAGTGGATTAGTCTGCACTTGAACTGAACTGACCTCAGTCCAGGTTGAAAGGCTTTATGCTACTTTGAGCTAACAAAAAAATTGCAAAATCTATCTATTTTTTATAAGCACATATAGAAGCTCGGAAAGTGGGCAGGGGAGATTTATATATATATATATCCTTGATATATCTTTATCTATTTTTTGATTATATGTCTTAGTTTTATTTCTGTTAATTGAATGATAATTAAGAGGGGAGCAGAGGGGCAATGACTCACGTATAATACAATTAAGCAATGTGTGTTAATCAAGCACAAACACAAATTAGACATTGAAAACAAACACGGGGTGAATGTATAGCCCCAAGAGACATGACCTCCGCCCCCTCCACCAACCCAGCCTGGTGTATGTGCCTGCCAAAATTGGGCTCTCACCTCCTCCCGGTCCAGCCTGCGGATCGCTCTGATCTCCCCACTGCGGGGATCGATGCTGAATTGCCGCTCTGGGTCGCCGCTCACGATGGAGTACCGGACGAGGTTGTTCAACGGTCCGTCGAGGTCATCGGCAGACACCTTGCAGTGTGGAAAGGGCAAAGAGCGCATGTGAGCGGACACAGGTTTTTCTCTCTACCCGAAGAGACTCTCTGTCCCCATTTCCCTTTTGGTCCCAATTCCTAAGAAGAATTTCAATTTGGTTGTACCACAATTGCATTTGTTCATTGCAGTCAGTTTGCATTTGTCAAGTAACAGTTACAATGCATTTTTGAAGTAAGTATTTCTCTTGTGTCAATATTCTCAAGGGAAAAAAAATAGAAGTTGTTGAGTAACTATAAGTCACTACTGGTATATAACCCAGGTGTAATAGTTTTTGTATTGTCATATTTGTCATTTCTTTATAAATGATCTACTGAAAGCTGTTCAAATCCCTTTGGACCTTATGACCTTATTTTTAGCACACATCATGACACTACAGATACAAAGCAAATCAGACTTCAACACCTAATCCTGTCCCATTCACATTATTCAGTGCGTCCCCACAAATGTATTCAAGCTTGGATATGAGTGTGCAAGTCGGTTCTGGCGTCATTACAGAGCCCGCTCGGTTCGAAACGCTATCATGTTTGGCGCAGTGACGGTTGAGCGGAGCTGTCAGTGGTACCTGCATCACTGTGTCTCCAGGCGAGATATCCTCCGAGATTTCCTTGCTGTAGTCTCCCAGGCTGAAGGCAGGCGCGTTGTCATTGATGTCTGTGATGTTGATAATCACCATGGCGATGTCGCTGAGAGAAGACTTGCCTCTCGCCCCCTCCACTGACAGGTAGTACTCCCGGCAATGCTCAAAGTCCAGGGACCCGTTCACGTACAGCGCACCTGCGTCACAGAAAAACACTCTATTACCCTGTGCAGAAGGGGCCCAGGGGCTGTCAGGACTGATTTGTTGAGTTGCCCCCAAAAAAAATGGCCTTGAGAAATGCATGCCAGTTCTCAACATGTTCTGTTTCCAAAAAGACCATAAATCTGTTCAATGACCTTCCAGAGAAACAAACCACTGTTTGACGTTGCTTTTGCAACATCACCTGGAATATCACCTGGAAGTTCTAACTCATGTTAACCGTACAAGGATGAGTTCCTGTGCCTCTGGCAATAAATGGGTTAAATCCCCTCGCACAGTGACAAAGACGGTGTAATCTTTCCGTAAGCCGGTGGGATGAGATGCATCCACATTTGGCTGGCACCTAAGCCAAAGCAAACAGTCTCCAGCTCTGGATACAGTCAGAGCCTTGTTAAGCAAATTTAAACACATGCATTGGCAATTGCACAGTTACAGCATTAAAGGCGGTAAAAAAATATATATAAACCATAATTATACCTCACACAACATTTGAAATTCTAATGATGCAGAGGAATGCTCGGGGAGAACACCCTTTGTCTGTTTTTTTCCCAACTGATTTAAATCTTAGGTCAAGCTCAGTGCATAAAGCAAACTAAGAGCGGGCCAAGATAGCTGAGAGCAACTTCCAAAAGACAATTATAACTCAACAGGATAAAAGGCAGCTGGCGTTGCGGTATTTACTCTTGCTGCTGGTAGTTGTGTACTGACAAAATCACGAAACAGCCATCTCTTTCAACTAATTACAGGCCTTAGATTCATGCGTCAGTAATGTGTCATAAGCTAGTTCCCCACCTGCGATATAAAACAATTGAACAGGCCAGGTTAAGCAGAGGGCAATGTGAAATAGGCTTTTCATTTCCCGCAATTGGTTACAGAGAACTTGCATATGCTGTTGCACAGAGAAAATGTGCAACAGCATATGCAAGTTCCCAGGCAGCCTGCACACTTCAATAAAACAGGATGGCACATAAACAAATCTAACTGCATTCCTCAATTCCACACAGCCCCCTAGGCTTCAACAGGTACAGAACTGCTTGGGGGAAGATGATGGTTTTTGTGTTTGATATTCAGACCATAACTGAGTTAGATACTTTTCCCAGAGAGTCCCCCCTCCCCTCCCACTGCAGACATCGGCTGCCTCTTAACAGTCTTAACAGGCTAAATCTGTCATTCCTTTAAATTCTGTCAGCAAAAGTGTTTGCCTTCTCCATGCAATGCCCCAGCTTACTCACACATGAGCACGCGTGAATGCCAAGAAAGCAGACTCTCTAACCCCACTGATAAATACTTAGTTGAACTTCTTTCATTTCCATTGACTTCAGATTGGCTTCCTTATGAACATCAACTGACACAACAGCTGACACTTTTAGCTCCTTCCTAATCTGTTATACCTGTTAAACATACAGCTGGTTTAATTGTGCAAAGGAGATAACACTAACAATAGAAGTTACTGATGCAAAGATCAGGCAAAAACGTAATCAATGATAACTTGGAAATACAGTCACAATCACACAATCATACTGCACAGGCAGCATTACAGGATTCTGTCAATGAGTTCACAGATACAGTATGATGATGGTGGATTGCAAAAGTTTACCACGAATGTAGGCAAATGGCGCTCGGATAGCTGTGCCCATTACTCACAATAATTGAACCACTACAGTATTCAAGATAGAGACAAGCCCAAAAAGATGTAAAACTGTGACATCTACTGGGAGAAAGAGGGAAGACCAGTGTGTTTGTTCTATACTTATTCTGTGAAACTAGGAGTACCGAGATAAAATGAAATTCATGTTGCAAAATACATTTGTGATGGACTGCATTTTTTGTGGATCTGTCTAGTGAACTATACAAACTTGGCCAATTTGATTAGACAGAAACAGAAATCAAAAAATGTTACTTTGCAGTATGTCATGAAAAAAATGCAAGATTAGCAGGTCTGGCCTACAAACAGGTTATGGTCCGAGAAAGTGAAATAAATCACGTACTGAAGATACACGAAACGTTCACTTCATTCAACCATAGAAAACGTATGACTTGTTATCATTATTTTGTCAGTTTGTTATTTTAAAACTCACTGCCAATAAATCAAGTAAGACACCAAATAATGCAATTACAATCAAACACACACAGTGTTGAGAAGAACTGATTTCCTCATTGGTAATGTAAACAGGGGGAAAATTCTGAATGGTTTTAAAGAACAGCTTTTGGCACAAACAAGTTTGTGGTATGCTCAGTGCACATGGCAGCACATTGCACAGATCATCACTTGATTTCCTCCACAAGCCCCCTAATTATTTAGAAAAAACAACCATTGTGTGGGAAATTGTTTGTCAGCTTATAAATAAATCGCCTCGATCCAATGTGAAACTCCTGCTGAGCGGTGGGGTGGATTGGGGGGGAGGTTGTGCAGATAATTCTCTGGGAGCTGCAGTGAGCAGAGAAACCAAATCTCAACATGAGGGCGGCTGGCTTGCAGACATGTCAGCACAAGTGCATGAGTCATTAAATGCGCTTATGTCCTTACATAGAAGTCATTGTGATAGCAAGCAACCAGAGATGGGCCTAAGACTGAAACCTTGGGAAGAAAAAATGTGATCAGGTTCATAGGAACCTTACCAAATGACAAAAAAATGAATTATCATACCAAAAAATAGAAATTTGATAGTTTGTATGCTATCGCACACATAATAATTAATTCCACATTTTCAGTTTCAGCATAAGATTATTTTAAGCTTTAAAAACCAAGAATGAGCTGTCACAAGAGTATCTCCAATACATTTTTGGTTTGCAGCATAAAAATCACTATTACAAGCGTATCTGGAAGTCTTGTTTCAGAATTCAGGAACGCTAGCTAGTAAATATGTTTCACTTTCCCAACAAAATAACTGTATACGTCTTAGTTTCATAACTCAACAAGGCAGTAGGTACAGTGCTTGTGCTTTTAAAGAAAGCATTAAACCATAAAACGCAAATAAAGCTGAGCTTGTCGATAATTCAAATGAAAAAAGTCTTTCGGCCTTACCGGTTTCAGTATCAATTTCAAACTTTCCATGCTCGTTGCCAGAGATTATGTCATATGTAATTGGCACGTTGTCGGTTGCATCTTTGGCCAGGGCAGACACACTCAGGATCTCGGTCCCGACCGCGGTGGACTCTGGGATCTGGGCGGTGTATTCGTTGCTCAGAAAGACCGGCTGGTAGTCCTTGAGGTCCACCACAGACACGGTCACCGTGGCAATGGAGGACCGACGATGAGGGAGCCCCCGGTCGGTGGCTTGGACCTTTAGCTCAAACCTGGACTGGGATTCGTCAGACAGAGACCTCTCCAGACGCAGGATTCCAGAGAACTCATCCAGGGAGAAATACCGGCTGTCAGGACCCAGCAGGGAATACACTACCTCTGAGTTTATACCTGCAGCAGAAGAATATCACAGAACACCTGTAAGTTATGCTTCAAATAATATATAAAACATCCCCCAGGACAAAGGCTTTGCATGTAGCTTTTCTTTTGTGTTAGTCTGTTGGAATTAGTGTTTTATAATTTAGTTAATGAATATGATTGATGACTGGACTTACAATACAAGAGTGTGTTTTTACAAATGCTATATGTACACATAGTACGCACACACACATACACACACACACAGTGAGCGCCATAATGTTTGAGACAAAGACATTTTTTTGTTGATTTGGCTCTGTACTCCACAATTTTAGATTTGTAATCACATCTGATCAAAGTACACAATCTCAGCTTTTATATAAAGGCATTTTTACAAAGTTTGGTTTTGCCATGTAGAAATTTCAGCACTTCTTATAAATAGACCCTCCATTTCAGGACATCATAAAGTTTGGGACAAATGGCGTCACAGGTGTTTCTGTTTAGTCAGCTGTGTCCAGTTGCTTTCCTAGTGTAGGAATAGCTTTAAGTGTCTATTTTTATTCTAGCCTTTTGATTGCCTTTGGAGTTGGTTATTGACATAACATAACATAACATAACATAACATAACATAACATAACATAACATAACATAATGACGAGAACAGGCCATTCAGCCCAAGAATGTTCGCCATTTTCCTGACTAAATGGTACCATCCGCTCTGATAACCTACAGACTAAATAGTATGTAACAACAAATCAAGCCTGGTCTTGAAAATCCCCAGAGTTTCTGCCTCTAATATGTGACCTGACAGAGAATTCCACATATTGACTACTCTGTGTGAAAAAATTCTTCCTAATGTCTGTACGGAATTTACCTTTTGCTAATTTCCATTTATGTCCCCTTGTTCTACTAAAAGAACTCATCCTGAAGAATCTCTTGTAGTTCACTTTGTTGATTCCCTTTATTAATTTAAGTCCTAAGCCTTTCCTCTTAGCTTAGTTTTACAACTCGTGTTGACAAATAATAACAGATGTCAAAGGTAATCAAAAGGCTAGAATCAAAAGTAGATACTGAAAGTGCTCTTATACCTGCACTAAGGAAGCAATTTAACACACCTGGCTAATCAGTGAAGCCATTTGTCCCAACCATTATGGTGCCCTGAAATGGGGGGGGGGGGCTATTTATAAACAGTGCTGCAATTTCTACACGATGAATCCAAAATGTTTAATAACACCCCGTCGCATTCAGCCCGCCAGAGAAGCGGATTGGTCCTGGCAACTCCGACTGTTGGAGGGAGCACATGCACCTGGGTTGCCTTAACTAATAAGCCCAGGTGCTTAAAGGTGTGTTGTTCTCCACAGTTCAGGGCCAAGACCAGGAGCACACACAGTGTGCGTGGGTCTGGTTGAGTTTCGTCTGTCCCATAAATAAGACAGAGAAATATTACACTACATTACATTACAGGTATTTGGCAGACGCTCTTATCCAGAGCGACGTACAACAAAGTGTATAACCATAACCAATAAATAAACTGGTCAGCTGAAAAGCAAATTGTTTAATTACAAATCTAAAATTGTGGAGTACAGTGCCAAATCAATAAAAATATGTCTTTATCACAAATATTATGTCACTCACTGTACACGTACACACAAATTCAATAAATATTGAACTAAGGCAATCAATATTTTCTTAGACAATGACCATTGCGCAGACAATTGTTGAAGCAGGCACTTTAACAGTTAAGAAATGTAAGAAATCTGCAGACTGGGAAAAAAAAAATAAATAAGTGAGGAGAAAGACGTGAGCAAAAACATGTTCCAGCAAATCCAGACTACTCTCGGCTCTGTCCCTCCCTAATACCTCCCTCCTCCCTACACAAGATCAAACAGACAGCCTACACATTAAGATCTGCTAAAAGAACATATCTGAGCTGTTAGACAGCAAGGATTGTGTGACTTTCAATGACGACATTCTTTAGTTGATTAGTGCTTCTCACCAATCTATTGTTCAGTGGTGCTTGTGGTCATAAGTACATGTTTTTCAACAGATTTGGATATGCAAGTCCAAAGAAGTTGCTGCAGTATATTGTCTGTTTCATTTTTACTCAGGTCTGTTCAGGTTTGATTACATTACAGGCATTTAGCAGATGCTCTTATCCAGAGCCACTTACACAACGTTTTACATAGTATTTACATTGTATCCATTTATACAGCTAGATGAAGCAATGCAGGTTAAGTACCTTGCTCAAGGGTACAACGGCAGTGTCCTCCCTGGGAATCAAACCTGTGACCTTTAGTTTGCAAGACCAGCACCTTACCCATTATACTACACTGAGCACACACTTATACTGACCACTGAGCAGAGGTGACCAAGTCACAAGTGCATGTATCATACCCGTATCTGGGTCCTTGGCATAAATGACAGCAATGGGAGTCCTCACGGTGGTGTTGTCAAAAACGGTCACATCATAATGGTTGGTGGAGAATCTGGGCGGGTTGTCATTTATGTCTTGGATCATCAGAAGTACATCAGCCTGGCAGGAGCGGCCTCCACCATCAGTGGCTTTGGCTACCAGGTCATACTCAACCTCCTGTTCACGGTCCAACACAGCCAGGGTGAACAGCTCTCCTGTTATAAACACACACACACACACACACACACACACAAACGCATACAAAATGAGTAGTGAGACTTTGTTTTAATAATGGATATGCTTTTTTCTCTCAATCATGATTATTTCTGCAGGGGTCACAAGTTTAAACAAGTCACAAGTACTGAAACTCAGCGGTTGTGCAACCACAGCATTTCAGCTTCTCTGATTGGGGCAGGAAGTCAACATGTAGAGATCTGCAAGCTAACTCTAAATTAGTCATTCTTAATTTGGAAAAAAAAAGAAAAGTTACTGCGCAAATGTCACTCGAAATGCATTGCCATCGGAAAAAATATCAAAAAAGAAGCTGTTTAGGACTTTTATCTGCGCCCTTTCTCTGTTATTTCTCAGAGCCATTTCCAACTGTAAAAACGTATTCAAAACAGTTACCTTCTTCACCACGCATGGTAACATTATGTGACTATCAGTATTTTCAAAGCCAATGCCAAAAAAATTTATGCAGAAAAATACTGGACAAAGAAATACATGTTCAAGCTGATTATAAAATTTCCAACAGTAAGATACATTAGGCTACTCAATTAGGCAGGTATGGACTAATACATACTGGAAGGTGTAATTATTATTATTACTTGTTTAAATAAAATTCTTATAATTCTCCAATTTCCGTAGTCACGGCAATGCGATATGCTAACACAGGTAATGTTGCGGCTCATATCAGGCATGACCAACAATAATGAACCATGATGGATGGTCAGATATGATAAACAATAATAAGAATGATTGATGAGGAAGGAAATACCTATGACAGGAAGAAAATCTGAAAACATGCAAGGGAGAGTCAGGGTCTTTCTCAACAGGATGCGTCCATTCCTTTGTTATCTGTTTAGAGGAATGGAGATTCTATCTCGCCCTAAAAACAAATAATGAACTGCACTTACCCCCACAACCCATCCACTCCACAGAGAAGAAAGTTGAGAGTTACCTGTCTGTGGATCAAGATGAAACTTGTCTGCATTGGGACCATGAAGGGTGAATGAGACCTGGCCATTAGTGCCAATATCGGGGTCTGAGGCTGAAACCTTCAGAATGAAGACTCCTGGGGGAGAGTTCTCCATGATGACCTCAGTATAAAGCAACTGGAGAGAGAAGCAGAAATAAATCTCAAAAAATGGCTAAACCTTTTCACAGAACATCAATAGAAAATAACCACCTCACTTAAAAATCTTAACTGACTGAAGAAATTTTTTACGTTTTAAAACTAATTCCAATCTGCCTGTTAACTAGTGCCTTTGAACGCACACATTCCATATATTACGGTTTGCTTTGCAACTATTGTCATATACATAGATACTCACATAGACACACACAATCACATACATATGCACACATATTTCTGTCTGTCCTGGATGCCTCTATCGATCTGTCTGAGCCTGTCTATCTATCTGTCTTCCTCTGTCTTTTGTATTGCGTGGGTCTGTGTTGGGGAGGCAATAAAGAATAAAAAATAAACCTTAGTTGTGAATGTTTATCATATACAAACGTGTCCATTAACACAGTTTCATAATTTCAAGACAGTTATTTACTCTTCAATCAAATGTCTTGATTCATGTTTCATATTAATAAAATCTCACTGAAAATATGCATGTTATTATGACTCATTTTACCCTCATTAATCAAATACCTGAAATGTGTGTCAGCTTGCTGGATAATGTGCTTTTGCACAGATGTGATTATTGCACATAGCAGGGATTCGCATGGGCCTGTATATCTTCCTTACCTGTTCACAGAGTGGACTGTTATCATTAATGTCAAGAACATGGACATCTACTGTGGCAGAGGCTTGAAATCTTCCATCAGTTGCAACTATTTTCAGGCCATATCTCTCTTTGGTTTCTCTGTCTAGAGAGCCTTTGAGGGTCACCTTCCACTCCTCTCCCACTTGTACAATGGAGAACAAGTCCTGGGGGTCTCCATCTATACATAGTTGAACAGATTATTCAGATCTAGATACACTTTAATGATTCTGTCACTAACATATAACTTTCTTTCAATCCATAAAAAATGATTTTAATTTCAAAGATAGCAGTCTTTATTGCTTAGTGAAATAATGTACGAATGATTTTTGGAGTAAATAATTAGAAAAGAATAGATCATTTTGAATAACTTTCCTTTACATGGTAGACTAAAATGCAATTTGAGAAGTGAAAAGCCTGTTTGCTTCCTCCTTCTGTTTTTAGACGTTCTGATGCTCACCTGTAATATAGCAGGCAAACCACCTGTTGTCCTTTGACACATCAGCATCCATTATGCTCATGGTGGTAATGACCACACCAGGCCTGCTATTCTCAATGACAGAGCCCTGGTACACCTCTTCTGAGAACTGTGGAGGGTTGTCATTCTCATCTGTCACAATCACCTCCACCAGGACAGAGGAAGAGAGCTTGACCTTTCCCCCATGGTCAGTAGCCACAACATGGAAACGGTACAGCCTGGTTGTCTCACAGTCTGTCTCCTTTAGAGTGGTGATCCAGCCACTCTCGCTGTCAATGGTGAACACCTCGCTGATATCATCTGGGTCAGGCTCCACCCTGTAAGTCACCTCTCCATTGGTTTCCATGTCTGGGTCATTTGCTGTTACCTGGATGACAGTTGTCCCTGGTGGCATGTTCTCGGCCAGGAATGCCTGGTAAGGGTTGGCCTCAAACACAGGGTGGTTGTCATTCACATCTTGGACTTGAATGCTCACGGACACAAGGGAGGCCACGTCGGTGCCATTGCGGTTGCAGTTAGCCATGACATCAATCTGGTACCACTTTGTCTTCTCATAGTCTATGCCTTTCTGGACAAAGAGAGCTCCACTGTCTTTGTCCACGCCAAATACCTGCTCCTTGTTGCTCTCCACAGTGTTGCCATCTACCAAGCTGTATATGATTGGTGTGTCTGCATCAGCCTTGACTACTCCTATTTCTGAGCCCAAAGGGAGGTCCTCTGCAGCAGAAAAGGTATATAGAGGCTCTGAGAACCTTGGGAGGGGTACTTTGGGTGAAACTACCTTTACTTGCACTGGTACAGTAGAGTTGTAGAATGGGATGCCTCCATCTCGAGCCTTGATTTTGAAATTAAAAATTTTGTTTTCCATTCCGACAAGGCTCTCCTTGGTACTGATGACACCAGTGAAGGGGTTGATTTCAATGACCTCCTCTGTCACCTCCTCTGCCTCATCAACAGTGTAGGTGACATCGGCGTTCTTTCCGTCGTCTGCATCATACGCCATTATCTGGATGACAGGGGAGCCTTTATTTACACTGGACTGAATGGAAACTTGGTACTCAGATGCCTTGAACTGAGGAGCATTGTCATTCTCATCAGTGAGGATTATTTTTACAGTGCAAAATCCAACCCTTCCTCCACCATCTTTTGCCATAACCTTAATGGCAATCACTCTCTGGGTTGGGTTTTCCCTATCAAGGGGCTGAGATGTCACAATTTGGCCCTCATTGTCAATGGAGAATTTTTCATCTGCCAGTTTGTTAATGATTGTGTAGTCCACACTGCCATATGGACCATCGTCAGGGTCTATTGCAGCCAATCTGATCACACGAGTTCCAGCCTCAGCATTCTCTGCCAACTCAGCCTCATAGATACTTTGGTCAAAATGGGGATTGTGCTTGTTGCTGTTCATCATGTCAATGTTGACTGGAGCCGTCTTTTGAAAAATTCCATCTGACACGGCCACTGTGAGGTTATAAAAAGGATCAAGGCTTTTCTTGCAGACATTAGAGAAGGAAATTATACCTGAGGTCCTATTTATGGCAAAATGCCTGTCTTCATTTCCAGAGAGTATTGTGTAGTCTAGATTATTGAGGTCCCCACTGTCTGGATCTGATGCTTGGATTCGAATGACAATATGACCGCATGTGGCCATTTCATTGAGAGTAGCATGATATTGGTCCTTGCTGAACTTAGGTGGGTTGTCATTAACATCAGTGACATTCACAATGATGAAAGCCTCGCTCGTCATAGGAGGTACACCATGATCTATAGCCTTAACTATCAAACGGAACTGCTGTATGTCTTCATAGTCCAGTTCTTGTGTTGTTACAAGAAGACCACTCTGTGGATCAATCTCAAAGAAGTCAGATTCATTTTTTCCAGTCCCAGCTATTTGATAAGTTATGGCTTTGTTTCTTCCAGAGTCTTTATCCACAGCAGAGATCTGTAACACGGAAGTGCCAATTGGCAATCCCTCTAATACATTTGCTGTGTAACTCAGTTGCTGAAATTCTGGGGCATTGTCATTAATATCTTCAACTTCTATCCCAACTGTGGCATCAGAAAAGGCTCCTATTACAGAGTCTGTGGCTCGGACTGTCAGAACATGCTTGGTTTGAGCCTCATAATCCAAATTATCGGTGACACTCAAGACCCCTGTTTTGAAGTCAATGTGAAAGGTTCTGGAGGCATTTTCTTCAATAAGGTTGTAGATCAAACGATAGCCCTCAGGATTCCTGGCTTGTACATGCAAGATGGTAGTGAATGGAGAAATGTTTTCTGGAACCCTCAACGGGTAGTACAGGCTTTGAAATACTGGATTGGACCTGTTCTTCACCTGGATTTGCAAATCTGCTATGGATGCCAAACTAGGCATGCCCTCATCTTCAGCTAACACACTGAGAACATACCTATTCTTCGATTCATAGTCAAGGGGCCTTTGAAGTGACACGTCCCCAAGATAAGGATCTATCCTAAAGAGGTCAAAGTCATCCTCCAGCAGATATGTGATGGATCCATTTTCACCAAGATCCTTATCTGTTGCTGTCACTTGAAAGAGTACATCCCCAGGCTCAGCATCGTCAGAGATCATGATGGAGTAAGGCAAATTCAGAAACTGAGGTGCATTATCGTTAGCATCGTTGATGTACACCTTTACATTGGCTAAAGCTATTCGTGGAGGACTATGAAAGTCCCTCACTTCAACTGCCACATCATACACATCTTGTTTCTCTCGATCAAAAGGTACACCCGTGGTTTCAAGAACACCAGATGTCTGGATCACTGAAAATAACCCCCCTGGGTTTAGAACTGTGTACAACAGAGGTTCATTCAGATAGCTCCCAGAGGCTCTTACAACAGCTAAGGTTTTGACAGATGTTGTGTTTTCCATCACCGTAGCTGCATAGAACTTTTGCTCAAACCTAAGACCAGTCATTGTGATGTTGGTGGTGTTTATTTTAACGATGGCTGTATCTTTGAATAAACCATCAGACGCCTTGACAAACAGCTTGTAATTAAGTTTGAGGTTGGAGGCGTTGTCCACAGATATAATACCAGTGGTAGGATCGATACTAAAAGCATTGTTAAAATTGCCTTCGTAAATGCTGTATGACACATCTGAATCTGCATCATCTGCTGTGACTTGGATGGCTTCCATGCCATGGAAAGCAGGCAACATGATCGAGGATTCATAAAGTGGTGCTGTGAACTTGGGGAAACAGTCATTGAAATCTAGAACATGGACAGTTACTTTCGCTGGTTTGGATGCATAAAGAGAGGGCTCCCCAGAGTCACGGACCTGAACAGTGAAATGAATTTCGGGAGTTAGTTCAAAGTCAATGGGAGTTATTATGGAGAGGGTCCCCATGCTCGGATCAATTTTGAAGACTTTCTGCACTTCGGGTTCCAGGATTTGAAAAGCTAACAGGGCGTTGGCATCACTATCTGCATCAGTTGCCTGTATCACTAGAGGGGTGTTGTTCTTTCCCATCACCATGCTGTTTATGTGTGCTGACTCACTGATCTGCCCCACAAACTCCTCCTGAAGAAAAACGGGAGAGTTGTCATTCTCATCAATCACATAGATGTTCACCACTGCATCTGAGTAGCTCCCTGCCAGGCTGGAAGCTCTTATTTGAAGCCGGTAGGAGAAGCGCTCCTCAAAATTGAGAGCACTTTGAATTGAGAGGACCCCAGAGAAGTAGTTGATGTGGAAAGTTCCATTTGGGTCCCCGCCTTTGATCTTGTAGTGCACAGCTGAGGAACTAGAGGCTGTGACTGTAAAAAATGGAGAACCTTTAGGGGTAGATTCACTGATCTCAGTGAAGTATTCATTTGAGGAGAACTTGGGTGGTGTTTTTTCAGAGAGTTTAACATGGATATTGACAGGGCTTAAGTCACTGCGCTGGGGGAAGCCCTGATCAGTAGCCTTCACAGTTAAGTGGTATTGTTCCTGTGATAGGGTATCTAAGGGCTTAGCCACCTTTATATGTCCAGTTTGAGGATCAATGCTGAAAGCACCTTCAGTGTTTCCTGAAGAAATGGAAGAAGAAAAAAGATAAGAATATATACAGTATGGTTCAAACAAAATAAGAGCTTACTTAGTTATTTATTTTTCAGTCTCTCTTACTCACTCACTCACTCACATGCTCACATATAGTCCATAAAGTAGAGGGTACATTACATATAATATATTATAAGAAAAAAACTAAATGCAATTGAAATCAGAGACTTATAATTCCAGTACTGAAAGGTTATAGTGCAAACCAGGGATTTTATGTTTTAGGACCTTCCTCTGACACAATCAAAACAAGCAATCACCTCTAAAGATCAAAAGAAAATACAAAAATAAATACATGTAAAAAAAATATAAAACCAAAAAATTATGTGATGATCAGACATCTCAGTTGTGCAGTAAATAAAATTTCCCCAGTATATATTAATGAGAAAAAAAATATTTTTCTCATTAGTAAGTTTTTCTTAAAATTAATCTTCATAATAAAATAAAACACATTAAAGGTATACTATGTAGGATTTCTACCTTAAAAATATTATAATATAACTATTCTCAGTCAAATAAAGTCATAAGGATACTCTTTTTTCTGCATGCGGTCACCTGACCACATAGCTGTTCATAAGTCTCTTTACTGTCATGAAAGACCATAGAATACAACTGCACATATCACTGGAAAGGCAAATTATAAGAAACATATGTCAATACCTGAGTGAAATGAGTAGACAATCTCAGCGTTGCTGCCCGTGTCCTTGTCCAGAGCTTTAGTTTGCAGCACCTCTGTCCCAATGGCTGCCAGGTTTAGCACGTTAGCCTCATATCGTGAGCTCATGAACACTGGAGAATGGTCATTGCAATCCTCCACATAGACAACAGCCTTTACGAAGTTCCTCTTCATGGGGATTTCTTGATCTCGAACCTGTGACAGCAATGAGGGGTTAATTTTATTTCACATAATATTTGCTACATTTGCAGAGATACATTGTATTTACCTTGGATCTGGGAATTTTGTTTCTCAGTTGGTAAAGACTATGAACAAACCAGAAAGATCTAAGCATTTTTATTTGTACTTTTGCACTTAGCTTTGACTGTCAATAAATCACTTGCAACCACGCTTGAGCTCTCTGGGACATTACTCTTCTTTATTTATGTTCTAGGTCAACAATGTCAGCCTGGAGCTTTCAGATTTAAAGATACGAAAGTTACAGAAACTAAATGTCCACTGTAGAGCCAACCCTTTTCAGTATTAGTTCTGCTTTGTTCATTCACACACTGAGCTATGGTCATTTTAACTGTGTGCTTCACATTGAACTGAAGGAGACTGAAGCAGACATGTTAAATGGTACCACACAGTGAAACACAGTGGCCATCATACCATAAAAATGAGGGTGTGCACAGGTAAGGTCTCATAGTCCAATTTTTCCTTTATGACAAGAACTCCACTGTTGGGGTCCAGCTGAAAGTGACGGATGCTCTCTGGTTGGATGCTGCTGTGGATGGTGTAAAGAAGCCTGCTGTTGAAGTCTTTGTCTTCGGCACTGATCTGCAGGATGTCTTTCCAGGGGGCAGTGTCCTCTGGGACCCTCACCTCATACTGGCTCTTGAGGAACGTGGGCCGGTGCCCATTCATGTCCACCACACGTATGTAAGCCTGAGAGTTCAATCAAATACACATTATTACTCAGTAGAGCAACCATGCTGTTGAACTACCCCAAATAACATTATGGCAAATAAACTTTTATGTCATATTTAGTGGCCTGCTTCATACTTTCATAACAAAGGCAGGAAATACCTCCTGAAAAAAGTCATGGCCAAGCTGAAAGATAAAAACTATATATGTTCAATGCTGTATTCCAAATTACAGGTCACATGTATGACAAGCGTGATGGATGCCTTTTTAGGGTTATGTTGTTCACAGATAATTGCACTGCCTTAGAGATGTTTGCCTTGATGTTCTTGAATGTTGTGTCAGCAACATTGTTTGGACAGAATGCGAGCAGAGTGGAGCTCTAACCTGCGTGGTTATGGTCTGGGACCCATCTGTCACCCTCACTGTCAGGTTGTAGCTGGACCTTTTTGCTGCATCCAAGCGCCTGGCGATCATGATAGTCCCAGTGTCCTTCTCGATGTCAAAATCCAGCTCATCATCACCCCCTGCAGGATACAGATGGTCCTTAAGCCCAATGCCCTCTTGGGAGCCTGGAAACAATATCTTTGGACTTCTGCGTGTACCTATTTTTAACATATACTTTTGGCCCAGGGAGGGCAAAAACCACACTGCCCTGCCCTAATCTGACAAATGTCACATGTAGACGCCAACATACAAAGGGCATACTTGTTTATCCATGAGATCTAATCATTAAGATACAGTATATTCCAGTCTTTTGAAATTACATAATCTGATTCTGAAAGGAACCTTGCCACTCCCCCCACCCTCTGTTACATAATGAGAGGTCTTGTGGAGTGGCCCCATGTCCTCCGATATCCACCAACAAGCCAACAAGGCATCCATCTTCATCAGTATCCCCACGTGAATTAACAAACGGTGCAAGGTCACATGAGAGGGTCCCCTGGCGAGGATGCACGCCACGGGTAGATGCCATTGTTTAAGGGGAAACATTTGGCAGAGCAATGCCCAGAACAGACGTGGCAACCAGTGGGGGCGGAGTCATGCTTGTTTTCCCAGATGGTGTTTATGAAGAAATCTGCCTCTTGGAGGCTCAATGGCTTCATTATTTTAAAGAGGCATCTATCTCTTTTTATCTCACCAGAGCAGTAGTGTGATGATTCTGAGACTCTTTTGTCATCAGATTATTTTATGTCATTACTTTCACAATTAGATTTTACTTTGAATTTAATTACAAAAAAATGCACGCACGCATACATGCACACGCACGAACACACATGTATCCTCCTGACTGTATAAAATCTCAAAATAACTTTGAGATTGAGATTGATGGGGATTTCACACTGACTCCTCTAGATGGGGAGGCCGGAATGCTTCCACCACAGTCAGAGAAGAAGTATGGGGGTTTAGAAATGTCTTCTTCCATACAGTTGTTACGGTTGGAAAAGTATTTATCAGCCCAGTCATAATTGTGAAGTTTGATCCAGACTGCATGGGACTTTTACAAAATATACTAAACTTTCACATTCCCATCAGGAAGACACACTTTTAACAGATATGTAATAATACATATTGCAATACGATCTTTACAATATCTGCAGGACTAATATAACAATTAGTTCAGGATTACTTTTACTTACTTTTTGAAAGGAATTTTTTAAATTTTTTATTTCAGCAAAATTTTTTGTTTGTTTCTGCTGTAAACACCCTCCCTACCCCCCACCTCTACAAGCATGGGTGGATTGTACCAGGTGGGTGGTAAAGATGCCGCCAGGATGACTCCATGCCAGGAGAGTGATGACTTGCTCATCCGCGCCAGGCTCACAGAGCACTGGCCTGTCATCAGAGGAGCCCCCTGGCAGAGGCAACACCCACAGGCTGAGATCTTTCCTGGGGCGGTCTTCTGACAGTCCCCATTCCCCATGTAACCTAACCAGGTCACGTTCATTCCTTGAGCGCAACAGTTGTCAGGCAACATGGGAGTACTTTCATGAATGGAAATGAAAAGGTTTTGATCTTGTGACGGTACTGGGTTAAAAACCGCCAGGTGTATTTATGTAATATCACTATGTGCACGACTCCAGTCCTGGAGGGTCGGTCTCTGTGCTGGTTTTTGTTCCAAACATTTACCTTAGTTTTTTTTTTATAGTTCTATAAATTACGGCAGTTCATTCCTGAGTACAGGAAAACATTTTAGGTTACATTTGTAGTCCACGGCTGTAGCCGGTGCTTATTCAAATGTCAGGTCAAAATAGGATTGAGCTAAATAAATAATTAAGAGCAGAAGCTGGCGCAAATCCTGAAAAGGATTGGCCTTTTTAACTAGTTTGCCTTTCATTCTTTAATTATTCTCCAATTTATCTTAATTAATAATTGTATTTTATGTTGTTGTTCCATGGCTTGCTGCCATGCCACTGCACTTAATACGTATCTTTCTTTTATTTTTAACAATTTTATGACTTCATCTATTATTATTTTATTCCTGTGTTGCAATGATCGTATCCCTCTTTTTGTGCAATGTATTGTATTGTATGGGGTTGCAATAGGGTTTGGGTTGCAGTCTATTGTATGAAATTAGCTAAATGAATAATAATAATAATTATTATTATTATTATAGTCTGTTAACATTATATAATATCAAGATAATTATACTGATTATTCAATGTGCTTTTATTTATTTATTATTTTTTGCTTTGCTATTTTTTCAGTAATGCAAAATAAAGTACTCGACATCAGTACACAAAAAAAATGTTCCTCACCTATGATGTCAAACCAGAGGAGGCTGCCAATTCTGTCAGTGCTGATTATCCCCACCATATGATTGACAGGATCCATCTCCATGACAGCAAAGTTAAAGTGTGGCTCGTCAAAGGCCAGTGTTTCAGAGGTGGCCATTGGCTTTGGAATCCACTCAATATCAAGGCGAGCTGTGGACTTCCTTGCTGGGCTTCCATGGTCTGTTGCTTTGATCTGAGATTGAATTACATGAACAATATTCATAAATGCATATCGATGGATGATACTAAATCCTTAATGATCCCACATATGCATGAGTGTGTAAATATATAAATATTAAAGTAAACCAATTTTATTATTTTTGAAGTTTATTTTCTTAACCCGGTAAAAACAAGACAAGCAAGGTAGAGAGTAATATTGAAATACCATCTCCTATATGCAGTTTCTGCAATTATCAATTGAATTCAGTCTTCCATATATCTCATATATTACAGAAATTATAAAAATACAACAAATCATTACATTATATGTTTTATATATATTTTTTTTAAATATATTTTATATAAAAATTCAAAAACTAGTAATGGGTAGGATTTCTGTCAAATCCTGGATTTGGCTGAAAGCACAGAAAACAAACAATTTAAGGGGAGTGTGGCATTGTACCGTGAGGATAGTGTAGTTTCCATGTCCAAAGTCACCCTTAGAGGACACCACGCCAGTTGTAGGATGGATATTGAACTTGTGCTCCAAGTCATTCTCCAAGCTGAATGTGACCTCAGCGTTCGGCCCCTCGTCGTCGTCCCGGACAACCATCCTGTACACTTCCTGTGGCTCAGTCACACCCTGCCTCTCGGGCAGCTTCACCTGGAAGAGTTTGTGGCTGAACTGGGGGCTGTTGTCATTCTCGTCCAGCACCTGGATGACCACGGTGCCTGTGGAGCGCAAGGCCGGGGTGCCATTGTCAGACACGATCACCTGAAAGGGGAAAGCAGTCGGGGTTATTTGTCTCTGCAGTTGGCGTGACCTTAGATTCCAGCGTACACGGATCACTTCAGCTCACAAGCTGTAATGACTGCTGAGGGGGGGGGGGGGTCTAGATTTCAGCCAGAACACAACAGTCAAAACACTCGCTTAGAAGTACAGAGAAATCTTTTCTCATATCTCTGCTGTCTAATTTGCGCTTTCAGATTTCCATTTGGAGTGCCAGCCTGTTTGTTTACAGGTCCTCAAAGGTCTCCAAAAAGGCCTGTTTATCAACGATTAACTTAAGTTATGTTATGCCTAATTCCAATTCTGAATGTATACATGTCTGAAATATTTTGGTAGGTAATGCAAGTACAGTCTACTGTTGTGTTTTTGGTTTTGCTTCTAAGTGACAAGGGGCTTTTTAAGGGGCTGCAGATTCTTGTCTCATGAGTGTAAAGCAGCACCTTTAGCTCTAGAATGTTTTCTGTAGGAAATGCATGTGTTTGTTTCTACCATATAACCTCAATGAGCGTGTTAGCTGTATACATAAATGTTCCTCCATATGTAACACCATAGTAAAAGGTTTCATGCAGGGGCCAGCATTCAGCTGGCATGCATAAAGTTAAAAATAGATGTAGGTAAAATGCTTGATTATTTTAATAAATGGGTAAGTTAAATTAGAGAATCCAGACTCAGATATGGCCCTTTAGGAGTTCCCTAACTCAGGTCTTCAGGTAGTTAAATCACTACAAATGCAGACATTTAACAGTTCTTTGACAGCTAAATGGGCACAAATGAAATTAAAACGCCAGCTGGGATATAAGTTTTATCAAGGCTACAGTAGCCACAATGGAATGCTTTCTTTTAGCCAAAGGCCTGTATTGCTGGCAACTGATAGAACAGAACAGAATGAATAGAGGGGGTTGTATAAGGACTTCTTCCAGTGCTTCAAAGCTATGCAAAAATGTGGCTTAATCTGTAACCTAATATTCAAAGGAAATTCTCACTCTCACAGGTGTTGTACAGAAAGTGGTGGTTTGCACCCAGAAATTTGGAGACATGGCCAGAGGCTGTAAATTTGTGAGAGTATTTATCACATCACTACGGGGATCACTGTCAGAAGATCCTCATAAAAGCATTTTTCTTCTTTACATTCTTTGGATGGCAAAATATATTATTTTTAAAGCAGAAAAAGTGAGCCGTCTTAGTTATCCTGGCAATTCCAGGTCACATACATTTTTCTGTTATAGTGTTGAAGGGCAGCCCTCCATCAGTTTAGAAAATGTTAACTGATGCTGCTGCTAAGCTGTTTGGTGTAACTTCTCTGCATAGCAGTAAAACAGGAAAGAAGCTTCTGCCCTCACCTCAATTATGTGCTCTGCTTTCTGTTCACGGTCCAAGACAGCCTGAGTGGTGATGACACCTAAATAAACAAAAACAGGAAGGAAGGGAGGGTGATCACTGATGAGACTGAGGCTTGGGCTTGAGAATCCACCTGTCTCTCCATCTCACTCTCTCCTCTCACCAAAGCAGTTTTCATTTGCAGTGTTTATCTAACTTTACAGTTCTTGAGAGAACTATTAAACCTTTGGGAGCCTAGCCTAGTTATTTTCACAAAACTGTGTTCTAAGCCACACCCCAAAGTCAATAATCAGTGTGGCTCGAAACCCAGAAATTCCCGGGGGGTAAAGAAACTAGAAGCTTCTAGTCTATAGAGAGGTACAAGTGAATCAACTGCACTCATGACTCCTTCCTGACTCATAAGTTTTGCGCTTCTTTTCAGGAGCTAATGCTCCTCCTCCGAATCGACACACAGGTGTTCCCTGGATCAAAGGCAGACACTGCACCAAACACAGAACAGGTTTGGCGATGGTTTTGGTTATTGATGTGAAAATATGAGGGCTATGCTATATATTGCTGGCGCCACTTCTAGGGGAAAGGATATAGAGGTGAAAGGTTAATTTACCATCAGGCCAATAAACACTTCAGTGAGAAGCTGCAGTTGGAGGGGGGGGGAGACAAATCTCACGGGGTAATTTAGCCTTTATGACACTCCAGACGAATCCTCCTGTGTGTTTGTTTTCTCACTTGGCAGGGGATTCTTTCAGTGGGCCCATTAGAAAGTGTGTTTTTGTCATTAGCCACAGGCTAAGAACACAGTTGTGCCACGACTTTATAACCTATGCACTGCTGTTTTACTTCAACAATTGACGCTTCTCTGTTTAGAGCTGTAGCTTCCAGCAAACAACTCTCTCTCCCTATGACAGCTAAGTGTCTGCAGAGGTCCTGTCGCTTATATTCACAGACCAAGTCATAGGTTCTCCTTGTTGAGACATATCCTCTAACTTTCCCATTAATATGTAAATGCAGAGTATCTATCCGGGGCAATGCTTCAACAGTTATGTAAATGACAATTTGGTTCTTTGTCTGTTCCTGCTCTGCTGTGAGTTTACCACTGGGCTCGTGGCTTGAGTCAGACACCCGTCCCTCTCACTCAGTGAGTCATTTCCCCTCCAGCTCAAATAACCGAGGATTTTTCCCCCCCTGAAGAAATTTCACATCAAGGCTCACATCCTTCAATTTTATTTGTGAGTAGCTTTGAGTTGTTGTTTTTCTACACTGTTGGTGAATTAAAGTTTGATATCTGCACTCTCTCTCAAAATCGTTTTTTTTTTTTGCCCACACATCTCCTATTACCATGGAAAATGAGTCTTACAAGGCATAACACAAGGCATAGACACTATTACATGTCATTATGGAGTATTTCACAGCCAGAAATTAAATCACTTTAATATAGAATGCAGATGTTAAGACAAATTTTTCATTTAAAAAACATGAATTTCAGAATTCAACTTAAATGCATAAATACATCACAAAAACATCCTATTATAATGGAAGAATAAAGAGTTTTGAAAAATGTGTCTTGACAAGAGAAGACACACAGCTTTCTAAAACTTTAACAATCAAAACAGCAATGGCAGCATGTCACATTATCTTCTGCATTGGCTAACATTTCACTGCATTGCCCAACATTTTAAAATAGGTTAAACCCCCTGTGCTGTGTGGGACCTTTTCTCTTTTTAGTAAATTGGTATTTATGTGAATATTCTAGAGAACCAGTAGCTTTTGTGTCCTCTAAGCATTACTGGAAACCTTTCTTTCCATAATCCATAAGTGTTGGCCTGGGGTGGGGCTGTCGGAGCAGCTAAAAGATTATAAATTGGGGATGAACAAGTTCAAGCTTGTGATGCAAGTTTATGCTGTTCTAATTCACCAGCACTTCAAAGACCAAGCTAGGTCATGTCCACTGGCTTCAATATGCATGGTTGGGTGTTTAAAGTCTGTTTAAAGTGACTTATTGAATATTATGTGCTTCGATCTGTCTGTTGGGTGGCCTTGCCTCTACTACCGAACCATCATTGATTTAAATAGGGAATTTCAGCATATGTGGTATATTAATGAAAAAGAAACAGGAATTACATTTGTAACACACAAGCCTGTATGTCTTGAGGCACACCTATGTAAATCCAGTCTTTGTGTTGAGACATGTAACATGAAACAATTAAGATTTAAAAGGTCAATCATGTATCCTCCTAGCTAGATGGGGACAGAGGATTGTGCGTATCGTATCTTGTTAAATAAACTAAACTATTATGACACCATTTTGGTTTATAAACCCCAAATGAAATAAAACAAAGGTACAAAACTAATGCAATATAAAACAGGATGCATATATTCCTTTCTTGGCTATTGGTTTGCAGACTATTATTATGACTATTATCACCTACATCTTCTGAGGACATGCATCCCTCAAATTCAGTGCAGATTAACCTGCAAGCAGAGATTCATTTACCTGTCTTGGTGTTGATGGAAAACATTCGCTGTGTGTCCACAGTCTGGAAGGTGAGTTTTTCCTCTGAGTTTAAGTCAGCATCTGTGGCTTCCACTTTCAGCACAGACTTGCCCTTAGGTGAATTTTCCAGCACTGAGCCAAAGTATATAGGTTGGGAGAGCTCAGGGGGATTGTCGTTAATATCCATCACTTCAACAAACACCTCTGTCCAGGAAACTAGGGGTATAGTCCCAAGATCTGCGGCGTAAACTGTAAGCCAATAGTGTGAAATGGCTTCCCGGTCCAAAGTTTCTGCAGTCCGAATAACTCCTGCAAAAGCACAAGGCAGAAAATACTATTTACTTTAGCTCTTGTTTACAGGTGATGCACAGCACCCATTTTTAAAAAAATGTCATAGTGATTGTTACGCTTTTTGAAAGCAAAATAGATCTTATTAAATTTGAAAATAAATGCATTGCACCTGTGTCTTTGAATCAACTCATCACACTTTTTCAAGCTTGGAGTATCTAAGGGTTGTGATGTAACAGGTGCACAATATAAAAGAGTAAGAGTAAAATTATCTTGATAATTACAGCAAAGTTTTTGGAACATAGCCTAACATGCGCAGGACTATTCATTTCAATGGGTAGTCAAAATAGATGCTGTACAAAGAATGCATGACCAGAAACAGAAAAGAAAACCATTGTGGTTTGAATTAATTTTTTCAGCATTCATTTTACATCACTGTTCTCCCTTCATGGAGAATTGATGGAATCTGTGCCCTTGGACTTCTACCTTTGAGCTTATTATTAGTGCTCAGGGGATGGTATACCCTCTAACATTTACACATTAGTGTTTATGTGCTAGGTTAGTTAAGGTTTACCTGTTTCCTCATCAATGGTGAATATTCCTAATCCTGTTCCATCATGGATATGGTATCTCACAACTCCATCTTTTCCCAGGTCTCTGTCAACTGCAGTCAAAGTGACCACTGAGGTGCCCACTGCCGCATCCTCCATCACAGGTACCTTGTAGACGAATGAGGAGAATGCTGGGGCATTGAGATTTTCATTGACGTCCAACACCTTAACCTCTATGAAGCAGGAGGAAGACAAGGATCGTGGCTGTCCGTGGTCCACTGCCCGCACAGTTAGATTGTAAAACTGCTTCCTCTCAAAGTCTAGTTCCTTCTCAAGTGTCAAGCAGCCTGTTGATGTGTCAATGAAAAAAGCCCCATTCTCTGTGTTCTTCAGGTTGTAACTAATTTCTCCCCCAGCACCGAGATCTAAGTCATAGCTCTCAACCCATAATAGAACTGTTCCTAAGGGTACATCTTCTGGGACTTGAATTTTGTAGACCTTTGGCACAAATTTTGGCGGACTGTCATTTATGTCCTCTAAGACCACCACCACATCAACTGTGGAGAGAAGCTGAGCATCTACTTTAGCCTGATCTCTTGCTTCAATCTTCAGGTCATGCCTTGGATTTGTTTCTCTATCCAGCTGGCCTGCTACCTTCAGTACTCCAGTTAGCTTGTCAATCTTGAATGTTTCAGTTGAAGTTAGAAGGGAATACTTAATGCTTCCATTATCATCCAAATCATAATCAACAGCATGTACTTTAAAGATGCTCTTATCCACTTCTGTGTTCTCAGGTATACTCAGAACATACATGCACTGATCAAAAATGGGTGGATTATCATTGGCATCTAATATATTCACAGCCAAAAACTTCCATGCAGATGTCTGTGGGACCCCTAAATCATAGATGGTAATGTTCAGAATGTAGAAAGCTTTTGTTTCTCTATCCAATGGGCAAATAAGCTTAAGCTCTCCAGTCTCCATATCAATGATGAAACACCCATCTTCGCTCCCGCTGGAGATGGCATACACAAGCTTTCCGTTAAAGCCTGTGTCAGCATCCATAGCCCGAAAGTGCAGGATGGTAGTGTTCAATGGGAAGTCCTCTCTGAGGTCCATGGAGCTTGGCAAATCAGGCTCAAATTTAGGAGAGTGTCTGTTAATTATATGGATATCTGAAAAAGTGTCCTCCTCTTGAGTCATTTCAGGCTTTATAGATTGAATTAGTCGTTCTGTCAACTGTTTGAAAACCTCCATTTCCTGACACTGCATGCTGGGTTCACTGCCCGTGCCTGTGACAGTGATGCTAACAACAGTGGGAACAGCACTATGTATGCCATCTGTAGCCGTTATATTGAGCCTAAATGATGGCTTCTCACCAGCTGACAGGGATGAGGAAATCTCTTTAGCCAGCCTGATGGACCCTGACACAGGGTCAATATTGAACAAGGCACGCTCATTACCAGACTCAATGCTGTACCTGACTTGCTGCAGTTCATCCAGGTCTACAGCAGACATGATGCCAATAGTCTCTCCTACTGCAAAGTCCAGGGGGATGGTGGCATTACACCCCACCCTCTCAAAAAGAGGTACATTATCGTCAACGTTACTCATGATGAGTGTCACGGCACATTCGCTCACATGGCTGAAGGGGCTTCCACTGTCAGAGGCCCAGACTCTGAGGTGATACCACCTCTGCATGAGCTCATAGTCCATCTCCTCAGATGTGGAGATGACACCCGTGAATGGGTCCACTGTGAACGGTAGTGGACCTGTATTGGCGATGGCATAGGTCACAAAGCCATTATTGCCTATGTCCCCATCCGTAGCAGTGACCGTTAAAATGCTAGTGCCAATGGGCACATTCTCTGGGAGTGTACCTTGGTATGAGGGACTGGTGAACTTGGGGGCATTGTCATTTTCATCAATGATGTCAACAATGACATGTGCGTGTGCCTCTCCGTGATTCGCCACCACATCAAACTCGTAGTATGACTTTGTTTCGAAGTCCACATGTTCTGTGGTTACAACCTGGCCAGTCTTATGGCTAATCTTGAATTTGAAACCTTTGGGGCTATTTCTGATGTGGTATGTGACATTAGCATGATTTGGTGTTACCATTACTCTGACCACGTGACTCTTTGGTGGGGCAAATTCACTTAGCATAACATGATAGACTTCCTTCTCAAATTTCAATGGGGCATGTTTTCTAGGGGGAATATAGATCTCGTTTATCAGTGAAAGAATGGGAGGATTGTTCCTGTCTTTTGCTTGAAGGGAAATATTGAAACCAAATGGGCTATGTGACCAGTCTATCTTCCTGGTGTTGACTACCTCAAAGTTGTAAAATTCCAGACTGGATGGAATAGTTTCAAAGTACTTCTGTGGATCTCCAGCAACAATATTCAAAGCTTCTACCTCTTTCACTCCAGCTTTGACTGCCACATTTAAAGATAGCAAATCATCGTCCTCCTTCTGTGGTATCACAGTGACAGGTTTGATTATTGGAGGTTTGGCAGAGACCTTCTCTACATTTACTACGACTTTTGCCTCATTCCCAAACTTCTGAATTCCTGAGATTTTCTTAGTCCTGTCTTCAGCTAAGACTGTGAGCTCATACCTGCGTGCTCGACTGTGGTCAAGCTTCTTGATGAGGGTGATCGTACCTGTGAAGGGGTCAACTGCAAAGGGGTGTGATCTGCTAATAAAGATGTAATAGAAGTCAGCATTACTGCTAATGTCAGCATCGGTGGCACTGACTTGGACCACACTGGTTTTCAGCGCAGTGTCCTCTTTGATAATGACATTGTAGGAGGCAGGATAAAAGAGTGGCTTCAGGTCATTGGTGTCAAGCACTCGAATCAGCACCTTTGTCCTGGCCTGGTAGTCATAGGTACTTTCACTGGCCTCGATGGTGAGTGTGTAACTATCTCTTACTTCCCTGTTCAGTGAAGCAGAATTACTGCTGCGAGTTTTTATCCGTAGGAAGCAGAAATCTCCCACTGTGACCTCCTCTGTTTTGAAAAGGTTGTCTTCATCCCCAGCCACCAGTTTGTATTTGATGTCCCAGAAGTCATCTGTGACAACGATGCCCATTTTAACGGCGCTTTCAACGTAGGTTCTTGGGGCAGAGTTCTCATAAATTGTGGCATTGTACAGATGATGGGTGAAGCTCAGAGGAGAGTAGCCCTTCACCAGGCTCCTGTGACAGCTTGCTATGTGCAGTGAGATTGCCATGACAGCAAGCAGAACGCCTGCTTCAGTGGTCCCCATATTCAATGGCTCGTCATGGACCTGCACCTCGGTACAAAAAATCAATCAATCAGTCAATCAATCAATCAATCAATCAATCAAGCAGTGGCTGTATAGCAATATTTACCCACAAGATGTATCTGTGTCTGTGATCAGTAAAAAAATTATTATGCTTCTCTCCAGCTGAAATGTTCTCTTTTTCCATTTTCAGTAAAACACATGGTCTACACTATGCAAAGTACAGCCAAATATAGACAAATATGTAGAATGTTGTGAATGTAAAATTGCATGTCCACAAGCCGCTTTTTGTATGTGCACTTGCATTGTATGTGCAGCACATGCACATGTTTCTGGCGGCGTAGAGATCAAAACAAAGGTGTACAAAAATTAAAAGACAGTAGAGGCTAAATGTGGTGCTATGGTCCAATAGGGTATGTTGGATATATATTATTATAGATTTGCATGTAAGTCATAGGACTATGTAGCAAGCTAGATATTTGTATTCAACCGCAGCGATATGTAGATTTTTTGTAACCATTACAGTTCATATCACCAACTGCATGCTTGTTGTAACAAGGTGTTCTGCTAGGCTAGAACATGCATTCAAGTTATGTTCTCTAAAAGCTGTATCTGATACCATAGAAACATGCATTACAAATTCTAATCAGCATAACTTGCCAAGCTATTTCATGACATGAATAGCTATTTCTGACAAGATGTGGCCTAAGAGGGTTAATAATTCCTATAAACATGAAAAGCACCTAATTAAAAAAGATTAACAGCTTGTATATAATTCTGGGATTGCAGCTGGAACCAAAACCAGCATATGCAGTGGTACCCCAGGACTGAGTTTGAGAACCACTGCTCTAAGTGTTCACGTGTCAGCACAGGATTACAGCCTTGCACACTGCATTGTGTTCATATAATACACAATGCAACACCAGTCATGTCAACAATGGATACAAGCAAACTTGTAGAAAGGCATTCTATCTCATGCTCCAGCATGCCTTAAATAAAGGCAATTAATATGCGGTTTAAGCTTGAAAATGGTCTCAGAGCCATGGTAGGCAGGTGCTGTTCATTCACATGAATGTGTCTTTCTTTCATGTGCAACCTCAGAGTATTGTTTATTGTTTCAAAGCCTTAATTCGAGATAAAAAAAACAATTAGCTGATTATTTATGGGGCACCCGCAACAGCACTGAAATTTGTTGCTTCTGCATTTCAACTTACACAATTAACACTTCCCTTGGTTTTCTTCCATCTAACTGATGGGTAATCATTTTTCCCATTAAAGGAAAATAAAGCTGACTTACTTTTTTGAAAGAATGGGGGATTGAGGGAATACTATTATAAGCAACATAGCAAGCTTGAACACGGAACATGGCAGCTGCAAGCAGGAGCCATCTTGGCAGTATGTGACTGAACAAACACTACCAGTTTGTAAGAGCTGTGCCTAAATTGTGATCAACTAGGTCTAGTGCTCCTAAAAAAATAAAGATGAAGTAAAAGGATATATTTTTATGGAATTTTTAGATTTTAGAGTACCCCGAGAGGATACAACCATAAGTGAGGCCCAAACAGTTTCCCCATGTTTTATTGTAATGTGAACGCACTGAATTCAGTGCATGATTTGATCTGAGCTTGTTTTTCTTCAAGAATATAGTGAACCTCAATGTACCAGCACTTGTATGAGCTCCTCTTAGTAGTTTCATGTAACAGTGGGATTGACTGCCTGAGTGAATTCTTCTGTTAAAAATGCCATTTTCAAGGAAAGGTACATGTTCACATAACCTCTAATAATGGCTGCCAAGAGGTTAGTATGAAAAGGTCAAAACTGGGTGACAGTTACTGTACATGTGCTACTCCATCATAAGACTGTTTGGTGCTAATTTGTTTTAAATAGGGTCATTGTTTGGGAAGGAAAACAAGTGAAATGATATTATTTATTTTATCCACATAATGTATGTAGAACATTTCACAGCCATAATTTGTTAAATCACTTAAGTATAATATTTAGGTTTTACAGGCTTATTTATTTAATGATTTTTTAAAAACATTAATTGCAAAGATTCAAAACTCAACCAATTTGAAAACTTGCCATTATAACTTAAAACTTGAGATTGAGACAACAAACATGGTTAACTTTGTTGATGAATTAACTCCTGAACACAGTCCAGTGAGTTCTGCAGAATGAACTCTGTGTATATGTATCTGAACATATATGTTTGAGATCTTGCGTAACTGAGCTGGGAAGGGAATGATAGCCGTCTTATTTTATGTGAGGCCCCTCAATGGTAAAATAAACAACCCACTACCATGAAACCCCCGTTATCATTTGCCACTTCCCTCCACCTTCCAGAGCCTAGCCTCTCTGAACAACTTTGATCAACACCTAGGCCCCCTGATACTGATCTTCCCTTCCCTGGCCTGGAAATGTACCTGAGGGGATATACATCTGACTCGTCGCCTTTCTGTAAACAGTTTCACAGCTCCATAACTCTCCTAATAATAATAATAGTAATAATAGAGCTTCAGATATAATTGTGTAAAAGCACAAGGCTGTGTTGACAAAGAAATAACTACACATTGCATTTCAAATAAATTAAATGTGATGGGTCTGAGTATATCGAAAGCCTAAAATAAGTCAGAAATGTCAAATAATGTTGTCTAAATGTCTAGACCACATTATAACTTTACACAGCCCTATTGTTTTAATTTAAACAGTGTGCATGCGCAGGGCCAGGAAAAAATGCTTTTTTCTTCCTGGGAAAAATCGAATGACAAGGATCTAAATGGCGGGCGAAGGTTGTGCAATCCTCCCCAGCTAAAACAGTGACTCAGTGAGCTCTGTAAGCTTCGGGTTGAAATGCTGCATGCCTCAGCCTACCTGTAGGCACATGTTCATCGAGGCACCAGACCTTCTGCATTCGCGTTTCAACATCGCCCTGATCGCTGTAGCATTTGCCAAAATGTGCACCTTTTTTGGAGGATTTAGAGGGCTTAGCGTTGTTACTTTCATACACATACGCAGATTCCCACAAGAATGGTTAAAATGCATAGTTTGTTAGAACAGAAGAAATCTCCATTATTATTATTATTATTATTATTATTATTATTGTTGTTGTTGTTGTTATCCAAAAACAAGCTCCAACCAACACCCATTGCCCACTATCCTATGGGATTCACTTTTGAGCAGATACCATTTTTAATACACTTTTAATACACTGGTTTTATGTTTTGAAGGCCAACTTCCAATCTGAATTCTACTGTGCCTGTGTCTTCTGTAGCCTGGTTGTAGCCTTGTATTGCCTATGCAAATACCACCGCGGCATGAAACTGAAAGTGCTGGAGGGGTCGAGATCAAAAGATCTGCAGTGAGGACCCATTTTAAACTCACAAGCTTCACACTCTCAATGTCTTGCTAGTACCTGTCTTTTAACAAGGGAAACACTGTAACACCCAACTGACAAGAGCTGATATAGTTTTACAAATACTTAAAAATCTTCACTACCTGGTTTTAAGGATAAATTCCAGGATTGTATAATTAATAGAATGTCCTATTATTTTCAAACATACATCTTCACACTTCAGAGTAATTGTATCATTAAAGGAAAAGAAATGAAGGGCTTCAATTTCACCTAATCTGAGAGTATCAGCTAATTTATTTGAGCATTAGTTTAAAAAAAAAGTTTTTACTCAGTACGTTTTACACAAAAGAGGCATTTTAATGGCTGACCTGAGTAATCAGATACAGGATACAATCAGGTTTGTTGCCACTCTGTTTGGTGCTATTCTGCTTGGTTGTGCTGCTCAAGTCAAAAGGGCTCAATCAATGTGGGATCAAAACTACTTGAGAGAGAAAGCAACACTTGACACTGTATCTGGAGTATCAGCCTGGCCTGTGCTGACTGTGGGTCTTAGCACACATGGAGAAGGAGTCAGTATCCGGTTACATTTACACTATATTGACACAAACTCTGCCAGACAAGTCGCACTGCCAGCATTATCGTGGAGGTTGTGGGGCTTGATGAGGAGAAGGCCATGCTTCCATTTCAGTGCACACCTCTCTTTTGAGACCCAGACATTACCTCCTCTGTATGTTAGCACAGTTACCAGTCATGTTTTACCTCTCTTCCACTCTTGTTTACACATAAATAAACCTGATTCGAACAAAGCATCAAGAGAAATACTGTAGAAGTAAATTCTTCTCATACACTTTTGAATGTTCAGTTACAGACACAAGGGGAGAAAATTTTGCGTGCTGGTTAAATATCTTCAATTATACTTTGTAGTTGTAGACCAAAGCATGTCACTCATCTGCCAAGAGTGACTGTTGAACAAGCTGTGGATTAAAGCAATTGACTGTAACCACACCTAAATGCCACTGGGACATAAGTACCCAAATTGTTGGGAGGGGTCGTAATAATGAATAGCCGGGTGAAAATACTTAATGGTGGCTCAATGGGCTCAGTACTTTTGTAAGAGCCTAAATAACATGAGTAGAAAATCCACATGCTTAAAAGTTCACAATGAACTCCAGAATCAGAGTTACTTGCAAAAGTCACTTTTTTAAGAAACACATTTTCTATATTTTTTCTGTTTACCACACAAGCTCCTTGTAGACACAGAAACAGACTGACAAGATTGTTAAATCAACATCAACAATAAATCAGAATAGGAAGCAATGATCATAAAATTCACACCAGACTTTCAAAGGTTATGTGGGAGAACATCCATCAAAATTTCAGAAGGCTGAAATGACCCAACTGAGATCGCAGCAAGACAGATGAGTGCACATTTTACTGACATTTCAAACGAATCTGTTAAACTAGCTATCAGCATGTGCCATGCTATAAAAAATAACTGGAACTTTTGCAGAACAAACTACATTCTGTGAATAACGTCAAGCTTCAAAACACATGGTTGCAGTCCAAATGTTGAACTGCATATTCAAATATTGTAAAAAGAGAATATATCTGTATTTTTGCTTTCAAAGTAAAATCAGAAAAATACCTATACATATCAATGATTATAAGAATTTAATTGATGAGTTATGAATATGAATTTAAGTGAGTTATGAGAGCGGAGATAGTTAGAAAAGTAATGTTACATATTACACCAAATTATTACAGTAATACTGAAATACAATCTCATTTTAAATGTGTTCCATGACTTTGATGTTACAGCATAAATGATAATATGTATAACAAAATTTTTTTATAAAAATCTGTGACTCCCCTTTCCATATCATCACTCCCAGAGAGCAATGCAATGTCAAACAGGAAATAAAAAACACTCAATTATCAAAAAACATTGATAATGTTTTAATCTTAAATGTTTATTCTAATGAACTGTAGAGATGTGTTTAACTGTTAACAACTAAACCATTTTTACTATTGTCATTCAGTCTAAAGGACCTCTGAGCCACATAGGTTACACTATTTTGTTAATTATAGATGCTTCTTTAGCAAGTAGAGACCTGAAGACCAGCCAAGCAAGTTGGATCCCCACAGAGCTGAAATAACAAATGCAAAACTTACCAGAAGTCCTCAGAGAAGGCTCTCCCTGAAACTTTTCACCTCGTTCTCAAACTCTCTCCAGCGTAGTAATCCAGTTAGGGACAATCGAAAAGCGTTGCGCTCCCATACTGTACCCAATTTCGCTGTCCCAAAAACTGACTGGCTATACAGGCTGAGTTTGTGCGGCAGGGAGACACCTTGTTCCCTCAGGTCCTTCCCCTCTCTCTGACACCCTCCCCCTACACCCTCCCCCCACCCAGGAGCACAGATTGTGAGCTGTTTTTTTTTTCTTTTCTTTTTTTACTTTGGGTTGAGGCCAGAAAAGTGCTCCGGGAGGGTATGTTGAAACAAGCTTTTTTTTTTAGATGTTTCTCTCCTTTTTATGAGATGGCAGTTAGGAAGAGTAGACTTCATCATTGTGTGCATACCCAGTTTCCAGGATCGGTTTGATATACAGATATTAGGGCTTGGGGAATGTTTTAAAGATTGCTTGTCACCACTTTAGTGGATGATATTTGAAGGTTTTCATCATTATATAGATTCAACATCCAGCACTTTCTTTTAAGGATCTTGTTTAACTGCAGACATGGTTTATTTTATTATCTTTTTTTCCTTTTCTTCAGGAGTTGCATTTTAAGTACGGGAAAATAGTTTATATCACCTCAAGTAATACGTCGATTTTCTTTCCACAATATGAGCCACAGGCCTTTTAAATTTACAGCAAAGTCTGCTCATTATTCTGAATATTGCCTTAAAATACTCTTATCCCCATTCAACTAACCCTGCCTTCACTATATAGTGCCAATACAGCTGAATAACTCTCTGATGTGTGCCAGCATTGGGGAGGAAGCCCAGTTAACACAAAATGTTCTCACAGTGTTACTGGAATGTTTCGTGAATGTTATAACACTAACTAACTAACATTACATGGCAGCAACATTGTGAGAACGTTTTGAGTTAGCTGGGAGGGAAAGCAGAGCACTGCTTCTAATACGTTATTGCCCAGTGCTTGTTCTCATAGCATTGCTCACTCCCTGAGGCGTGTTGTCTTTGTGTTATTATTATGTAAACACAGATCGGAACCCATGCCCGGTGCTGTATTTTTCAGTTTGCAGGGTGCGCTACCCGCCAGCATAAGACTCATGGAGCAAGATTCAAACTCTTTCGCAGAAGTTACCCCAGCCTGCGGGAGAGGTGATGGTATGGGAGACGTGGGCAAGGACGCTGTGTCCTCAAAATGTGCCGAGTACAGCCTCTCAGCGTCCAAGCTTCTGGCTTGGGACAGCAAAGTGGAGCATGGGTTCTGCTGCTCCTCCTCTCGTTTCAGCACAGCAATGTCTCCCAGGCAGTGGAGAGGAGGCAGAGGAAATGGGCCACACAGATGGCCCGCCAGTTAGTGGAGCAGAGTGAGCACACAGACCTGAGTGAGAGCTCACAGGGCCCACAAAACAGGGCCCAACAGAAGGTGGGCACGAGGCCACTGGCAGTAGGTGGACCTCACAGGGTTAGCCTCTGAAGGTACAGGAAAATATGCAATCCTGAGTACTGGAACGCATGGCAGAGAAATACTTGTGTGATTTCTAAATGGAGGACACTATTGGTTTAAGTAGACCAGAATTTTTGTACTATGGAAGGAACAATCCAGAATCCATACCCAATGAAAATCTAGTTAGAAAACAAAAGGTTGTGTGTTTTTTAACAGACTTGCCTATTTAGCTATTAATATAAAATATAAAGCTAATTTACTTTAAGGCATGCATTTTTTTTCTGTGGTTTGTTTGAAAGAGCCAATGATAATTTAGATTTATTGGCAAAACGACAGTATATTCTGACACATTTCAGGTAAATTTTTCAGGCTTTGTTTTGAAATATTTAATTCAAAGGTACATTTAAACACATTTAGCAATACTGGCTTGTGAGCTACATAGGGATGCACTCAATCCCTCTTCTGGAATTTTTTCTTAAATACCTTTGAATGAATTCCAAATTATTATGATTGCACCTAATTTGATTAAATATTGTTTTTGTTTTTAATTTTAAATAATGAACCAACCCAGTACTTATGATTGCTGTTATTCCATGCAAAGTGCATTGGACACAAAGTAAAACCAAAAAAAAAAAAGAATCAGTTGCTGATGGATTGCCACTATTTAAAATGGGAAACATTTTATTCATGAAAAATTATCCAAAACAGATTCAGATCGGTGGTCCATTTAAAAGTGTAGATTCTGCCACACTTCCATAAGTGAACACTGGGTAATAAAGGGCTATGTTGTTATCAGCAAAAGATAGAATCACACATTCTGGACTGCCCTTCCACAGTGCCAGATTTACACCCTCACTTACCACTGGCTTGACCCCTTTGGCCTACCTCACTCAGTAACTTTCCCCTCCTCTCCTCCTTTCTCATGGCTATTTCTAAATAGAATCCAGGGGTCATATATGGGACAAGCAATCAGTGAATCGATATTTCCTTGAAGTAAGGTACACTGCTCAGAACAGATAAGTCCCGTGAAAAAATAACTCCAA
Organism: Anguilla anguilla; assembly: GCF_013347855.1. Taxonomy (NCBI): domain Eukaryota; kingdom Metazoa; phylum Chordata; class Actinopteri; order Anguilliformes; family Anguillidae; genus Anguilla; species Anguilla anguilla. Next base: position 50,188,432 of record NC_049203.1, on the reverse strand, counting down.
TAATTTAATGCCCTGCAGAAAAGTCATTAAAAATCCATATAAGTACCAATGTACGAATCAGACAATGGTGAACAGGGAAACCTGATGCATAGCTGTAATTTTGCAAGTTATTACTAAGCAACAAATGGCTTTAACATTAACATGGAAACTACTACTGAGCAGTTACCTTGTTTTTCTCACAGTCAGTATTGAAACCACCAAACTAAAAAGTTTATGAGGATCAGCCCAAAAACAACTTTATTTTTATTTGTATTTTTATATAGGATGATACGATGATGGGAAGGTCAGCTGTTCATCCTGGGAGAGAACTGATCCAGAAGGAGACCCCTCATCCATTCTCACCACTAATGCTTGTACAGGTGAATGGGGGTAGAAGCATGTCCCTGTTCTTTTTTATGGGAGGTGGGGTGAGTATAGGTAGCCCTGCACCCCAACAAAGAGCCCTGGAGGTCACACCCCTTCTGTGGTCTGGAGGCTATCAGGGTGGACTCTGGGACCTTCAGGCATCTTTTTAAGCAGTGAGTGATCTCTGTCCACAAATACCTGCCGTGAGTAAACAGTGCCTAGCCAAGATCGGACGTGTGACTGATAGGCCCTGTCTCTGAGCTCACAAAAGGGTTTTCACGGCGGTGACGATGCATGACGAAGGCGCCCCACACCAGTAGGTCTGGCGCAGTCCAAGACAACACCGCCACCGGCGCATTCCCAATGTTTCGGTTAGGCATTGTGGCACAGTGTCGCCAAAGATTTTAAACAAGCAGAGACAGACATGTCGCTCAGATCTCAAGTATGACACCAAGAATGATACAAAAGGAGGTGATTACCGTTTTGGGTGTGTTACCCTTTTTGGTGTGTTACTCTTTTATGGAAGGAGTTTAAAAGTAATTCACAACATTGTCCCTTACCCATCAAGCAGATAATGAGTAGTTATACTAGACATTATGCTGGCTATATTTTTTCTCTGTCTGTATATTAGATACGTAAAGATGAACATAAAGTATTGATAGGTGAGAAATAATTACAACACTATATATGAAATATGAAAACTCTCATGGCGTGCCTCAGTGCGTTTCTCCAAACGTCAGAAATTATTCAAATTTAAATTTGATAGCATTTGCATAGACATCAGAGGTGTACTTTACGGATACAGTGGATTCAGAAATCAAACCATCAACAAGTCTTCAAAGGTAAGAATATCCTTTGTATCTGTTTTATAGCTGGAAAGCCATAAATTTGACTTATTTTTAATTGAATGCCAATACGTTTTCAGTTGCTCATTTCTGGTTAAGGGAAGAACATAACAATATTTTTGTGGTCTGTGCCAGTCACAATAATGAAGTGCATGACTGAATTTTTAACAATGAGACGTGTGAATTAGTTCCAAGGAAGCCATTTGAAAAACAAGATAAAAGAGCCGGCCATAAAATTAAAATAGAACACAAAAAAGTGCTGTTTTTATTATTAGGGGTCCTTGATTGTGAAGGTTGGTTTCATCAGGTCTATCATAATCAATTTCCAATTCCAATTCTTTCAGACTCCTAATCAAGAATCAAAAGGAAGGGGGTGGGCATTGAATACCATGAGGCAATTTACCTCCCATTACAGGCTGTCAAATTGAGTCCCACAGCCGTGGAAAACTCAAGAGATAATGACTGCTGTGTTCAATCCTCCTGTGAAAAACAGCCATCTAAATTCTGTCATGTCATTTAGGCAGTGTTTGTCCTCACATCTGCACTGAATAAATCAAATAAAATCCACAAACCTGCTCATTGAGAACGGAGAAATTTACAACATGGCATTGGTAACTGCAGCATGCGAGAGTCTTGCACCTCAGTATTAGATGGTTGGAGTGTAGGTGAAAATACGTGGGGCATACTTTTCAAGTAACACCACTCCATTGTATTAGCTGGGCTGTTTAATTCGATGGCAAATAGGCCTTTATTTTTCTCTAAGGGAATAGAATAGGCAGACATTAAAGTAATCTGCACAACATATTTCTTGCTCTCCTGTGACAATACTGACAGAAAATAAATTGATTATGCATACTGGAAACAGGATTAATCTTAATCTGCATTTATGTAAGTGCTTTAAGATAAGAATGACTGCAAAATACTGTACTTGAATGTAAAACCTAATTAAAGGGTTGGAGGTTCAAAACTCAGGTGTGTCATATGGCTGTAAAACTTGTTAGAAAGTACACTTGCCTTTGTTCACAGAGCTTTTATGGTAACTGCACATGTAGTGTCCATTAATGAACGTACAACCTGTTTCTCATTCAATTAAACATCCGAAAGGCTTTGATAAATAGCTGAAAAATTTGACCCCATGAAAACAAACGACAGTTATAATTTGTGAAATTACTATTATTTATATTATGCCAGCTCTGATTTATCAAAGATTCTGGAACATTAAAGGACCATTATTGCTTCAGAACATTCCTTTCCATCACATGCTCATGAAATCACTTGTTGCATCAACCCTCAGGGTGCTCTTATCAAAGAAAAGACACTGGTATTTCAAATAGAAACAGAACCTGGATTAAAAATAGGGGGACATTTTCACCTATTGCAAAAACTACAACCTCTGTCTTATTTTAGCTCATCATCAACAATTGTGTAAAGTGACTATTAGCAAGTGGGTCCAATCTCTGTAATAATCTAGAACGTTTAACTATCATACTATCCTCTATTCCATGTATAAGAAGGAAGGCACAAATGTGGCCTTTGATCCCTTTGAGGTATACAAAGTTTCTTTGGTGATGTACACTTTCCTAAAGGAACATGCATTTCTATCCCCTATAAAACACCTGAAATTCTCACCACCAACAAACTAACTAATGAGGAGACTTTGTTAAATCGCTCAGGGCGAGAGGGCCGTGGCTATTTGGTTGGCCAGGCTATGAGTAACTGCCAAGCTATGAGTAATCTATCAAGCTCTCTTGCTAACTAGCTACTGAGACCAAGATAAATAGATCACTAGCAAGCAAGCAATAGATAGCTAGCATATTTCACCAGCTAATACATACTATTTGCTTCTGTGTGTGACAGAGGAATGACTGAGTGTACGCTATATATATATATTCACAATAGTCTAGCCGACTTGCTAACTAGTGAGATAGATAGATAGCTAAATAGAGATCTATCTAGCTAGCATGCTAGCAAGATAGATCGATGGCTAGCTAGTGAGAGAGCTAGCTCTCTATCTAGCTCTCCCACTAGCTACCTATTTATCTATCTTGCTAGCAAGCATCTTTCACTAGCTACTATATACACAGAATGAGTGTAGGCTATGGATTGTTACCCACCGCCCCACCACAAAAATGTGAGTGGACCAAGGCAGTTGTTTAAAACAATGGGATTTCCAGAGAGAAAAACTCATCTAAAAAATCATATCTTCTCTTGAGCAAACAATTACACAACCTCTCCAAACGATGTGTTTCACACATCAGTTAATTGTAAAAATATATATTTTGTACCCAGATCTATGTCATTTGAATGTTCTTCTCTCTAGGGGTTTCGTCATACTTGTTCCTGGTTATGGTTATACACTTTGTTGTACGTCGCTCTGGATAAGAGCGTCTGCCAAATGCCTGTAATGTAATGTAAATGTAATGTTATGTCTACTTCCATATTTTTGGAAACTATGCCATCCAAAATTTTTATGGTCAGTAATTGCACCGATAATTATAAAATTGAGCTTGACCAATTTTAAAATTGAGCTTGACCTAGGCTAATGCTACTGTAATCACTCACATCATGATTTTCAGAACATTTCTCCAACGATTAAATGTTTTTTAACCTCTTTGATTTTACTATTTATATAGCAAAATGATATCGTTTGGCAGCTTTTGCATTCTGCCAAGGCTGTATAACCCAAAAGGAAGTAGTTCCTTGTACCCAATGAATTCAGCCTTGATTCTGGACATACATTAAATTTGCATCTAGTTAATTATGTCATGAATGAATGTTATCTCCAAAGTTGCGTTTACACCAGGGGTCTTGATACCCAATTCCGATCGTTTCCTATATCCTATTTTTTTGACCGCCTGTTGTGGCCCATATCATACCTGCGCTCACACAGTTTACACTTGAAACAACCCGCATGTGTACACGAGGGTTTGATTACTGATACAAAAGTAAACAACCACACCACCACGGCAATATCGCCATTTACAATGGGCATAAAACGAGACAGAAATAATAGCTTTTCGAAGCATCTTAGTCCTGCAACAAACATCCCCTGAATTGTGGCCTATACAGACTATTTGCTCAACATACTTATGTAAAAGGCACATAACCTTGTTATTTGTCCACTGGACTGAGGCTTCGTCCTCCATTTAACTTCTTTTAACATGTTGTTACAAGCGTAGAGTGGTCGTGCATATATTCTAAGTTACGCGTCATTCAAATGCAAAAAATGTATCCGAATAACACATTTTGTATGAAGTGGGAAACGCAATGAAAATTCCATGAAATTCCAATCTGTGCGTTTAGATGACTTGCATTGGTAGATTATTAATTCCAGATATGATTGTAACTCAAAACATATATGAAAATCTCTGATTTCATGTGCTTTTTTCCTGTTCATAATACATATCCAATCTGTACCACATGAGCAGAAAGTCGGTCACTTTTACCAGACGGCTTAAATGTAGCCTAATTCTGTATATTTCCCCTAGCTACCAAGATAGCCAGCAACTCCAGGCTGGATCAGCGCTGATTCTGTCCCATAGTCAGCACTGCCTGGCCAGAATTTGTGCTGCTCCAGCCCGGAGTCACTGGTTATCTGGGTAGCTAGGCCGACAACATCCGTGATCTTTATGATAATTTCAAGTTAGCTACGTAGCTACAGAAGCATCGTATATGCTCAAGTTCAAGTAAATGCCTCCAAACTCATTGGGTGGCGCTTTATCCTACAGCAAGACAGTGATCCCAGACATATTACTAATGCAACAAAGAGTTTTTCCAGGTCCGAAAAACAGGAAAATCCTTGACTGGCCAAGCCATTCACTTGATCTGAATCCAGTTGAGCATGTGTTTCATATGCTGAAGAGAAAACTTGGGGCAACAAGCCGCCGATACAAGCAGGATAGCTAAAATTCTAGACCTCACTGTATATGCTGTTATTCATATATAGTCATTTCTCAGGAGAACGCAAAGGTTTTTCAAGGGAACACAAAACTATTACATTTTCTTTCCCATGCAGGTCCCTTTAGGGACTCCATATGGAAGTCTTTTTTTACTGAGGAAGATTTTCTGAGTAAAAAAGAAAAAACAATTAGAAGAAGCAACATCATCAACTCAGTACATTTATTGTCAAAAATTATATCCACACACCAGCAAGCAGAGATTTGTTTTTGTAAGACTAAAGAGGCATACTCTCGTATTTCCAGCCACACAGGTATTTGTTATGCAACGGATAATCCACGACTAGGTGTGCTACCAGCTGTTATATGATTTGAATGCACAATGCAGAGACAAAGAACCACCCGATGCAGAGCGGAGTGCATTAAAATCTTATAAATGCATACCCTGGAGTGAATTATCCCATTTTTACCATGGTCATACTCCAGAAATGAAAAAGGTTGTTCTCACGCGCATAACTTAGTATTGGGATGGCAGGTATGCCTTTCCGCAAAGTTACGGCTTGCCCATACCTATGCAGCATTGAGAGATCTTTTCAGGGTTCCCTACAGAAATAACCACAATGGCCATGGACTCAGCCCTTAAAAACATACATTTCTGTACCTTCTGACCCTATTTCACCAGTCAGAAGTCACAAACAACACACATAATAATGCCCTAAATTTAGGGGATTTAGCATTTTTTCCTTCTTCGTTTTCATCCTGCCTGGTAACATCGTCATAAATGCTCCAGGCCCACAAAGAATATGTCTCCCCATTGGACATTAGGTACATTAGCCAATAAAAACATCAGATACACACATGAAATATAAACAAATATATACAAGTGCACATGTTTAAAAGAACAAAACTGCTACTCTGACATCAACCTCAGTAGCTCATTGAGTAACGCATTTCCCTTTGGAAGTTTTTGGATGAGAGACAGACCTGGATTCAAATCCCCTTCAGATTCAAGCAAACCTCTAACTTATTACACTGGTTTGCTAGCTAGCTAAAAATAATTTATATTTATATATTATATTATATTATATATATATTATATTTACATTTATATTTTTGAAATACAAATAAAATAAACACACACTTTAGACAGTTCCACTTCCTGCATTTTTAATGCAGTTTAATGTTAGCTACATAGCTAAGGACACGATAGACCGAGTGTATAACGTTAGCACAGACACATCAGATATTAAGCAGCAACATCTGCATTGCAATTTGGTCCGGTAAGGAATCGTTAGGTCTGTTGTGTACAATGGCCCATTAAAAGCACTTCCATTCAAAAATATGACATGAACTTTCATTTATTTGTAATTCACGGTAAAGGAAAAATGATTGAATCCATGCATGTGTGTTTCTTTCAGAATGTAGGCTGTGTTTGCATGCATTTATGTTTATGCATGTCTGTCATAGCATACATTTATATATGAATTATGTTCACTCACTCATAACAAACACAGTACAAAGAGACATGATATCTGATGAAAAACATGTTCTCAATGTACGAAAATTCCCATTTACTCATACTTCCTTAACAGAGTGGTGTATCTTTTTCATTAAGTGCACTATGTTATTAAAAAGGAATTTTCTCAATTTAATTTATCACTGTTCTCCCTAATATGATTTGATGAAGCTGTGGGTTACCTGCCAATTGATTATTCAGACCATTGGCTCATTTGTTCATCAAGGAAAATGAACGAAAACAGATTGAGCCAAATGATGTTTAAAGTAAAGTTTTCCACCCCACCAATTTACAGCTGCCCCTGTAAACTAATGAGGGCACATCATGAAACCCATTTTGATAAACAGTTGCGATATGTGAGTAAAAGTAGTTGCACATTTTTGTGAAACGAGCCCCTAGATAGCAAACTGCCCAGACAGGGAACAACAACTTGATACAGATGGAATGATGCTTCTGGGATTGACTGGCATTGGCTCGTACATGTAAGACTAATTGAATCATTCAGATCATTGAGCTAATTCAAACCACTTGATTGCTTTTGATGTCGTCAATGAAAGAGTTGTGTCATTTGTCGTATAATTCTACATATTCTGCTAGCTATCTAAATGCTAGTTTGAGTCCTGTTACGGGCTGTCTATCAAAAGTCAACTTGTGAATTGCCTGTTCATTCAACAGGAGTGCACCACCTTTGACTCTCCTTTTCAGAAATAACTATTACATACCCGTTTATAAATTTTGAAAAGCTAATTATATATTTTGGGAAAATAAAAATATTGGTTTAGCCATAGAAACTTTCCTTCATGAGAGGTGCAGATTTACTTTATTCAGAGATAAGCATATCTGGTGAAGAAATCTCTAAAATGCAACAAAAAACACAAATAAATTGAGTTACTTCTTCATTCAGTCCTATTTTGGAGACAGCATCGAACACAACACAATGATTGAACTTCATTCCTTTACTATGAATTCTATAAGAATGTGTAGAGTGTATTCCTTGCCGAGCATTATTAATTAATCCACTTACAGAGTCCACTGCTCTAGGGTGTGCTTTGTAAGTGTAGGTTTTCTGAAAGAGCTGCTATTTCAAAAGAACAAAACATCTGGAAAGAAAGCGACTGGGGAAATGAGTTCAGCTTGTTCATTGTGAAATAATGGCAGCTTGTCTTCATTTTGAAAAAGCAGAGCAAGCATTCATCCAAGGGACTAAATGTTGAATTGTGAGTGAATGCGTTGGTGTTTTGCTATTATAGTCAGTTAGTTCACCAAGCAGAATTGTCGAAGTGTAAACATTAAATATTGTGAATGTCATACACTATGAGACGAGAGATATAAAATGAGGGGTATAAACATAAACAGTGAAAATGGCCAACACAGACCTCTATGATTACAAAAACAGAGTAGATGTTTTCTCTACCTTCTGCAAGGTCTCTGAATTTTGAAAAACAAACCCTTTTTTCCAGGAAGTTGAAATATGGAAAAATAACCAAACTAAATTTATACAAAATAATATGGTTTACAACACTGTTATTTGAAAAATGAAATCAATGAGTAAAAACAATTAATATGATCAACACTACTATTTCATATTAGAAAATGTGCATTATTTGAAGACCATATTGAGGCCATTAAGAAAGACCTGGGTCATAACTTATTACAAAGAACAATAGGAATCATTCATCTGCTGGGACCTGTATTTATAATGCACCATAAATATGCCATTTGTTGGCCACAGTGCTACAAACCCTTCCTCTATTGCAGCTCTAATCCAGTACTGAATTCAGTGGAGAATAATTTAATCCTTATATGAGCCCTGCTTGTACTGTCAGTTGACACAATTAAATTTCACCCTTATGAAATATACTTTTCAAGCTTTCCAGTGTGTTGCATAAACAGTAGGCTTAAACCCACACTTATCTTGTAGGCCTGTGTGAGGAAAACAGTAGTACCACCCCCATGCTTCCAAGTGCACAATGACAGTTTTGTACACTCTAGTTACTGCAACAAGGCTAACTTTTTAGGTACTCTAATGCTCAACAACAACCACCTTATTCCTCTTGTGCAGCAAAAAAACTGTGAACTGGCAATAGGACAAGATTGCTATTATTATTATTATTATTATTATTATTATTATTATTATTATGTTTTTAAATGTATTTTTATTGTATTTATTTTTAACAGCAGCTGAACCAGGTTGCAGGTTTCCATTGCTACATGGTAGTGCAGATCTACAAAAAGCCTCACGTCAGCAATCATTAGACCTCACAGATGCCTGAGGAGACAAGACATCTAGCATCACATCATATTAATATCACCAGTTCCTCTCACGACCAGGCAGCTGGCATTGGGAGCTTTGAGTGGGTGTTTAGGTGGGCAAGAGGTACAGGCATAGAAGCAGAGGGTGGAGAGGCTGAGGCAGATGGAGACGGGTAGGGGGGAGCAAGGCAGGGACTTATCCCAACCCAGCAGGAGCAGGAAGCTTAATCAAAATCCCAGCAGACCCGCTATGCTTGACACACAGCTCCTAGAAAGTGTGAACACTTGCTTTCTTCCTACCCCTCCCTGTTCTTTCCTGCTCTCTCTCTCTCTCTCTCTCTCTCTCTCTCTCTCTCTCTCTCACACACACACACACACACACACACACACAAAAGCTATCTCTGTACACAAAAGTGCCCAATTTGCCCATTTGATTGGAAAAAAAAGTTTATTGATTTTGCTGCCGTACATTTTTGGTAAAATATATTCTGTACCACAACCATGTATTGTAAAACAGTTTTTCTAGGTTGGCGTACCCTTTTCTCACTTTGACCACCTACTCCTGAAAACATCTTGGTCCTGCTCTACATTCTCTCTCTCACTGTCCTTTGCTATCTCACTTGTCTCTCTCTTAATCTCTGTTATCGCTGTGTTCTTCTGTTCTCTGTCTTTGTCACCGAGAGATGTTCAAAGATATGAACATTTTATGATACGCAAAACTATGCTGCCAATATAATGCATATTTACAAAATGCTGTAATTTCAATAGTAATAAAAATAATGCTGTGATTTCAATATTGTCAACACACAAAACATCCTTACACACATTTGGTTTCTTATACTGAACCACCAGTGGAGATTCAAAGACTGGAAATGATTCATGAAGACAGCTTTCCCAAACCAATTGCAGTTCAGTGATTACGATTTGATTAAAGTGATTTTTTTAATATGTGGAAATCCTCATGCAGCTCTATTGTTCATTAGTTAGGAGTTAGGACTCAGCTAACCAAAATATTCTTGCAAATCTCGTATACCCATACCTGTGAAACAATGCAAAAAACATACAGGCAGCATATAATTCACATCATTTGCATTTTGGTAGAAAGCTATGTCTGTTTAGGGTAATGACTAATTATGCAAATTATCTGTAAACATGAATTTGAAAAAATGGAAACATTTACTGAGCGTCTGTGCAATTAGTCGACCACAAAATGAAAAAGCATTTTATGTTGCCGGTATATTTTTTTGTCTTGTTTTAGAGAGGAATAATAGTTCATTGAGGCCATTTTGAGAGCCAAACCACTGTCAAAATGGTCTCAATTAACTCTGTCAATTATGGGTCTGGCTTCTCAGCTTATGACATTTTTCAGCATAACATAGCACATTGTGCTCTGCCAAGCAGAACAGTGTAAGCTTCCATATAAGGCAGCACAAGCTGTTGGTGCACAGAGATATTCTCATTCAGTAAAATTGTTTCTCTTAATTGAAAATTTTGGAGGAAAGGAATATGTTACGCTAAGCTGTTGAAGAGAACCTTGATTGCTTCTTTTCACTTTAGAGCCTGGACATTTCATTTGCAGGTACAAAGTCTTAGGTATGTGGAACCTCAGCATATTTTGCACTTTTAGTGTGTGTTCTGTTGCTGATAGCATGCAGCTCCTATGGGCAGCTTCAAATTCTGAAAATCATGTTAGTGCTGTAAGGGATAATGCAATTTATCCCACACCTCAAAATGTAGAAAAGTTTAACTGGCACGCTGCTCTGGCAAAACATTACAGATTCAAATGCCCTTCTTTGGCTCACGTTTTCCTTTTGAATTATGTGACCTGCTCAGATTTGTTTGAATTTCAATACTTCAAATAGTTCTGATGCAGTAAAGTGTTTCTACACCAAAAAGTGTTCTGTATTAACTTAACTCTATGTGAGTTCATTTGGATCCAAGAGGGAACAAAAGAACTTCATCAGAGAAACATCTACTCTAGCAGAGTTGATTTAGCGCTAAATATGTTTGTTATTCTGTGGTAATCTGTTATTAGAGTTTCGATACCTTAGTATTCCAGCTGTATTTATAAAAATACATGCATAAGGTTATTGTGCACTTAAGAGTAACCATGTGGCATTTAACACCCACACAACTTCCAAAACTAATAGAGTCTCCAATGTAATGTGCAACATTTCCTTATGGGCTGGCCACAGATTTGTTTGAATTTGTGTATAACATCATGTAATTTACTGTGTCCATAATCCAAGGCATTGACAATATAAGTAACAGTTTATCTTGTCTGTGAATAATGAGGAAGGAAAAATGTTCTTTCATAGCATTGAGCACAATGCACAACTGTACAGGTTATGAAGGACTTTACTTAAGTAGCCTGCACTTTGAAATGTTTAAATTGATTTTTTTAATTTGAACTTTAGGATTGCGGATAATGGACACACTCGTGGATCAAGAACAATAATAGAAACTTTAGTGTTATTGCTACAAGCCCATCATAGATTGTGTACTTGACATGAACATGTATTTGCTGAATGTGTTGCCACCAGATATATCTCCTTGCTAAATGTATTGGTAGTATAAAGAGAAACATTGGAACATGGGAGCATACCTTTTGCTGAAACAAGATTCTGTTAGACAACAGATCCAAAAAAACACACTCATGCTGTAGTGTAAAGACAGTCTCAGTTAATATTATCAAGGTGTGTCCTTGAGGAGTTAGTAAAGAGTACATTTTTCTCTTATCACTGAAGGGGTGGAGGAAATGCTCATAAACTTGACTGACTCCCTGTGTACTGCACTGTGCAGGGGCTAAAAGGGACCAATTTCACCTTTATAGATAAATAGTTGTCTTGTGCTTCTCTTGTTTCTCACCCCCAGCATTTAGTTGCTGGTCTCAGAAACTGGTTAGGCAAGTGGCAACTGATAGAGCAACATTTTAACTTTAACCGAATCACTGTTCTAAGTGTTTGCTCATTGTGCTTGTTGAATACAGTGCAGACAGTTCTGTTGTGCTTTAGGTCATTAATCAGCTAAGATAACTACAGGCCCTGCAGGGTCACGGAAAGCAACAATGCACTCAGACAAAAAAGGTATTTGGATTTGAAATGATTTTGTTCTCTTCTCAATCTTAGTTCTTGCCAAAATCATAAAATGCACTCACCCATAGCCTTGAAATTGATTAACTTTGTTGTAAAATGGCTGCATTTCGAAGATGCAGGCAGGTGGTCAAGCCGTGATCCTGCAGAGGGTTTAGATAAGACGAAAAGCTACTGTTCTCCAGAAGGGTGGCTGTGTTGAGACCTTGATGGCACACGGTATCACAGATAATGGTAAAAAGACGGTCTTTGTTCCAGAAGCACCCTTGACGCAAAACAGACTAGCATAAATTCAGATAACAGGGTGCACACTCACCTCTGGTCTCACACAAGTCCCTTGTGGTCTGTCTTGTTATTCCCCCCCACACAAGCCAGGGAGAACTATCCCTGGTAGAAAGATCTAAAATCTGACAGTTATATATTTCATTTTGCATTTAAGTAGTCATTTTTCAACATTTCTTGACAGATTTGTAGACTTTTCTTGTCTGTGCTCTGAGCTAGTATAAATTATGCAAGTCAACCACAGTTTACTTTCCAGTTTTGTTTAAAAATAACAGCACCTTCACCATTTAATGAATTTTATGAAACTTTCAGAATGTATGACTCTTGGTCAGTGGAATGGTATTTCCCAGAAAATGAATGCAGTTAGATTTTTTTTTTTTAATTACATATTTCAGATATAAATGAAGACCTCACTAGGTAAATAACAAAACAGTGGTTTAACTTTAGTTTTTCTTACCATCTATGATATAGGAGTTCAGGTATTTGTAAGTTACCGATTTCTAGGAGTAGCTGCCAGTCTGTGTTATTCTATCATATTAAGTGGTGGACACAGTGGTCCAAAACTCATATGTCATATAAAAAATACACATTTTCATTTTTAAACACGATATGATACCCTACCAGCCATTTCTATTGGCAAGTTTACACATAATTTATACTAATGAACTGAAACGTTGTTGTTTTTTTTTCCTCTCTGGAACTAAGGTAAATTCCCCAACAAAAGAATACCTAATTTATATCTAGAGCAAGACAATACAAGCAGCAGTATACCACACACCTTACAAATAAAGCCATTGTTAGTTTATGATCTATACACCAACCCCCACCCCACCACCCATGGATTTGTCTCTACAAGTTTCAGTTTCCCCTTGCAGAAGCAATTGACAGAAGCCAACACTATTGCTCAACATGACTGGAGGCAAAGCAACACGTGGAAACTACAGAAAATGCATAGGTATGAGGGTTTAAACCTTTTTGGATTTATTCCCTTTCTATAGATACCTGTGAATTTGGGGACACAGTTACTCTGAAACAATGGTAAAATTGTTCAAGTAAAATTCCTGACTATAAAACCTATGACATTCAATCACTGAAAGAAGCAATGAAACATTAAAAACAAATATGACGAGGTAAACAGCTTATGCAGTTAATATGGAGGAGTCTCGTTTATGAAGGAGTCCGTGAAATAGCTTGGGGCCTTCAAAACAAAGTGCAAATAGAAAGACTAATATGCAGTGCAAAAATATATATTCAGTTCCTGTTGTGAGAAAATAGCCTGCATTTATCTTTAAAGTTTTCAAATATATTTCAATGCCTGTGGTTTCATTCAGTGACGAAACGTGTGAATGAAGTTTTTAAAATTCCAAGCTAATCACAGATGCTGCAAGCATCTTAGTTCAGGTCACTTTCCTTTAGGGATTTTAAAACAAAGAAAGAAACACAAAGATTGAGGTAAACATCTTAATGTTTAAAAAAAAAATCTTTCTTTTAAGATGTCTCATAAAGTACTATACCATCCAGTTTCATTTATAGGAAGAAAGAAAATTGCACATTTTCAGTTCCTCGATCATGTTACAAATCAAACATTTGCAAGCGAAAGTGTTGCCACTCTTCCGTACATGGGCAGGATGAAAGGCAAACAGCAATTATAGCATTACTGAATTGTCCGTGTGTTCATCTTTCTAATGCTGCACCACACTTGCCATTCTAGTTCAGCTCTGCCAGTACCATAGTGACAGTGGGACAATAGAGGGTGGGTCTTTGGGTTTTTCATGTTATGCCTCAACTTGAACGGTGACTGTGACTGGACTGAGTGCCTTGCAAATTGTCTTTTTTATCTGATTGTGAGTTTTCAGACACCTGTCTGACCTCTGAGATTTTACATTTTACTATGAATAACTTCCATTCATGAACGGACAATTAATCACGTGCCAAAAAACGCCAAAACATTAGATAAAAAAGACGTATTTTCACATTTCTTTTAATGCTCCATGAATGTTTATATTAAGCGTGAACAGTCTGAACTATTAGGTTTTTATCCAAGTGTTTTCTGCATGTGAACTACTCTTAAGTACTTTTTCCAGGAAAGCGTGTGCATTTTTTTTTTCAATGCAACCTTCTCTATGTTGGCTCAGCATGGGTTTAATAACTCCTTTGAAGTGCTTGCGAGGCAGAACATGAACACGATGTGATTTAGTGAGGTCCCATTAGCAGCAGGTTAGGGGGTTCTGGAACAGCTACACATGCTATTTGCAACAGCAGGGTAATTCTGCCTGACAGAACATTGCCTCAGCTCCCCATTCCATCTATCCTCAACTTACTTACTCAATATTTCTTATCAATAAAATTGTCCCTGATTAATGAAGGGCAAGACTTTGTTGTGATTAATTAGGCCTGTTTCTTTTGACAAGGTGCTCTGAAGAAAGTTGTTTGTTTTGTTAAAGCACTGAGATTTTAGGGACTGTCAGTTTTGATGCCCCAGCCTAATGAAAGCCAAATCCTTATGAAACATCGTTGAAATCCTTATGAAAAAAAAATCACGTGAAATTAGCCTTTTCACATGTGAAAATCGCAACTTCAAATGCGAATTTTACATTTTTACGTGTGAATTCAAATATTTACATGTGAAAATAAAATGTTACATGTGAATGAAAAATTTTCACGTACGTCCACTAAAAAAGGGAGCCTACAAAATAAACATTGTTCAATCAACATTGTAAAGCTGGTATCTGATGCTATCTTTGTTTTACATTTGGTATTGCTGGTCGCCTTGTCTCGCAACTGACCATGATGCATGAAGAAGAAGGAACATGATCTGATATGAAAGGTAAATTATTCTGCAATAACTGGCAAATTGAAGGGGGGAAAAAAACAGTATATACATACTCACAAATGTGCAGTGAGAACAGATTAATAATTTCATGGGATCTCAAAATTGGAACATTGTACTGTGTACCATGAGCCAGACTTTGTGCACAGTTAAATTAGCGCTGCTAAATTCCTCTCCCAGCAGTAGGTATGGGGCGTCCTGACAGCTGTGGCACAGAGCGATTTGAGGCTTGCTCACAATAGCAAGACAATACTTGGCAGAAGACAGGAGTCGGGATGCTTAATTCTAAAGATTGCACGATAGAGAACCCGAAGTCTCAAATAACATCTACATATCCTGGTTGTGCTCAAACATGAAGTGGCTGGGGTAAAGAGGCTTCTATTATGTTCATTTTGCTCGCTGGAGAAAAAAAAAGAAAGAATTGTCCTAGTCAAATACAAGACAAAGGTGAACAACAGTGAGGTGGCCTTATTTTTATTGGATTATGTTCAAAATAAATATACTACTACAGTACAATATATACAATATAATGAAATATTAAACAGCATTATGCTTCTTAGACTACAGTAGAAGTTGACATTCTAGAATATTTGGTTATGACACAGGTCCAACCAAGCAGTCCATACAGCCATGTAGAAAAGTCACTGGTGAGTTGAAGGTTAAACTGAAGCTCAATTAGCTTGCAATTGCAAGGCAGACAGGAATGATCTAGTCACTGTACTCCGTTTTCGCAGGTCTTTGAACACTAACCCACAAGCTGCATTCCACTGCAGATGAAAGTTCTGTTAAGTGAATGAATGACATGTTTTCAACATAATATGTCAGGGAAGAAAGTTTTCTCTAATATGAATTTGGGAGATTTAAACATTAATTTGTCTTTGTATTTGATAGAGGTCAACATGTGTCTTTCCAAAGACACTTTGTAAGTACTGTTCATGTTCAATGTGTAATAGCCAAAATGTTTTTTTTTCCAGTAGTTGTGACATGTCTTTAATTTTGACACTGCATTTATGCTAGACCCTCAGTTAGCTGAGTGAGCTAATGCTTGAGACTTGAGCACTAACAAAGTTTTGTAAAACCAGACACAGGAAAGAAAATGAGCAGGAATAAATAAGACAGGAGTATATTGATAGTATTTAATCATGATTAGGCTCTTTTTTACTTTTTCTTTTTTTGCATTTGGGTTTCATAACTTTATTCCAGTAGTAACACCATTTGATTAGAATGCAGTGGCTAAAATATTCACACTCATGAATTCCAAAAGCACACATATTTTCCTTTCACATTTAAAATGCCGATATATTTATTACAGCTCATCACAGTTTTTAAACTGATTCTTTAAAGTTAAATTTGTTGTAGACTGCAATCATTACTTATGTAGCAGGCCTTGATTATGTGATCCACCCCTGTTTAAATAAGACTCCTGCTATCCTAATTTGTTCTGGCTAGAGATGACAGGCACTAGCTTTTACAAACACATGACTGCTGGAAAAAGATAAAAGCATAATAATAATTAGAATATCAATATTAGATTAAGTTATTTAAGTTATATAACTGACATTATAACTCAGTAACTTATTGTGCAAGTACCAGAGCATTGTCAAAACATAGCCTTCAGTTTTTATTTCTTGCCTTGTTTAATTTTTAATTACTTTGTAAAATAGCACATTATTTAATTTACTTTATTCATCACTTTACTTTAGTCAGTAGTTTCTCCACTTAATGCATGCACTCTCAGAAAAAAGGTGGAAAAAAGTTCATATAAAGGTACAAATGATTGTCATTGGGGTGGTACCCAACAGATATATAAAATTGTACCCCTAGCCAGCCATTCATTTGTACATTTTTTGCTTATAAAAAGTACTTATATGCACATATAGAAAATTATTGTACTTTCAGGATACATTTGGCAAATTTATTCCCTAAGAACTAAAAAAGTACCTCCACTGTACCTTTACTTCTAAGAGTGTGGAATGTCTGGAAAGACTAACATCAACTTCCAAGAGTAGTTTGCAAGACATAACACCTTTTTAGTACTACTACTATGCTGAACAATTCATTTCAAATTGAACAAAACAGACCAGCATCTGTCAAACTCCAGGTATGGCTTACTAATCCCTTTGACTTCACAGCAAATTATATAGTATGCTTGGCCTTGTATTGACCTCGTTCCTGAAGGGAGAAATATTTGCCCCTGGTCCATAATGCACTGTGTTACTGTTTGTGCCCGACTGCCTTGTTGTTTGCACAACATGTACAAGCCACCATATAACCAGCACACATTTCCTGGTTGTCCCACTAACCCAAACTGTTTGTGCAACACACTTTGGCAGGACAACTCACTGGCACTGTCAATCAAGCAGGCCAAATAGCTCCTAACCTACTGCAAATCCTTCTGGTACTGAACCCCAACACCACGAAGTGCAAATACTTTGATCTTTATCAACAACTAGCATGTGCATGAGGGCTGTGATCTTTCAGCATTGTGAGGATAAGAAAATCTCTATCTCTTGGAATTCATCATAGAGATGACATAAGGTATTTACAATGTGTTGCATATTCTCTTGTGGTTATTGCCGATGTAATTACTTAAAATATTTGTATATTTTTAATCCTGAAATCTTAATTTTTTCAGGTGCCAAATAGGTCTGTGGATGGGAATTCCCATCTGAAATGGAATGAAGGTTGAAGCCAACCAGAGGTCAGTGCTGCACAGCATAATGACATGAACAGATAACTGTCAGCATTCAGTAAATATTATTATACTGTCTCTTTTTCTTTCAGAGGATGCCTGTCAGCTGGAGAGGTGCGGAGGCCTCAGGCCATGTCTTGTTAAATTGGTTCTCCATCTATTACCATGGGGCCCGATTTTCGTTACCTGTTAACGGTGTATATGAAAGACTGTATGTTAATTCTGTGACTAACAGAGCCAATGGCTTCATAATTAACTAGCCAGGGGGTGAGCCTTAATTTAATTCCTGTGCAAAAAACACTACAGGCAAAACACTCTAACGAGTGTTTAAAAACACCAATTATGAAATGTAAATTCTGTTCCCACCTCTGGGCCTTGATTAACTATTATGTCATAAGATGTCTTTGCCAATAGAATACAAGTCCATAGGTGAATGTCACATAAATACTTTATCATTTCTGCTGGTCTGACAATAAACAATTTGTGCCAACAAGACTCATATGAAAGACATGTAATTTCTGAAAAAAAGTCTAAATTTCAGTTGTTTCTTTTCTTTGAGGGAGATGATGTACACCACTCATGTATATAAATTATTTTGGCAGAAATTTAATTGCAGATTTTCTACTTGAATAAAGCTCATGTGTCCATATGTTTTTTTTTTTAGACTTCACAAATCAAGTGAATTGTGCCATGCCACATGTTAAATGTCACTGTCAAAACAAGCTGCAATATAAATGTTGTCCTGGGCCCAAATTTACACTTGTACGCTAGGGGTGATCCAGAAGCTAATGGCACAAGATCAAGTTTGTATCATCAACTGAGAGTCACAAAGGACCTGTGCTTGCTTGCCTCTTTGCCCCATTCACTAAAACGTCAATGATGTGTTCTGGGTCGAGAAGAACCACATTTTCCCAATACATAATGAGGCTTTTCAGCTTCAGGGCTTATAACATTCCTGCATTCACAAAACAGTTAAAAACCACCAACACGATTTCTAATCCGATAAATATGAGCATACATGTGTGAAAACAAAACTTGCAACCAGAACAGCTTGTATCCACCTTGGCATAGAGAGATGTGGCACCATTCTTCAGTGAGAAAGTCAGTCAACTCATACGTTGTTGATGGAGGTTGAAAACACTGTCGCAGACATTGTTCTGGTATCTCCCATAAATTAGCAATTGGATTCCAATCTGTTGACCAAGAAGGCCATGGCATATGGATAATATTGTTGAGATGCTCATCAAACCATTAGATGATTGCATATTGCCTATGGATGCACTTGTTCACAGTGGGAATATTTATTAATCATTTAAATTTGTTGCACATAGCCTAATAATGCAACATTATGCCCATCATAAATACCCTATAATAAAAGATCATTAAAGGTAGACTACAAGTATGAGTACAATAGGTGAATTATACATGTTATTATGTGAAGATTAATGCCACATATTTGGTTACAGTGCATTTTACAGTCCGTGAATTAGAAAAGTTAATAATCTCCTTGGTGATACACATGACTGTACAGGTTAGGATTGTTCAACTTTATGTTACTTAATGTGAACCTATTTTATGACCAAATAATGTCTGTAATCTGTATCATTATAGACAGGCATGTAAAAATAAAAATAATTTATTGTTCTAAATATAATATATCAGATTTTGATGCCAGACAGGGTTCTTATGGGGGTGCATGTCTGTTTTGTATCCTTTGGGTTTTTCAATCACAGATATTTTACTTTGGAGTAAAAGTAACTATATTAATAATAGCAAATAGTTATTTTGTTCAATGATTATGAGAACAAAATGCACTAATGTTGCATTTAGTTATAAGACAGAGAGAGAGAGAGAGAGAGAGAGAGAGAGAGAGAGAGATTCAGATTCAGAGAGAGAGAACATTTTTCTGGATGTTTAAGTTGTTTTAATTTGCCTATGGAAATGAGAAAACTAAAGTGCAGAATCCAGTGCTCCATTATGGTTGTCACACAACTAAAAGGGGGATTTTTATTTTTAAAAACCAAATAACTATGACTATTGATTCAAAGAACCAAAATAAATCAAATAAATAGATATGCAACATGACAATACTATCTATCCATTCTTGACAAAAAAGAAATAACATTTTTCTTCTAATAAAAATGCTTAACATCTAGATTGAATTTTCTGTCAGTTGACATAGAATTAGAAAGGACAAGCATAATACTGATGTGGCCAATGTAATTATCTGCCTAAGACCAATGTAAACAAACACTCTGGAAAGGGAAACTTTTCTAGTCCTGTGTGGATTTGTCAGGAAAAGAGACAGTGTAGATACGGCCATGCGGATTTACTTCTAATATTTATGAAACACAATTGTACATCCACACACCCAACATACAGTTAGAATAATAATAAAAAATAAAAAATAAAAATAATAATAATAATGCTGTTGTTGTTATGATTTGCGCAGTCCCCAACTGTTACATTACATTACAGGCATTTGGCAGACGCTCTTATCCAGAGCGACGTACAACAAAGTGTTAGACCAAAAGATGTTAAATATATACAAGTGCTCCACCTTGTGGTAAAAGATACATAAATTATTATTCCAAAAAACAACTAGTGGTGTGACTGAAATTTGCCCCACATTGCATGCTTTACTTCATGAAAAATATGTAACTGTCAGACAGCAAAAAACTATGTATTGTATTCTACCAGTATGGTATACTATTGCTGCGATATACCATGCTATTCCAGATTATAGTACTTTTATTTGTTAAAGAAAATCTATATTTAAAAAGGGTGAGAGGCCCAAAAACATTTTTTTTTCAAATGCATCAAAAAATAAATAAATATATAAATAAACAAATAAATGAATAAATGTCTCTAAAGAATGTCAGTAAATCACAACTAATACCAGTGCAAATTCTAGTTGTAAATTAGTAGTTGTCTGTGAAGCTTATACAATCACAACGAAGTGTTTTATGATTTGATATATCATTTGTAGGCACTGCTTTAGATATCGATCCTATCTTGTATCAAAACAACTTTTGTATTGACGGCATGCTGTGAGGCATGTGGAAATCTATAGGCAATTTCTTACAGTGGGGGACATTTCTATTGGGCCTTTAATCTCGATATCAAAACGCTTACCGGACAATTATTCCATTAATATTTCAGCCTGTGTTGGATATAACTGGAGAGATCGCGCAGCCTGAAACATTGCCAAATGTACTGTTTAATTTAGTATTTCTCGGAACCATTGCTGCTTGGTTCGATAAACTGCAATCACTTCAACAGAAAATGTGTATTTATTGTGCGATCATCCCTCCTCTAGAGGTCTCTGTTTAGTAGCCTAGATTTCAGAGTTGTGTGATAAATGCGGAAGAGAATAGAAGCATCAAAACTCCGGACCACGGAACTGCGTGCTGGGGAGCCTATGAGGTGTCTGTTGTGAACCGTTTTAAATATTCATGCCAGCTGATATAGGGTTGTGTTTGGCACCGAGGTTACAGCTGTAATTAGTTTCTGTAGTCGTGTATCGTAAATTGCACTCACCAAAGCATTACCGCGTACGGTATTGCATCAAGACTTCCAGGAAACACTGCTGCTACTGTATATCCAGTACAAACAGACGATCAACATGAAAACCATAATTGTTGCAGTTTTTCAGGCGTTCTTTTTCGTCAATGTTTTTATTCAGCAAGGGAATTGTGATGTTTTTTTCAAGAGGCACACGCCAAAAAATACCAAGGTAAATACAACAGATAAAGTAACCCAACTGCTATTTTATTTTATTCTTTGTAGCGTAGGCTACTCGTGTCCGTAACAGGAATTTAAGTGAAATTTGAAGAGAGATATATGCTCATAATTGATAGGTCTACCTGAAAACACACTTCTTGTTCACAGATTCTCGGTTTCTCTTGGGAGAACTGCGGTAAACCCGCCGATCCAGCTGTGTTGAAGAGCCTTGATTTGTCACCTGACCCAATAGGTATTCCCGGAGACGTGACTGCCAGTGCTGCTGGTACTACGACTGTGGGGCTGGTTGCTCCTCTCTCTGTGAGTGGAAAAAACTTGTCGACGGTAGCTAAATGATGAAAAAGATGAAATCATCCCGTTCTACCAAATGTTTCATCGGGAATTAGTATCCCATTGTGCCTGCAGTGGAGAGTAAGCCTATGTTTTTTATGATTAAGAAAAAAAAATAAAAATAAGTGTGTGTATATTATCTACACAAATTCCAATTGGTTAAGCTAAGTTTAGAGTTATGCAGTTATGCAGTTATTCATTCTCTCTTTCTTTTTTATTCACGTTTTCCCTAATTTGTTGAGAATTTCATAACATTGTTATTGTTTCTTCTAAAGTACCCCTGTGTCTGTGTATGTGTGTGCGCACGCATACATATTTGAGGAAGTTAGAGCCTTGAACAAGTCTGTGTTACCAAATATGGAGGTGACCTGAGTTAACATGGAACTCATGAGATCAGTTTGTCACAATAGTCCAATCTCTTTTAACCCCCATAGCAGTTATTGTGCTTTGCTGAGAAAGCACAATATTTTTTTCTACATTCCATGTACACATTTTTTTTTGTTTTTTGGGAAGTTACTAAAGCAATTCAGATTGAAGGTTGTTCTAAATGACAAACCTTCAGCCTTTGGTTAGGAGTTTGTTTCTGTAGCTATTACATTTCACTGTTGTTTTAATGTATACCCAAACTGTAGTGAATACTTTTTCTTTGCCTGTGCAAAGTTAGTTTTCATTGATTATTTCATTTCCTTTCCTGATTGTCTGTATGAATGAGGAGAAAAAGGTGGTGAATAAAAAAAGCAGTCAGCAGTCTTAGGTGCTCTACTGACTGACCTTTCCAATGTCTCATTTCCTTATTTCAGATAAAATGTTGCAATATAGAAATTAGCAATGCCAGTGACTTAAGATTCTCTCTTACATTGATAATGCACGCATTGTCACCTACATTGATAATGCACACATTGTCACCAACACAGATCTGGAGATTTTTATGGCTTCTGCTTGTGACCTCTTATGGCTGTAACTGGAAGATGGCTTTTCATTGGCCGGGCCATTGGCCCCCTCAAAATTTTACTGCTGTGTAGTCTACAGCCATTCTACAGCATACAGTCACTGGATGGTTCCTTTTTGAGCCAATTGTGTTCAATATCTAACTAGCTAAGTGTTTTCTTGTGACATGCTGTCACTCCAGACTGTAAACAATGTCTGTGTTTGTAAAAACAACTACAGGGCAATGTCCATTCCTCCTGATAACATCTTTTTTTTTTGGGCTTAGCTGCTGCTTTTTGTTGTAGGTTTGTTTTTAAATGTTGTTTGTTTTTGAAAGTCTGCTAACTGCTCTTCCAGCTGAACGTGACCCTGGAGAAGGAGGTGGCTGGATTCTGGATTAAGGTGCCCTGTGTGGAGGAGCTCGGGAGCTGCCATTACCCCGATGGGTGCCAGCTGCTGGACATGCTCATCCCTCCCGGTCAGGACTGTCCTGAGCCCCTGCACACATACGGGATCCCCTGCCACTGCCCCTTCAAGGCGGTGAGTCCATCTCATCCTCAGCTGCTTTTAAAAACACTTGCGCAGATGAGGAGTCCTTCTGGTCTAGGTCCTCTTCTAGGACTGGAATTGAGATACGTGGTGCTTGGAACATTCTGCATTTTTATAAATGTAAAAACTAAATTATTTGTCCAGTGAGGCTGACCTCCATTGTCCTCTTGATTGTGGCTTTCAGGCCTCTTTCTGAGACTTAAATATATTGAATACTTAAAAATGCATCTCTGAAGGAAGTAATAGGGCTGTGGGAGCAAGTTAATTGTTAACATGACAGAAAAGTTGGTCCATAAGCATGACAATGGGGAAAGAATGAAGAATGATTCATTTTCTGAACATAAATGACAGTAAAGGGTCACAAAGGCCCATACTGTAGTGATAACAATAATAATTAGCTTGTAGCATCTGAAAGATAATGACACTAAACAAAAGAAAGCCAAGTGATATTAATTACATCATTAAACAAAATAAAATGGGAAATAGGAAACGATTTGAAAGCACCCTTTGTGTTGACTGTTAAAATTTAGGAAATGCAGTACACCGGAAGAGTTGTCACTCAGTTTCACATCCTCTTTCAAAAACACACACACACACAGTCTGATTTTTTGTGGCATAAAATTTTCACTTGTAGTCTGATAAACATGTGGAGGGTGTAAAACCATGCAAGACCCACAAGATGTGCACAGTTCAGTTTGCTCCACATGTGACTGTTTAACTTGTGTCCTCTCATACATCTTGTAATAAATGCAGACTGAGTCTGCTCTTACTTATCTTATTCGTTGTCATTGTTTTCCTAGCACAGGAGTTTGTCTGTTTGCAGAAAAGCTGGATTTCTCAGCTTTGTCTTTGGCTTAGAGAGTCTGTCGTATGTTGGACATGTGCAGAGGCTCTGTGGTAGCCTTCATTTGCAGTATAAACCACTGTAAGAATCCCCCCAGACACTCCAAACAGTGGAAGTACTATCTGAGTGGTGAAGGAACACGTGTCGTCTTACCTGGTGCTATCGGAATAGGATTAATGTAATGTTTTGTCATTTATCTGACTCCAAAATAATGTTTTAACCTTTCCTCTGTGCTTGCAGTTATACATAAAAGACTGCAAATGAGGAACTATAGCCTCTTTCGGCCAGTAGTGTGGCTCTGTATGGATCGTTATATATATCTTGGTAGATGCGGACATGCCTCTGGCTTGTGTAGCCTACAAGAATACAATGTGTATCTTGCTATGATACTTGTGTATAGATGAGTGCCTATGGGGTGCAGATGTCCTGAGTTCTGTGTGTAAGTTAGGGCTGTAACACCACTAGGTGTGCAGTAGTAGGAGACAAAGAGGAATGCCTAGTTTAATGCAATTTATTGTACAGCATACAACGGTGCAAAATGTGTGTGTAGTGGAATGGGTATTGGTGCACAGGACATCGTATTGACACGTCTTCTAGAACCATTCCACTTTTTCCCTTATATACCCAAATGTCAAAGAAAAAACCCAAATCATCAAAGAAAGACACAATCACAACAAAATGGCAGTAACATCAATGACCCCTGTTTGCATTATCTCTGTAAGCCTATCAAACCATGTAACCATTCGTAGCACAGATGTCTGCTGACTCATAGGTAACTTGCATTACTTGCTGTTCCCTTTATTCAGCGCCCACTGTACCATGCCATCAGTGACACCAACCTGCTCCCCATGATCTCACTTTCCTTCACCAAACATGATTACTCAGTATATTGGAAGACCTAAAGCTTACGTAATGCTATTTCAACTCTGTAGTTGTGGGAGCATTCCGCAGAGACCGCAGAATGATTGCAGCTGTGCTATTGGGCAATAGCATTGTCTCTTTATCAAACCTTGCTGTTCTGTTCTCCTTTGCGGGTCTGATAAGGGGCACACTTCTGTAAACTACCCTACACCACAGGGACCTTAGACAATAGGGAAAAGCAGAAGAATACTGTGGTGGATCTGTGGTGGATGATGATGTTCTGCCTTTTCTCGAAGGGGGATTATTCGCTGCCTAAGTCTGACTTCTACCTGCCGAACGTGGACCTGCCATACTGGCTGACCAATGGGAATTACAAAGTGGAGGGAGTACTGGGTTCAAATGGCCAGGAGCTGGGCTGCCTCAAAGTGGCCCTCTCTCTCCACTCAAACTAATCCCAGGTCCAGCACCATCCACATCCATGTCTTTGGGCAACCACCTTGGATATCTATATTCCACGAATCAAGATATGTACCAGTTGACCGAACTGTAATAATTACATGGGCTTATTCAGAAATTATACCAATACCTTAAACACTTTTTTATATTGAAGTAGCAGGTATGGGAATGAAGTATTACTAGAAAACGTTTCACAGAAATTAATAGGTGAGCTCTTAATAAGTGAGGTTGTTAACCACTGCTTTGCCGAACCAGTACTTTGCCTTGTCTCAAATGCCATTTATCTACGTTTTAAGGCCAATACTTTTTTTAAGCAAATGACATATTAATATTAAAGATGCATTGAATGCAGTATTTCACTTTATTTAGTGAGAGCATATTAGTGTGTTTTCTGTATAATGTACTGTAAAATCTTCAGGTTCTCTAAGGTACATGGGGAAGAGGTTCACCAGAATATTTCTATGAAGTTTCTTTCTTCGTTTTTAATTGTATATTTGATTAAATGCACTTTTGGGTTTTACCATGTCATATGTATGATTCCATGTTCTTTTGCAAATCATATGGAGCCTACTCCAGTGGGAATAATTGTATGTTTCATTGAATTATGGCAGAATGCCAATGTTACAATATTACCCTAAAATGCTAGCCACTGCTGTGCCTGTGATGATGCGTGCAGTTAACTGAGGTCTGACATATGCAGTTTTTGTGAATGTAGAAATCATGCTGGAACAGGAGATCTGGAATCTCCACTTGTTATGGTAGTGTTGACGAATGGAGCCAAAATCTTTCATATATTGTATGAGACTTGGCAGGGTTTTTAACTGTTTTGTTCACGTCATCTCATCTTCTATTGTTTGTTCTACATTGTGTCATTTTGTACCAGTGTCTAATCTCTTAAATAAATCACTTTATTTCCCATTTTTTTATGACCCAGTCGTGTTGAGTCGTGCATAACAGGAATCTAGCTTGGCCAGGCGAACCTGCCTGATTGGTTCTCTACTGCAACACTTGGAAAGCAGTGCATAATGTCGTACACAGTGTAAACAAAATGTATGATCATTTTGATATACTGTGTTTCCTCTTTTAGCTGGCTAAACAAGTTTACATTAATTAATAAGTACTTATTTTGTATTAATCATTGTCAGTGGTGAGATTTATGAAAGTACAACTACCCATGATCTCTATGATAGCTAAGTTGTAAATTATTTATTTAATTTACAGTGCTGACTGTCAGTGCTGACTGTGGCTGGTAGCTCCACGGGTCTACAAGACATAAGACTTATTTGCCATTTGCTCAGGTACAGATGTAAAAGGGCATTGGAATTCTTGTGTGGATCTTTCAGTCATGTATGCACACTTTTTTTTTTTTTTTTTTGCACAGGGTATGGGAGGGGTCAGTTGGTTTATTTCATTCTAGCTACCACCTCTGGTTGATCAGGTGTTCATTGACTGCATGCGGAAGCTGCATATGAAAGGTCTTCCTCTGATGAAATTATATTGGCTGTGGATCGCGGTGTGAAAAGCAGGTTGGTCTCCATTCTCTCAAGACGGCATTGAGGTTCACGCATGAACATGGCTGCAGGTGCAAACAGTTGGACATTCCAAATTTTTTTTTTTAAATCCACATTTCTGATGGCTAAATTGGTATTTTTACTTCGTTACATCTAAATTAATTCTGTAGCATTTCCACAACATTTTTGGCCCTGACTAGACTGAAAAATGAATTTTATAACAATACCATTGGTATAACTCATAGCCAAATTGGTTATTGACCAGAACTGTATGGTTCAGTTGAAAACCAACCTAGGCAGCCTGGCAAGTTTTGTTCTGGTACGGCTGTCGAAAAATGGTGCTAGCATAATGCCTAAACTGACTGAGCCTGCCTTACTCATTCACGCAATTAACTGGATTAGACTTAATAAAAGCAGTTGCCTTGTTTGTGTTTGTATTTTCTGGAATGTGGTTATCTCATTTCATCATTAGCCTTATGTTACAATACGGGTCTTGTTTTAAGCTGTACCAAGTCACGGAATGGCAGTCAGATGATACAATGTCATTGTCTTGGTTCGTGAATTCTTAGGATGGTTGCCTGCTTGTAGTGCATCAGTCCCACAAATTGAGAAACCTGAAAATAAAGGAGTATTTGAATTTTCCTGAATTTGAAAGATTGAAAGGTCTTGAGTGCTGTATTTATCCTAGTGTGGAATGACGGTAAGGTTGAACAGAAGTGTGGCACTTCCTACTGAACGTCTAAAACTCCCAAGTTGCCATAGTAGTGAGATGTAGGGGAATTGGAAGACAACACTGGGCCTCTTTTATCAATGTTTTAATAAAGTTGTGCATAAAGTTTATATATAATTTACATTGTATATACTTTGCCTTCAAAAGATTAGTATTTTATTATGTGAGTGTAGCCAAAACTTCGATGAATGGACAGTATTCAAACTCGGGCAATGAGAATTTGCTGCAGAGCTTATTGTACAACATCAGCTGCAGAATTGCAAGTAGAGGTATGTGAAATGCCTCTAATGTAACCACTGGATTCATTTTGGATTGCTAAGATATGTTGGGAGACAAAGTGAAAAGTTTTTGTTTTATGAAATCAGTTCATTAAATAGCAGAGGAAATTACAATACCTTACTAGATTGGCCCAACAGTAGCATTGCCAGTAGTCCCTCCATGGATTTTACCCCAGCTGTCAACAGATTTTAGCATACAAGATAACATTTGATTCAGTAGAGGGTGTATGATTTGAACTGAAGAAGAAGAAGAACATCTTTTACATACAAGAAAAAATAGAGGCCAGTACAAATGGATCTAAAGAGCCTACCAAAGGACAAGCAGGATGTGCATTTAGTGTATCAGAATTAAAAGCTTGTGTATAAAAGAAATACAGATAATATACTGTACAGTGTCCTCCCAAAGTATGGTAACAGTAGCGTTAAATTTGTTTCTGCTGAGGTATTTGGATTTGAGATCAAAAAATGAATGAGCTGAGCTAGATAATCAGCTTTTATTTAATGATATTTCCATCCGTATACTGTGTTACAGAAGCAGATGTTTTTGTGTTCCCCCATTTACTGCTATGTAAAATTAAGTTACTGGATGAACTTAAAAGTGAATCAAAGAAATGAAGATTAATATTTGGTTGTATTGTCCTTAAATGCAATAGCTGCATCAAGTCTGCAACCCATTGGCATCACCAAATGTTTGGTATCTTCTTTTGAAACGCTTTTCCAGGCTTTCACTGCAGCTGCTTTCAGTTGATCCTTGTTTTGGTGGGGGGTGGGGCTTCTGTCTTCGGTCTTTTCTTCAGCAAGTCAAATACATGCTCAATTGGATTTAAGTCAGGTGACAGATTTGGCCAGTCAAAATATTTTTCCCATTGATGAATTCTTTGGTTGTGTTGGCAGTGTGCTTGGTAATTGTCTTGCTGCAGGATGAAGCACTAGCCAATGAGGCTGGAGGAATTTCTTTGTACATAGCCAGACAAAATCTGGACAAAGTCTGTACACTGCCATCCTCTGGTACATCATCAATAAAGACAAGTGAGTCTGTTCCAGAAGCAGCCATACATGCTAGAGCCATGACACTAACTCCTCCATATTTCACAGATGAGGTGGTGTACATTATGGGCTGGCAATTCCTTCCTTCTCCCCACTTTCTTCTTGCTCATCTCTGTATTTTCTGTGGTTTCTTTCTTTCTCAAGACTATCCAAATTGATGTACTTGATATACCTAGTTTCTGTGCTACCCTTCTTAATGAATTCTTCTGCTCTCTCAATTTACAGATTAGTTGTTTTTTCAACTGTAGTTATTTATCTGGTATTTGTGATGTTATATGCCTCTGACTCCAAATGCAATCTCCACAGACAAAAACAAACGCTAAACCAAGACTAGACACTCGCTGCTCATTTTTGTGTGAACAATCAATGCAAATAGAAACATCTGAGAAGCAGTTAACACCTGTTAGTCATCCTACCTTTGCACATCTGAAAATGTGGGAACTCGGCACAAAAACAGCTGTTTCTGTAAAATGTTCAAACGTATACAAATATAAATACCATGAAATAAAAGCTGTTTAAGTATATAGCAAAAATAATAATTATCATTCTACCATACTTTTGGAGGGCACTGTATATTTAAAAACACAAACATGACAAGTGCCTTGCTTAAGGCTGTGTTACATCTGGTGCTCAAAGTTACAGTATTTCCAAAAAACATTTGTTCTCACATCGACAAGCATATCAGTAGCTAAATATTTATGTGTCTTAACGTATTGTTTTATTTTACTATTTTGAGCATGAGTACATTAGAAATAAGCCCATTTCTTTCAAATTCTTTCAAATGTCTCATCAAAGTCATCCATTTTGAAAAATGAAAGCATGCACGCTATATGTACGTGGGAAGCATGACTGTGTCAGGTAATTTGTGTGACAGTTTTCTGTTGCGGAGAACTTTCTGTTGTCGTACATCCAATAAAATGCACAATTATGTTGTAAAATTGGTTTGAGGGCTGTGGCAGGCTGATATTATAAACCTGTTTTTGTATAACGTATCACATGAGTAGAGGAAGACAGCAGTACATAATGTTTCCAATGTTGGCTCTCAGGAGTGCCACTGTGCTGTATGTCCTGAGGGATTAAGCACGAGATATTTTCAGTTATGGCATCTTGACAAAAACTATCATTTTTTAATTATCTTTTTTTTCCCTTGTGTGTGTGTGTTGGTTGTCTCTCCAGCAGAATTTTTGGCAAAAGTTTAGTTTGCACTAAATTTAGTCTGTAGTCATAGTTCCCTTTCTTTCTTGGGGTTTTCTTTCCTGTGAATGACCCTATAAATCTCTCAGAAGTTTTAACATTTTAACTATAGATGTATTAGAATGGTGAACTTTTGTTCACTTTCAGTTCACAAAATACATACCACACCGATCCAAAGTGCCCTTTCAGGACCTTCACTGAGAGACATGCAGTATATGCTGAAAGGATCAGTTTAAGAAGATACAAATGATTCATAATCAGAGGCCTGCTGGTATTCTTGACAGTATAGGAATTGTACTCTGATAGTGTTTGGTTTGGAATCTTAAGGGCACCTGTTGCTTCTGATATCACCCCCTAAACTGAATAATTATAATGTGTGGGAATAAAGGAGGTGAGGATACAATACTTCCTGAACATAAGTTATAGTTTTTAAATAGGTGAAAATATAGTAGTGGCCAGTGTTTGTTTGTTAAGTGCACAGGTATATCTCCTTTACATATTCACTATCAACACACAGGGTGCTGTTAAGGAAGAGTGAATGACCTCCACCAGTGAAATACAGATGACTTTTCCACCGCCATGACAATACAGGATAAAAGGGGGATAATTGACCTGTAATAATATTATCAGTATTGACTGAGTGTAGGAGCCTAGGGCAAGTGGTGTTGAAAAATATGAAAAGGTTAGGGATATTAGATAAAGAGTATATGTGGGCATCACCTGAATCCTTCTGGCATTGTGCTGGAACTAGGAGACTGGAATTCAGATTTGTTATTTGGAAAGTGTACAAAGTGTTTTTTTATTTTTCATTTTTATTATGCAACAGATGAAGATAACATTGGTTCAAGCTCCTTTTTGAAAAGAGGCCAACGCAAACCTCCTCTTTTTGTGTATTATATAATTTTTTTCTTCCAGAAATTATTTTTATAGCACAGGGACAGCAGAGCAAAGAGAAAAAAAATCCTGAGCTGTTTTTGGCTCCCAAGATACATTTATTTGCTGAAATGTAATGTTAAAAAAAAAGAAAAGGAAGACATTTAAAATCTTATTAAACATATGAACTTATTAAACCTAGTTTATTCACATAACTAAACGGAAGCCATGTCACAGGCCTAGCAAGGCATGGGCAATTATTATCTTTGTTACACAAGACAATCTACTGCTAATTCTCAAAAGAGAAGAGAAGCATTTACACATAATCAAATGGTTCAAGTAAGAGTAAAAAATCTTCTGCCAGCTTGCATTAAGAGATTGGGATAACAGTTAATTGCACACATCTTGATCTTATTACCTGGTTTTACTCACATTGTGCTTATTTAAACTACAGCACTGCCAGGATTGTGATATAATTCATATTTGCAATTCTCTGTGTATTCTAAAAGATAAGAAACAACAAGGCTGGTTATGGCAGTACATTTGTAGTGATTGTACACAAGAGGGCACCATTGACAAATTTATTTTCAGAGAAATGCAAGGTGCTGTTCTTGCTGTCCTTAGTTTGCTAAAATGTAGCATCAAAGAAAAGAGAATGCAATTCTTGACCATCAGAATAACATTTTGTTTGTTGGGAAAGTTGTTCATTTGGAAACAGGGCCTTCCTATATCCATTCCAATAGGAGACGGCTTTCCAGACAAAGGAATGGTTTGCAGCTGAGTTTCAGTTGCCTTGACTATAGACTTCACATGTGCAGAGTAAATGTCAAAACAATACATTTTGTAATGTTTTAAGAAAAGTCTGCTAATAAATGGGGAGGCACTAAAAAGACAGTCGAGTAGGACTGGCTTGCATTGCAGAGCTCTGGGCCTGTTTTTATCTTTATATATGCCAGAAACTGCTAACACCATCCCTCTGTGTGTGTGCCTGCTGGAAGCTGTCCCATTTCTATTGCTATTGCACTACCACTGTGACCACATTATGCTTAAAATGTTTAAAACAGTATGAGATTGTTTGCTAATTTAATAAAATCTCTTACTATATCAAAAGTAGAAAATCATATATTAGTGATTCTTTTTCAATTGTATTGACTGTAGGTTCTACCACTTCTGCTACCACAGTTCTTACTAGTTTCATTTGAACACATGCAATTAGCCCACTAAACCATCCGGGTCCACATTGTATCCTCCATGTCTGGCCCAATGTAATAAATGGCTTCAAATGTACAAAACCAAGTAGGGATTATACAGACAACCTTAAAGTTTGATGTGGTATCACAGCTATTGAGGTGCAATTTCTTTAATACTGTGAGCATAATTATTAATGGCGAGTATAAATTCAGTACAAACACACAAGACCCAGAATTCTGCCAGGTTATATAAAATATGTTTGCAGTATTTTATATGTAAAATACTGTCAATGCAAAATGTAATGTAAAATACTGCTCATACAGTAGCTCTATGGAGCTGGGTTTGTGTGTGGTGTGTGCGTGTGTCTGGTATGTGTGTGTGTGTGTGTGTACGTGTGTCTTGTGTGTATGTGTGTGTGTGTTTATGTCGCTGCAGACTGAGAGACAGAACAAGGATTTTTGGGGGCCTCGATACAACTAAGACTTACTGAACCAACCAATGCAATGATTATGAACTAAGGTTTCTACCCATCTTTAATCTGCTTTCGTATGGTTAATTTCCTGGCTCAGCAAAAGGCAAAAGTACAGTTTCAGTAATGGCTCACACTTGGCGCTAAATAGAGTCCATTAGATACTTTGCAGTACAAAGCTGCCAGTGTGTGAACCCTGCCATTTGTTTAGCTTTTTTCCTTCCCACCAAATAATAGGCGAGAAAATGCTTAGGCTATTAAGGCAAGGTTTACAGTTTCTGCCAATTATTTAGATTAAATAGTTAAATTGACATTATCTGCTAGTGTGTATTGTTGTTCCATCAATGTAAAATTTTAAAACATAAGATATTTTTGGAAATTAAAGGTATGGTATGAACCCATATCTTGTCAGCCCTTATCTTTTGTTGCTTAGGGAAAGGTATAATCGCTTGACTGACATACTAAATAATAAAATGCAACTGGTGAAATGTGAAAAATCCTGAAATGTGAAGAACAGTGCAGCCTATTTAAAAAGTGTATATATCAGAACTGGGGCCCTGGGATTTTACATATTTTGCAATGTTTAATTGTTAAAGCGCTGTTCTATCAAACTAACTTTGCAGCTCAATGTAATAATTTTGCCAAGATGCGACACTGAGTATTTTGCATGTTTTGGCTCCTCTGAGCCAATCTGAGATGCAGCAGTGGGGTACCATTCAAACAGAACACACAACAGCAGGGTACTTAGACATTGGCTTAAACAAGTCATTTGTTTGATTCGGAATTTGTTTCGAGAAAAAATGACAAACATTTGGATGAATGATAATGAAGAGGAGGTGTTATACACAACACAATTCAAAAAAGTTCTTTGAATAAGATCACAAACTCCAGTGCTTGGCAGGAATAACTTCTTGGAGTTTGCGATACTGTGACTGCATTTGCTATTATGATTGTAATGATTGGAAGTAACTATGAACTCATTTAAAAAATCAAGCTGACTGTTCCAAAATGATAACCTCACACAGATTCTGTGGCAGGCCCAGCAGGACCGTGTGTAGATGTAATATTTCTGCCTATTAAAATGTACACATGTCTATGACTTAGCGCTATCAGGTGGCTAATCTTGGTAAAGTAAAGGGTTTTTAATGTAGCAACTTGTCACACTACCTAACATTTAATGCTAACAATTCCAGTGCTGACTGGGGCAGAAAGCACCGAAGGATAGAGCATCAATGACAGCAGCAGCACCCTGGGAGAGTGGGATAGTTCCATCAGTAGGGTGGCCCAGCCTCATTATACAAGAGTATCTCCTCCAGTCAATCAGTCTGTTTGCACCAGGTATGAATGAACTGCAGCTCTCCACCCATGGCTCCACTTTACTTTTTAAACATTACATTTTAGCATTTATCTAGAGAAGACTGTATTTTTACATACAATCCATTTATACAGCTGAATATACTGAAGCAATCTGAAGCAGGTTAGGTACCTTTCTCAAAGGTGCAGTGGCCCAGCTGGGTCTCAACCCCACAACCTTTCAGTTACAAGCCCAGTGCCCTAGCCATTATGCTCCACTACCCAACTCAAATAGGGAAGTGTATCTGTGGTCTCCAACATGGATGTTGCAGTGACGGGACAGGTCAAAGCACAGTGAACAATTTGAGTTGCTATAGTGCTACTTAACTTGCAGACATTCACCCTGTTCACAGTATTTTATTTTAGGAATGCTGGCATCTGATACTGCAGTCAGTCTTCTACAAAACTACACTGAAAGAGAAGACGTGCGTAGGAAGATCAGAGCGCCTACTGTGATAAATTGTGTTAAATAAATTGCAAGTAGAGGAGTATATCAATAGTGAATATGGATAGCACTACCTATTATCTTTCAGGTAGTTTTATAGGAGCAGGTACTGTACAGAACCTTGTTTCATTTACACCAGACCCTGGTACATAAAACCCCTCATGAACTGCCAACATGTGCAGTCACCATCAGTAACCAAGACACAGCTGCTCCTTATTGGAAAGTCGCTCTGTTCTCACCCAGTACAGCTGAACAGCTGGTGAATCTGTTTTATGTTGCATGACAGCCAACCTAAAAATAACCAAGGATTTTCCACGGAAGACGACAGCAACACAGATTCCCAGGACGATTTAAACTGGAAGTCTCTGTGGGAGTGGCAAATTTGTCCCTCCCATACAGTCTTGGACCTTTGACATCTTAGCATACTTTTTATAGTAATACAGCTATTGCATGTTCTTAGCACGAGTATGGACCATGGCAGAAAAGTTTAAAATGCTCACTGACACAGTTCAATATCCTCCCACATGTTATTTTGTGTGTGATATCTTGTTTGACAAAATACATAAACATGTCTCAGAACTGATAAAATAATGTATGGTAGTGATTGGAAGCAATGAAAATACAATGACATATAACCACAATATCTGAAGGAAAAAATAGTCGGCAGCAGCTGTGCTGAAATGATCAGGAATAAAAGGAATGCTAAACAGAGCTTTTTCCGCAGTGCACTCCTCATTTGTCTTTTTCAAGGAACTGATTGTGACTCCCACACGCTGAACGGTAAGGTGGTCACTGTACAGCAAGTGGTCATGTTGTACATTTCATATCTTGTGTATAGGATCTATAGTATCAGAAGGGGAAATGGTGCATTGTGGGTGTAGTGTGACTGCAGTAACACACTGTATCCAAACATGGCAGGAAAATGGACTGTTCACAGAACAGCCAGTCTGGCTGCTATAGTACATCTGGCAGAGTGCATGCCAAACTCTGGCTGGAGAGCCAATCATTGCCACCCTACGGCCAAGGCTATTTCACGATTTGACAGATTTCCAATGGAACAAGGCACTTAACAAGACAGCCAACAGACCCCTGAGTCTGGCGGGAGGTGGGGGGGGGGGGGGGTGTTCACAGGAATGTGTCCCGGAGCAGACCGACTGAATGTGCCGCAGCATTATGACCGACCACTTCTGTTATCCATCGGCCATTTTCACATAAAGGTCACTCTGCAGCCACTCCTGCTTGTACAGCTCAGATAGAGCAGCCAAGGATTCTACTTGAACATGAAGTTGATAAATCTACCTCCATAATTATTCTAAACCTGTTTCCGAACGTTTTGCATGATTAACATGCATGCCAGTTTAAAAGAGTCACTTAATTAGCAGCTAATTTACAGTTTACTTGACTGTATCTGGAAGCTCTATGTTTGTATACTTCTGGTAAAAAAATAAATAGTTGCAATAATATAACAAGATAACGTTCGCTGATCTCATTCTTATAATTGTGTTTTTTAATTTTTTCATTTAACTTAATGAATACCATGCTTAAATATAGTAATTTGAAGGAGAATAAATATAATGTTTCTACATTTATTACTATTAAAGAAAAAGGAATCAGCAGTCAGTGTTCACTATCAGTTCAAAGGTAAGATCTCTGTCTTTCTGCTTTCGCAAAAAAAGACACAGACACTCTTTCTTTCTGTGTGTGGAGAGTGCTGTCAATGTGCACGTTAGACATAAATGTAACAAGTACTGTAAAACTATGTGAGGTATGCAGCATAGAGGCAAAGCAGGCACGGCCCCCTCATAGTTCCACTCCACCCTGAAAACCAACACTTTGAATTGCTCATTAACTTTCCTCGTGGGAGAACCCGACTTTGAAAACCCAATATAGTAAAAACCTTTGATTTAAATGTTTGCATTCACAGATAAAGGGAAGACAGTTCTGTGTACTGTACATGAACACTAGAGTTTAGTATTGAATTACCATAATGCATAGAAAAGAGTGGCTACAAATGTGTGTCAGTGACACAGCAAGCATGTAGATATTACAACAAGCACACCATGTTACCATGGTACACTCCGTCAGACATGTGATATAACCATAAACCATCTATAGTTGCAATGGAAGTTGTTCATAATACCTAAAGTAACATTATCTTAGCCACACTGTTCAACACTTTCTGCCAGGTGGAATTCACCAAAGCAATTTCTAACTAAGCATGGGTCTAGACAGGATAGTTAATCCATCCCAAGATGGAGGGCATGCAAGGCATTTCACTGATTCAAATATGCAGGCTATTCAACATGCATTAGTTCCAGAAATGCAGCTTCATGGTAGTCGTACTTATACTATAGTCTGTTTTAGTAAGGCTGAGATCAATATAACTAAAGGAAGTAGAAACCATTATATTATACAATTTTTGTGGGTTAAACAAACCATAAACTATCAGGGATTGAAATGATTGGCAAATTATGATTTGGTAATTGGCATTATTCTTCCAAAGTCTAAATAAAGAGTAAATCTAATAGAGCTCCCTAGCAACATGCATGCTCAAACTATTGCATACAATATCTCAATACACTGTACTCCCACTACAACTGCAAGAAAGACTATAAATCAAGCTTAGTAATTGGAAATGGAAAATGCTGTTTTAGAAATCATTCTAGCATATTCCATACATAATCATTAAGCTTTAGATCTGGTAAACTAAGAAGGCCCATACGTATGGATAATATGGGTGCCATGCTACTCAAACCATTTGGCAACTATTTATGCTCTATTGACATGGACATCGTTCTCTAGAAAGACACCGTCTCTGCAGGAAAGAAATGGGAAAATGGTCTCTCTATATCATTAAGTAATGACTGATGTGAACTTTGCCATCTAAAGGTACCCCACATAATTACAAAACCACCAGAACTCCACTATTGGAACACTTTAATATTTCCATGTTTTATTCACTACATGTACAAATATGGCTCAGTTCACATTTAGCCTTCAATTTATAAAATATCACTAAACTAATTATGGCCACCCTTGCCTGTCATTGACATTGCAGTCAAAGATGAATAACAGCCACTCAAAAACTGAAGTAGTCTTGTCATTACCAAAAGTCCTTTGAAAAATCATACTTAAAAAAACTTTATAATTGTATATTCAAAACATGTAACTGCATGTAAAGAGACAACACTCCTAGCTCCTGCTATAGCCTTACAAATATGTGCATAATCCAGTTCATTTTTCATTACGGTTTGTGAATATTTCCCATACATGTGGTGCAGGGCCTTAACAGTGTTGACAGTGGTGAACCATGTTCCCTCATTATGACGAGAGCACACAGGTGAGGAAGGCCAAGCTTTGCATGTTTTTCTTGTGAGGCTTTTTATTGCTAGGGATTAAATTGACATAATAAATCACTCACTGTACATTTCCTCCATCTCCACTTGCAACATCTGAATGTTCAATGGCGCTATTGGTGATACTAGGACAGTCACAGATTGTGTACGGTGATAATAAATTCTACCAAGCTCTTGTGGTATCATTGTGCGTTGGTTAGTTTGGGGAAGCATTGCATGTTTGCGTGAGTTTTCGTGGCATTACGGTAAATGTGCATCGCCGACTCCTGTGAAACATGAAGCACTTAAATTTAAGTTGGGGTTTCTGTTGGGGTTACGGTGCGGCCGGTGAAACTGACAGACATGGGTTGCTGCTCTAGTTCGGTGTGTTCGGGCGTCTTCAGGAAGAAGGTAGCTATTAACTATGCAAACACAATAGGCCTATTTGATTTAGTTTCAATTGTTGGAACTTAATCTACAAATACTTTCCTATTCATCTTGTAAACATCATTAGCTAATTGTTTTCTGATGAACTTGGCTGCGAATTCAAAACGAACACTCTTGAAACAAACTATAATTGAACGGACTATTTAAAATAAACTTTAAAAAGTTAATTTCACTTTATTTTTTATTCAGTTAAATGGCGGTTCGTTTTGGGGTTGTATAGCATACGACGCGCATGCTTTGTAGCCTGCAAGTTTTCAAAAGGTTTCAAATTAAAAAAAAAAAAAAAAATTTTATAGGCAGCAGATGTGAGTGAGGTAGCTTACCCGGCCACGTTTCTTTTTGTTTATTACGCCTTGGTTGCATTGTTTCTTTGTGAAAAGTTGCAATAAGCTTTTTGGTGAAAGGGGTATCTGAATCAATGTATTATTGTTTATTTTAATAAACAACGAATTGTAGCCTACAGTTTCCCCTTTTTTATTTTTATTTTTAAGTCGTCCGCAATCTTGCTGACATTTCCGCATTGACAGGTCTTGTAACGGATCGAGATTCCTTTAGAGCGTTTTGTTCTCTTCCGCGTTAGATGTAGTTAAAAGTTACTATTTTGTTAGCGTATCTCCGAAATAACAAGATGATTTTTATTCAGGTGCGTACGATTAGTGGGCCTGTCTGCTGCTACTGTTTACTTTCAGATGAACAGCCTTTACAGCAGTTAGTTTGCTTGTTTTTGGAAGAATTATGTAAGAATGTCATCAATCTTCATGTGTACGAAATGTATGGACTGTGACTATAGAGAGTATATTAGCTACGTGTGATTGTGGAGCTGATTTTGTTTCTATGTTCCCATTTTTTTGTTTTGTTCAGACGTTATCCGTTGCTTTGATTGTTCTTAAATAGCCTGGCTTTTCGTTTTTTCACTATTGTGGAACTAGCCTTGTGGCAGTGTGAAATAATTTACCTCACAATTGAGCATGGGAATGGTTTTACCTGTTCTGGAGGTTGAGGTTCTTGAAAAACATGTCTGCAAAAGAAAGTCCCTCCTAGGCAACAAATCACTTGATTCTGATTTTTGGAATGAATTAAGCAAATTAATTACTCCTGTACCTCTGCTATAGGATAATGTTGTAGTAGTTCATATGAAATTACAAATTTAGATTTTTTATTTTGAAAGAAGTGTGCTTTAGTATGTACATGCTGTTCATCTCATCGGTTGAGTGTTGATGAGCATGTATTTACTTTAACAGTGAGGGGATTTAAAATCTGTTTATTAAAGTAGATGAATATTGTCACATAAAGTTGAAATTTTCTTTTGCGGAGTTATCAGGGCCACCATAGTTATGCTTTGTAGTTACCCATTAGAAGCTATTAAGGCTTGTATAATCTTTGATTAGCCTTCATTGTTTGTCAGCTGACTGGCTGTAACAGGTGCTGGGTTGACTTCTGTTGAGACCCCAAAGTTTTTTATAGTTGATGTGCTGTAAATGCATTCAAGTTCTAGGCCGGCTTTGCCACTCAGCGTAAGGTGGCACAAGACTACATTTGATGGAGTTCCCGCATGCTAGACAGAGAAGGAAATAGTTGAGGACAACCACGTGTCCTGGAGTTGTAACAGGCATTGATCACCTAGCCATCTGTTGTCATGATGGACGTGAAGCAACTGTAGAAGTGTTAACGGGGGTTCACGTTTGTTTTGTTAAAAAAAAAACAAAAAAAACAAGCTGAAAATAAAGTTTGTTTTTGTATTTAGCATTTAAGACCTGTTCTCACTGGCCACATCATGGGAAATATATCAGTGTGGAAGAACGACTGGCCTACACTGAGCCCTGACCTCAAGCCCATCCAACACATTTGGGATCATTTGGAAAGCCAACTGTGAGCCAGACCTTATCGCCCAATCAATGCCCGACCTCACTAATGCTCGTCTGGCTGAATGGAAGCAGACCCCTGCAATGATAAAACATCTTGTATAAAGCTTTCCCAGAAGACTGGAGGTTGTTATAGCAGAAAAGGGTGGAACAACTCCATACTAATGGCCATAATGTTGGATGATATGGTAGATGTCAGATGTCCATATACTTTTGACCATTTAGCGTGTATATATATATATATATATATAATTATTTATTTATTTATTTATTTATTTATAGATTTCAGCTGCTAGGCTTACACTTCACCCATTCCAATGGCATCCAGGGTCAGCCACCCCTCTTTTTACACCTATATGCCAGCAAAGTAGCCTACTTGTGAATTTTGGATTTTTAAAGAATGCATGCTATTCAGAGGTGGGAAAAAGCTAGCTCAAAAACTGATAAAAAGGAAAATGTTCAAGCCATGTTCAATGCTAGACCATGTGACTGGACACAAGCAGATGTAAACTGGTTTTTCTTTGGGTGGAGGTTTATCATGCCTACATGATAACCTGGTTGAAAACCCTGACCATGTTGAGCTACAGCATAAATTTTGAATTCTGAAATCTGAATTCCTGCTAGAGTAAATACCCCCTGAGGCTTTAGGGCCTTTTAGGCATATACAGGTCACTAACTTGACTTATTGTATACTTGGTCCACCTTATTGAGGGCACTCTGAGGTTCATTTTTGAATATGTATGGGTGTTTTTCCCCACAGAAAATGGTGTGTATAATATTTCTGTCACACATGAATTATGGCCAATGTAAAAATAGTGAATTCATTGTGTTGTCCTTTTCTAAGATAAAACATCTATTGATAAAACAATAGATTATTAAAGTGCAATGGGTAATACAGCTGACTTGTTGGAAAAGGACTCCAGCCTCTCAGCTTCATATTATAGACTACAGAAATGCTGTTTCAGGTAGTCTGAAACCTCTGTTGTGTTTATCCAGCTAAACGTTGTGAGTTCAATAGTTCAGATCTTCCCCTGTAAAAAAAAAAAAGAAAAACCTAAGACATAAACCAGATCCAAGGTTGTCTTTTTCTTTCCTTGTGCTAGCTATTGATGGATGCAATATTTTGATAGCTGTTTGATGGTGAACAGAAGAAGGCCTGTACTTCCTTGTATGGAGTTCACATTCCTAAGAAAGACTGATCTGTGGAGCTACAAATAGGAGGAAACGGTTCACCCGTTTGTAGAAAGAAGAATGTTTTAGCATTTCACATTTCTGACTGTGATTGTTTCATTTTGTGGGTTCCGTGGGCATTAATGTGATTTTGGTGTTTATGTATTTGTTGACAAGCCATTACAAGAAAACCCCAAATTATTTGGGATAACACAGTGGAAGAAGAGCAGAGCCCCAATGCACACCAGTTTGTCTTTGACTTTATTTTGCAAAAGGAGAAGATCCTTCAAGACTGCATGATGGGCATCATAAGTACCATTTGTTGGGGTGTGTCGCCCTTTGATGCTGTTAACAGTTCCTTTGCACAAGCTTGTCTTAACTTTGCTGAACTCGTGTGCCTCTGTATCTTCAGTCTCAGTAGTTCAAGGGTGAATTCCTGAACAGACTCCAAACAGAGCAGAAGCTGAGCACCTGATAGTGTTCTCTGAAGGGCTCCTGATTAAGCCTGACCCAGTCTGGAAGAGCACTGCTGAACTGAGCCTGTTGTTGATATTGGAACATAATCGGTCTGCTGTGAGAAACTGCTAAAGGGGCATCCCATGATTTTCCCATGGGCACCCTGGAGCTCCAAGTGATAACAACTGGTCTCATCAAAAACATAAGCTGTTTCTCAAATAAGAATTGATCATATTTACGGTTGAATGTCTAAATGTAACTGCAAGGGTTCATTGTTTTCATTAAGCTGTGACCTGATTTACCTACAGATTATAAAGTATATTGCAAATATATCATAAAATGTAATGCTCACAGTAAGCTTTCTGCAACCGGTAGTGTAACAAGGGGATTGTTAGTGGATCAGGTGGGAGGCTTTTTTGCAGAATAAGTTTGACTGCATGAGTGTTGCAGTCTTGTCACTCCTGTAACTGTTATACAGTCAACAGGGAAAAATTCTGTTGTGTTAGCAGTTTTGTTGTTTTTGCATGGCAGTGGTCCAGAGGGGACTGACCAATTAAATACCCCCCATTTGTTTGACTTGTAATTGAACCTGTTTCAAGCAATTAGGAAGACTTGGTACAAAGGACTCTTTGGTTGTTGCTTTCTGTTACTTTTTAGGGAATGCAGAAATGTGGAGCTAGCTGGCAGGTCCTCAGCCTGTTCTTTCATTTCGTGTCCATTTGGAGTCATTACAAAGGGGTCATTTTTCCCTTAGGAGGTTTGGTACAAAAGTCAAGCCACCATATTTGTTGTGCGCTTAACATAGCACCAGTTCTCCAACATCAATCAGGAGTCTTTGACAGATCTTTTTATCACAATCTCCTTTCAGTTTTTCTTAATATGTG
The DNA here is from genome assembly GCF_013347855.1 of Anguilla anguilla. NCBI lineage: Eukaryota > Metazoa > Chordata > Actinopteri > Anguilliformes > Anguillidae > Anguilla > Anguilla anguilla. The sequence continues at coordinate 50,145,725 of NC_049203.1, read as the reverse complement.
TTTATGGATCACCATAGAATGCAAATGAATAGCCAGTGTCTTGAATATTGTGTCATGCTTTTTGTATCATATTGTTTATTTCATACAGACAAAAAATGAAGGCAAAAAAGGAAAGAAGGATTGCAAGGAGATTAACAGCCTTCAGGATGGAAGCAGTGAGTGGTTCATTGCCAAATTGTTTGTCAGTGATCATCACATTTATACTATATAGTTTCACGCACAAGTGAAAGTTTGTATGATACCACATTGAAATGCATTACATCACATTAAATGGTAGTACAACGCATGTTGTAACGTAAAACAGTGAAAGGCTTGGTTGCACAGATTTTGTATTTTATGTTGATTGTATGTTGCTTGAATAATTGTGGATTTATAGAGCAAAGGCACTGCATTTGAATTGTATTACATGTTGGTATGCATGATTATTTTCACCTTGTGAATGATCATATTCATTTTCAAAGTTTAAAAGTATTCCATAATTAAGTACTGCATTTAAACACATTAAATCATGGACAAAATTTCCTGCTATTGGAGCAAGTATAATATAGTTAGTGTAATAATTACATCCATTACAAGCTGTAAGCGCCTATATTATTTAGGGTTTTTATTATTAGTAAAGCAACAATGGGCCTAAAAATGTGTGTATGGTAGCTGCCATATGAAATGGTGTGTGAAGCTCAATACTTGTAAAGGATTTCATGCAGAAAATATTTAACACCATGGGGAACTCAAGTTTATTCCTGGAGTGTTGTAATCCAATCTATGAGTGCTCTTAACTTATGTACCAACACGAGTGACAAGACTGGGTTAGGTTAACCCAAACAATCATCATATGAACATGGTTGTTAAGCAGCGTAACAAATAGCATCAGCTGCCATACAGGATGCAGCTTGTGTTGGCCCTGGTTTAGGCTATACATTTTGGTATGTCTGTTGCCCACAGGTAAGGTGCCTCTTGAGGAGCTGGGCCCCAGCCTAGAGAAGTTGCACGAGCAATACGAGCAGCAGTTCAGGGCCCTCCAGCAGGCGCTGAAAGCTGCTGGCACCAAGGAGAGGGAGAAGCTGCTGCAGACCCACAGCCAGCAGCTGAGCAGGCTGCTGTGGGACATCACTGAGAAGGTACACTCCCTTAGCCCCCACCACGTATGCCTGAGGCCCTTTCAGTATTCTCATTTTGTGGCCTTTCCGGTTACTGCATGGCTGCAAATGTGTGTTTTTCAAGGACTTCGAGCTCAATGCCATTAAGGAACAAGCACAAAATTCAGGGCTCGCATATTGTGAACTTGAAGCTATAAATGCAGTCATGGGCTATGTGCAAATTGCACTTTTCCAGTGACACCGTTTGTCAAACAGAATCTGTTTTGTGTGTTGCTGTTGAGGGTTAAACTGCTCTGACATGCACATCTCCTCCACAATCTCCGGCCAACAAAGCCAGACCTGTCTTGAGGGAAGGCATGGCATTCTTGTGTCACACTTAGAAAGCCCCGGCAATAATTTATGTGAACTTATTACCAAAGCTGTCCTTTAGAAATGGTAAACCAATGGATATGTTTATGGCTTGTAGCAGAGAGCACAGTAGCACCCATATTAATCACAATCTTGTATGAAATGGTCAGGTGTGGAAAAGCCTGTTTGAAAAGCTGGTTTGTGTCCTCAGGTAAAAGCTGACACTACTGCAGACTTGAATATGGTTTATGAGAAGAAACTTATGACCAATACCGAGGAGCACCAGATCAGAACTGAAGGTAAGAACTTCTGTGTGATATTTTTAGACCCATTTCGCATCAGGTTCTCCTGTAGGGATTACAGTATAACCAATATTTTGTATAAAAGCTACCCCTTTTAGGAGGCTTACAGTGTAGGAAAGCGTTAAGGAGGCTTACAGGCTTACAGTGTCGGAAACTGTTATTTTTTTGTTGTTGTTTTTAATATGTAATTTTCTCCTCATAGAACTGAAGAAAGCGCATGACCAAGAGAAGAAATCTCTGAGGGAGGATTTTGAAGCAGGTCAGGCCTCATTGCAGGTACAATGCTTCTCTTTGTCAAGCTAAGACGTGTAAGATCATGATGTTCTGCTGTGATGTCTCTGGTTTTAAAAAAGGGAACACATTGTTATAAAGCTGTTTAGCCTCATGTTCAATCTAGCGTGTAAATTACTTTCTACTGAACGCATGCTAATTGTAGCTGAAACTCAATTTGCAATTATGTAATGCTTTACTGAAAACCCATTACTCAATGCCTCGCAACTATTAATTATGGGTCTCGGTTTTGAAAACAAACTGGCTTTTGCGAGACCGATTCCTGTGCGATTTAAATATTCCTTCTGAACATATGGTGCAAGATTAAAGTCAGGCAATTGTAAAAACAAGGGGTTACGTGTAAACTGTCAGTGTTCCTGTTTGAGCAGTCACTCAAGTTGTGTTTACCTACAGGCGAAGGTAGACGAGCTGACTGCAGACCTGAAGCTGTTTAACGAGTTGAAGCGGAGTGTGGAGGAGTCGAGCCTGAAGAGGGACTTGCAGCGGAACATTCAGGTGCGCCAGCGCCGGATGAGCCTTCGGCTACAACTCAACGGAACCGTAGCTTGTTTATTTGCATAGCAGATTCAAAATTTGTCTTGCTTGTCTAACCCGCTAATTGGTCTGATGAGACCGGGATGCCTCAGCAGAGATGATAGTCTCGAAGTTTGTGTAGCATGGCGGAGATGTGATGTTGCTATGGCAATGTTGCATGGGCGGTTGTGTGTTCGTGAGGCTGTTGTCTTTAAGGTTGAGGGGTTATTTTGGTTTAGCGTGTCGAGATAATGATGGGTAATTACGGGTGTGAGCGCAGGGGTGTCGCATTTCCCTCCACGAGCCATTCATTAAGCATGCAGAGTCTGCACGTCACCCGCAGCGTGTGGCAACAGGCCTTCCTCCATACGATCTTTTAACCTGTCCCTTTGTCTGCCCAGGCACAAGGAAGCCCTGGGGCATTCTGGGAACAGGAGCTGGAGAGCCTGCTGTTTGTCATTGAGATGAAGAGTAAGAAGTTGCAGGATCAGTGGAGGAAGCTGCAGCAGGCTGAGGTGCTGGTAGGTGTCTGAACTGGAGCAGTCTTTTACAGACTGGGCTCTTCGCTATCCCTGTGCGTCTCTCAGCCTTGGCTAGTCTCCCGCAACCCCTTCTGCTTTCATTAACAAATCACTGTAAGAGTAGTCTGTGGTGAGCACAGAAAATAATTTTCACTGTGCTTTGTGTACACTGGGATACTGTACCTCATTCCAAGTTAGTGATGAATCTGATGATTCATTGCTCTCACACAATATTGTTGAATTAAGTTTGTTGTATAAATTTTAAAAGAAAACAACTCTTGGTCATCCAAAGTCTGATTTGTGATGATGCCTCTGTCTTGTTTTTTCCGATTCAGGTGGAGAAGAATAGCACCATGGAGGACCAAGTGAAACATGTCCTCCAGCAGAATGAAGACCTGGAGGCCCGCATCAGTAGCCATCAAACCCTGATCCAGTATGAGCCTGTTTTTCCCCTCTCACACTCACACAATGCAAAAGATGTAACTCGGCTTGCATACCTGTGTCATTGTACTCCCGTTATTTATGAATGAGAAACTATTCGTTGTGTCAGCAAGGTTCCACCAGAGGGGATTCAATGTACTGAACACAAATAGATGGGCATAGCTGGTTTTCTTATGTTCAATATGAAAAAACCGTGTCTCTCAATGATTCTCCGGGACCATCGTCTCTGAACCACCAAAGTCATAGCCTGGGAATTGCTGGTTGACTCATCGCCAGTGGCTCAGGGGCAAGCAGCCTCCAGATTCCTGTTTGTTAAATGTAACAAAAGCATAAATGGTAGCATTACCGCTGAAAGCTAGGGTGTGTCTGCTGTTAGAACTCTTCTAAATCCTCATCTCTTACCCCACAGACGTCTGTCCAAGGAGCAGGAAAGCCTACAGGAGGCCCTGAGGAAAGAGGCTCTGCTGATTCAGAAGCTGAGCCAGGAAAAGGAGGAGCTCCTGTACAGGCTCCTGCAGCAGGAGCCTGGGCTCGCCCTCCGCCCGTCGCCCATCGCGCCACAGCTGACCCCCAGCTGATCCCGCCAACTCCCCCCACTGACGGAGCAACCCCGCGCCGGACAAACCTGGAACCCTACCACCCCGAGGCCAGAGCCAGTACAGACCAGGCCGTACAAGTCCGTTCCACTTCCTGTGTGAAATCTTCACACGTATAATTCCGACAGCAGCTTGAGCAGTCATCCAGGTCGAGAGACCCCCTGAACGTGGCCGACATCTGTACTCGGCTAATGGACCGTTTCTCATTTCTGCGCCTGTCTGTCACAGGAAGCTGATGGCTGGAGCTGCAGCCGTTCGCGAGCCGAACGCGGTTTGGAAGGTTTCTATGCGTTGTTTATCAAATGAGTGTTTGTTGTGCGTGCCTTGTGCACTGTCAGAATACTGTCACACATTTCTCCAGTTCCTCTATTACAGTGGTAATGGAGATGGGAGCATCTGTAGCAGTCCTGTCTACGAGCCAAAGATATTCTGTATAAGCGCGTTATTATTGAGCTTGCCATTTGTATTATTTCTCCTTAAACATGGTAGTTTTCATTTTCAAGAGATTCATTCATCCCCACTGAATATTTGCATGTGGTGAAGCCTACTGTGCCCAGGAGTGGGTTTATTTGTACACTGGCTTGTCAGTTTTTTTAACATGCAGTGAAAATCTTGTCTCGGTGAAATGGGGACATGGACACATTTAAGACTGCTCCAGGTCTGGACATGGAATTACATGCAGGACTTCCCATTTAAGGTGCAGCAGTATATTGACCTGCTGACAACTCATTAGCGACAATGATTTTATTTTTTATTTTATTTACCTGTGTATTATTTTTGTATCAGTTTTTGTATTAAAACTAGAAACAAAACGCACTTATAAGTGTAGATTTGAAAACTGTGCATATTCAGCACTCGGGCACTTTTGAATCAGTGTTTTAGTCATGTTTTAATCCAAGGATCTGAATTTGTGTGTGTGCTTGTGAATGCATTTGTTTAGCATGCATATTGATGTGTGTTGAAAATCAGATGTGCGACTTGTGCCGTTTTCACTTTAAGTGAAATGTTATATCAGAACGTTAAATGTTGTATCAGAATGTTGAATGTGAATATAGGGCTCGTTTCACAAAATAATACAGCATGCAAGCTCATATGCGATCAACTTGTTGGAGCATTTGACGAAGACAATAGAATTTCTTTCCACTAACTCATCTCGTGAAGAGCGGATTTGTTGTAACCCTGGAGTGGTAGAAAATGTATTATGATCTACAAACGATACATTGTTTTATTTTATTATTTTTTGTGAAACCCATTTTGATACATTATTCACAAATCGAGAATGAAACACTGGCATACTGCTTTCATGAAACGAGCCCCTCCTGTTTTCTGTAAATTATGTTGGTTCAATCTTCTGTTCTCAAAATCAAGTCAAAATAAATAGTATTCTTTTAGTTTTGATTCTTGCTAAATGATTTCATGCCACATGCCTGATTAATTTTAGAACACTTTGTTGACGTGTTCAAGCATCAAGCTTACACTAGTTTTTTTTAATTTTTTTATTATGTGTATATATATATATGTGTGTGGTGTGTGTGTGTGTGTATATATATATATATATATATATATATATATACACAGGTCACAAATTAAAGGAAAGAACAACATAAAATGTTCGGCCACCACGAGCCTCCAGAACTGCTTAAGTCTCTGGAACTCTACTGGAGGGATGGAACTCCATTCTTCCAAAGATATTGCCTAATTTGATGTTTTGATGATGGTGGTGGAGAGCGCTGTCGGTCCAAAATCTCCCATAGGTATTTAAGTGGGCTGAGATCTGGTGACTGCGAAGGCCATGGCATATGATTCACATCATTTTCATACTCATCAAACCATTCAGTTGACCCCTCATGCCCTGTGGTCCGCACGCCCACTTGACGAGAATATGGTGAAGGATGACTCATCTGACCATATCACTTTCACATCTTCGAATTTGTGCACCCTTACTTTTATTTGTTATTCTGAAATGTGTTAGGGATGTTTCTGGACGTGGCGCACTTCTCTGTGGGGAGGGTTGGGTGTGGCCGACAGAGCCTGTGGTTTGGGATCGGAGTGTTAGTTGCTATAGCTAGCTAGCAGCTGTAATGGCCCAGATATAGCAAAGAAAAAAGACAAGCTAACAGGGCTCATTCAAGAACTAGAGTTAACCTTGGAATTGCTTTTCTATGGTGGCGTCAGCTGAAGTTTGCCAAGGGGATGAAAAGTGAAGTGGAGTGGTCTTGTTGGACCTGTAAGTAAAGTTACCTCTGGCTTTGCAGCTAGGGTTGTCAGATGTTCGATTGTCAGATTATTTGTACCAGTCCAGTTTGTGGTCCCAACCAGGCAATGTAGTCTAATGTCCAATCCAAGTAATTAATGGAGGAAATTTACCTGTATTTTGGACAAAAGTAATTGGACCAATCAACATAATCTTAAAATCTTAGCACTTGGGTGAAAATCCTTTGCATTTGATGACTGCGTGGAGTCTGCGACCCATAGACGTCATCAGACACTGGGTTTCCTTGGTGATGCTTTGCCAGGTGTGTACTGCAGCCATCTTAATTTCTGGGTTTGTTTTGAGGGCATTTTGCCTTCAGTCTTGTCTTCAACGAGTGAAACGTGTTCAGTTAGATTCAGGTTGTGTGATTGACTTGGCCAGTCAAGAATATTTCACATTTTGGTCCTGAAAAACTTCTTGGTTGCTTTAGCAGGGTGTCTATGGTCATTGTCCTGCTGCAAGGTGAAGTGCCAGCTAGTAGTTTGCTTCTTGCAGTGATCCATCTGAGTTTATGCTGGTGTAGTCTTATCTTTATGGTCGTCTTTAACACGTCTATGCCTATATCCTGGAGAGTGTCCTTGATCTGTTCGACAATGGAAAAGGGATTTTTCTTCATAATTAAAATTATTCTTCAGTCATTCACTACAGTGGTTTTCCATAGTCTACTATTTTGCATGCTATTGCTGAGCTCACCAGTGCATTCTTGCACCTTAACAGTGTAACAAACTGTTTATTTTGCATATCTAATCTTTTGGCTATGTCGCATGATGTCCTGCTTTACTGGCATTGACACTTCTTTGGTCTTCAGGTTGAAAGACAACAGTAACAGACTAAAGATGTGAGTTCTACATTTATAATTAACTCTAGACCTTTTGTTAGCTTTCTTGTGCCTCATATTCACTGTGCTGGAGTACAGAGACAAAACAACAAAAAATGTGTCACTTCCTAAATAATTACAGACCACTATATATGCAATACTAAACCATTTTTGTTGGAATGTTTGATTTTACAAGTGCTACAATGTTGTCCATGAAAATGTAAACTACTTAATGTAGTTCTGCAATATGACCACTGGAGTGCAGCAGTGGACCAAGATGAAAGAACAGGGTAGTGAAGATTACATTATTTTACATAGGTTTTTAAAAATATTATTCTTATATTTTTGTGTATGTTTTTGGTTTGTTGAGATTTTTTGTGCCCTATTATATTTTATATATTCATATCACTTAATGATGCCCTGCCAACTTTGTAATGGCTGGTATGGGAACAGAAAAGGGGGGTTTGTGGTCTTAAGCAAGAAAATCCGCTTCAAGTAACTCCAAAGAAGCTCGTACAGTGAAGTTATTTTTCCAGAGCCTGTTATGAACACATGAATTTACAGCATTTGTTCAATTGAAAACAAACATTATTTTTATACTTCTTTCCTTGAGTGCAGCAATCGCAGGTAGCTATACCATAGGAAATAGTTCTAAATTAAAATAAAATTCAATGTTTTAAAGAATAATTGGGTAACATAGACTTGTACGAGAACTAGAGGCATAATGTTACTGAAAAAAGCAGCTTTTGAGTTATTTGAAGAGCTATTTCCTGCTTTATGACAAGAACACCCTATTGCCCTATTCCAACCATCATAATGTCAGCAGGTTGTCAGTAACATTGGTAAATATAAGCTATCCTTCATTGCATACAAAAATTTGGCTACTCAAATATATACACTACAACAAAAAAATTTTTTTTTTTTTTTTAACAGAAAGAGAACTACCCTTTAAAGGGCATTTTATCTTCTGTCATCTCTATTTTTACACATACAGCTAAAATAAATATAAAAATTTCAGAATTGTACAGAATTATCTGCAAAAGTGGTAACAAACAACAAAATAATTCTAAGTTATAATGTTACATTTTCAGCAATAGCTTAGCATACGTAGTGTTAAAATAATGCAGTGAATATCTGAATTATATAAGCATACTGCCACCTCTTCAGCGCGATTGTCCTCTGCCTTATTTCTAGTCTGTATTGGTTATATGAGAATTTACTGTCAATTTTTATTTATATGATAAAATGTAGAACTGGAATGGTGAGGGATATAAAACAATATGTTGGACCCATTAAATAACTATTGCATTAATTAAATTGTGTGTGTCAGTTTTGATGGTAAGCTGACCAACAATTGGAAGCAGGACTTAGAATCTTTGCCACAGGTACAGGAGAAAAGATCATTTCCTCCCAGGGCGATCCTGACTGGGGTTTGAGGTGAGGAAAGAAAATAATTTCAGGTGCATACATTTATCCTCCAGGTTATAAAGTAGCCTGGAGGATAAATATATGATGAGAAGATGTACAGATTTGTGACTCACAATGGATAGTGGTCCTTCCACAAGTCTAAACAGGTTGTGTATGTGGATTGTTTTCTTCTTATTCCTCTTCTTCTTTTTCTTTGTCTTCTTGATGGAACATGTTATTTTTATCATATTAATTATGCTCACAAATGATCAGTTCTGTGAACAAAAAAATTGTGTCTGTCCATTTGTGACATGGAACTAAAATTAAAACATAAATTCTTTCTTAAATGTTAAATGTGTTTGATGGAGTCAAGCCCTCAATCCAGTCCAACTACCACTATGTGACCCAAGTAAGTTAACCACCACCTCTACACTTTCACTGTGTCTATACTGAAAACACTGAAGGTGATTTGAGATGGTGTTTGGCTGGGGAAAACAAGCCTGTGAAGGAAACGCTGATTGATGGATTGATTAGCAACATTTGCCCCATGGAAGACTCCTGTCACACCTCCAACCCCCTCCCCCCGTGTCTGAGGGGGGAGGTGAAAGTGGGACAGCTTGCTCTGTGTGACCAGAGTTGCTGAGCGGATGTAAGAGGATCACTGTTTCAGTGGATGTTTGACATGCAGGGACAATACCTGCTCAAGCCCTACGTTAACTGCAGGTCAGCCCTCCCGCTGTGATGTCACTCAGTTCCCATGGCATTTCGCAGCCACCTGCAGCACCTTTCTGTCCAGAGAGGAAGGGGTGTGGAGGACAAACACAGCAGGTTGTCTTATTGATCTGTACCATAAACATAGTGGCTTAACACAGCTACTGCCATTGATGGTTATATTGACCATTGCAAAGCACAATTTTGCCCACTAATTTGAAAGGTGGGGAACTCAGGTTTTTTTTCTTTTTCAAATGGAATTAGCCACTGTACGTTTTTGCATAGTGACAATCTCCAATTTTGACTATGAAATTATCACACCTCAGCAAAAAGTTGGCACAGTGTCATTTACTGAGAAGATCCAGGAAAATGCCGTAGTTGAAAGCACTAGACAGACCAAGCAGCCACTGCAAACAGTGTGGTTTGGCATATGCTTGGAATGTGCAGACATTCAAACATTTATGCTGGCTTTCATTTTTAGATGTAACCAGCCTTAACATTTTACTGAAATTTTGTTGAAATAATAAAGATATGTACCTCTTGGGCATACATTTTCAAAGATTACCTCTAATTTTGCACGCCCTTTTTTAACCCGTGACCGGAAATGACGAGTCGGTAAATGTTTCATTAAACTCTCCAAAGGTGATCGGTTACATTTCCTAACGTGGTGGAACCATAGACATATATGTCTATGGGTAGAACAATTTTTCAGGTCCATGTCTGTGCCGATGTCCGGTAAGTTCCAGACTCTACCTTGAAATATCTGAAATATCTGGACAGATATAGGACGGCGTTGGTGCGAGGCCTGTTTTAAGCACACCTGAATTGCGCCTGGTCCCTCCGTGCATTATTAACAGCACGAGTTTAGTACAATACCTGTTCTTCATTTCATAATTTGTTAATTGCTTTGTAATGAACGCATCGCATATTCATTAACGGTGCCGAAAATAATGTGTTGCCATTACATCTGGTCCCACGTCTTCAACGTGATTATGTGTGAAATATACTTCTTGGTGCCTTATTTATTTTATCTTCCATCACTTTATTACAGCAAAGATAACCCTTCCGTTTCCAGGGGGAGAAAGAAAAATGAGACCGAGTTCTTAATCCAGGTTATTGCCGAGTGCTATTTGTGGCTACAAAGGTGTCTTCTGCACACTGGCTCAGAACAAAAAAGGTGAAAATTGCACCCTGGAGAAAACAGCTTTGATTAAAAGGTGTAGTTACCCCCACCACCCTCTTTATTAGCATGCTGCGATCAGCTCGCGTTTGAGATCTGTGTTTCTAGGTGGATTCTGGCTGCTTCCCAATAAAATAAGTAGCTCTCTGCTGACAATTAAAGGGAATGATCAAACGTGAGGGATTTCTGTGTGGGAAAAGAAAATTAGTTGTCAAATGGCGTTCCTTTTGAGTTTGAGAGCATTCGTGCCTTAAGAAAACATGGTGTTCGGTTTGGTTGGATGCGTCTAAATAAACCAGCATTTAATGACGGCTTTGTTTTCATCTGCTCCTCATAGCACTCCGAGATATTATTACCCAAAGAGCGGATGTAATTAAATTTGCATCTGCAAGTTGCTTATTTATGCAGTGTTACAAAGTGAGTTTTGCTATTCCTATGTGGAGGAGCTGTTGTGTCCGGACTTGCGTTTGTGAATGACACACACATTTGCGCTATTGTGGTAAGAGTAGACGGACCGCTCTCGCGGCACTGTTGATGTGCACTGCTCCGAATATGCGGCGGGTCACAGCTCGGCCCCTGAAATGCCTTTCACAGTAAGAAGAGACTTAGCGACGGTCCCCTAATGATGAAAGACGACACACACCAAGAGCGGAAGAAAGAGACGCCCTATGAAGCATGATCATCTCTTATTCACCGGCCCCTGTTCTCCGGGATCACACGAACCCCGAGGGTCTGGAACTGTAGAGACACAGAGCTAAGGCTGACTGCCCCCTACACATGCACTCCTGATTTCAATCACAAATCACTTGTCCGTCAGCGGATTTTTGCTAATGCACCGAATATCAGAGATTCAATGGACAAGAAAACCAAATAGAAATCAGAACAAATATACACTTCCACGCCGTCTGTTTTATTTTAACCTGACCCGTGTGTCTTAATTTTTGAGACAGGTCTACTTTACAGGTCTACACATATTTTTGGAGAAATTCCAGACACAAACGCTAGAGGTCTCTGTGTGATCTCCAATGCCGTCCTTAACCCGACGTTGTGTTCCATCCCACGTCAGTCCTGTTTAGGCCAGTCGTCCTGTAAAGGTTCTGCGCACATGATATCACATTTGTTTCGGTGTATTTTTATAAACCGATGGTTTGAGGAAAGAGGGTTTTCGTGTATGCGTAGGCTACTCGTTTCTTCTTCCGAATAATGTGAAATATAAACAAAAGTGCAGATGGTTGGTAGGACAGGTGCGCTGGATTCACACGTCTGTTGTAACCTATACCTCTATTGTGCAATCTTGATTTAGGCCAACCCAATTAATGATAGTAGTTACCAAAAAAAAAAAAGTTTTTGGGGAGTTAATGGACCGCGGCTGTGGTTGCTTGTACATGTCACACTGCAAGCTACAACATATGGCATATTCATCTATCATAATTACCAGTGACTGTTGTTTGTACTTATTATGGAGCACGGTATTAAAGCACATACTGTAGCTACCTCTTGCGGGCATAACGGTGATCCAGTTCGGTACTGCTGTAAGGCTGATCAACAGCCTCAATGCCGCTAACGCATCACTTTACAAAAGCGTATGACAAGAGTCGCCTGATAAACGGGCGCAAGACCATACCTCCGTTCGGCCGCGCCCCGCAGCCACGATTCTCAGTGCTAAAAAAGGAAATGTTGATTTGCAATTGCAAAACGATTTACGTCCTCGTTCCTCGTTAACCTGCCAGCACATTTGTGCTGACCTTGTTTTTACAAGGGATGAAATGACAATTAATGGTGCATTCATTACACAGACAGATTTGGCAGAACTCCGGATTAATGATAGCAATGTTTCCTAACTATCTATATATCCATCTCTCCACTGGTCTGTTCTCTCATTTATATGGCATCTCAGGTGCCCTGGGATATGGAGAGCTATGGAATTTTTAGCATAGCTCTAAAGCAGGTGAGAACATGCTTAAAAAGTCTAGTTAATGCACACCTCCTGAAGCAATTTGTCCTTGACAACAGCACATGAATTATTACTAAAGCACAGATTACTGATCACCCTTTGGCATGGTTGCTTAAGGCCTTGCACACAGAGATCAGGAGGGAATCAAAGGGGAATTGTTTTCAACAGGCCCCACGTCTCGATTCTAAAACAGCTGGATGAGCTCAGATGACTCAGCTGTAATACATAGGCCCCCGGAAGACCAGCGACTGGGATTATGGAGATATTGACTCATTGAATATGTTGTTGATCTGAGACCAACGCTGAAGTGAGCCTGTACACTGCCTGTACCTCACTATAGCCCAATCTGTACTTAATTAACCTAGTCCTAATCTACGTTCCAGGAAGCCAATACCTGACAAACCCCTGGGACTTTTAAGCTAATTTTTAAAAATGTTCAGTGCATGCCTGCGCTGCTCTGCTTGTCAAATCTTCATGCTTGAGGAGAGATGACAGTTTTCCTTATTCTATGGAGTGAGTGAGTTTTCCAGCACTATGTGGGAGAAAAGGGTCTTTCTTTAAAGAAAAAAAAAAAAATTTGCCACGCACTAATTTTCTTGCAAGGTAGTTTGATTACATGTTGTGATTAGTCCTGATTATATGACATAAATGAATCAAATAGTAGAGCCATATCACACCCATAGCAAAGTAAAGAAAACATGGGGGGAAAAAAGCTTTTAAAAGTATTTATATCCTTGTGTAAGTATTGCAAGGTTGTGCTGGTGAAGAGTTAGTTTACATAAGGCTGACTTGACAAAGCATTATCAGTTTTGTAATTTAAGATGACAGAACAGTGCCATCGTGTAGCCTATAGCAACAGCACATTGTTCCGCAGGTTGGCTCAGGATTTTCCCTGTGAGGCTATGTCAGATATGCAGCTCCCTTTTGAAAAAGGAAAATAAAATACATTTTTTTTAAAACCATGTGCTTTGATAAGTGGTTTTCACGATTTTCTCTTTTTTTTTAAATGTGTGAAACAAATTATCATGATGTCTCTCCCACACGTGGTTATGAGATTCAAAATATAGATGGGGAGAGGGTCTTGTGTCATGCTGTATGGCAACAATTCCCACAAAGCATGTCAGAGAATAATCCATTCCTGAAGTCAAGCAATTCAAGTTCCATGAGGTGCTGCTCTATTGGCCATTGCATCACCCAGGAGAGGGCACCTCTGTTAGCAAGAAACCCTTGCCCTGCCATGCAGCAGTGACTGCTCTGGTCAGTTGTGTTCCTGCAATCCTCTATTGCCACTTGTCTAGTCCTCTAGAGAAGATCTTAACCATTAAATGCTTCACTTAGGGGGGCTTGTGCTGCTGTCCATCCTCATCAACAGTGTTCGAATTACGGGGGGAATTGGGGGGGGTCTGACCCCCCTAATTAAGACTTGGACCCCCCAAAAGAGGGAAAAACAATAGGTTGGGGGGGTCGAAACATTTATATATCCTTACCTGTAATCGTAAATATTACAAGATATTATGGGGGGGTCCAAGTCTTAATTTTGGGGGTCAGACCCCCCCAATTCCCCCCATAATTCGAACACTGCTCATCAATACGGAAGAAATGAAAAATCAGAACTATTTACTCCACAAAGTGGTGTGTTCCAGGTGATATGTTGTTGAATGTGAAGAAAGTGAATCGTGGATTGTCCTGACTGACTGCCCTGATTAGCATATTGCACGGTCATCCCTAACGAGGCTCGTCATAGGTCCCTGCTTCTCTCAGAGCTTTCCTTACAGACTTTACATACAGGCCTTGCTTTCTAGCGCGCGTTCGCTTTTCGACTGTCTCTTCTTATTTTACATGCTGGGTCCAAGTGTCACGCGACGTCATTAGAGGTGAAGTGACAGCCCGCTGCGAGGTTCTGGCAGTGTCGGAATTAACATATCCCATCCCGGTGAGTGATACTTCCCTCGGAACAGTGTCAGACACGAGATGCTGCTCCACCACATTCCCCCGGTGCGGAGACGTCGCATCAGGACACTTTACTGTTTCTTTCATATTTCAGTTCCCTCCCCCGTCAGTCTTGCTTTTCTCATTTAGGCGACCTGAGAACTATGATTCATGCAGAGAGTATACATCAGCATGGATATTTGCAGAGATTATGGAGGAAACACGATGAAAGATACTTTCTTTTCAAGCATTAATTGGCAGGATTGAAAATTTTAGATATTGCCTGAATAGGCATTATTGTAATGTACTTGTATACTCACACTAGATAAACTCAGAGTGAAATGAGCTGCTATAATGTGGACTTTTATAAAGATACACAAAAAAAGTTCAAGAACAGAGTGTTTCTTGAAATATTCATAAAGTATTGTCCAAAAATTGGTCCTGGCATAAAGTATACTGTAAACAAACAAGCAAAAATAGACACACAACATTTCAAAATAAGTCAAAGATTCTAGACCTATTCAATGGGAATTGCACTTATTTTCACTTTCAGATGTAAGGATATTCAGGAATTGATTCATTAGTCATTCAATAGTAAATTACTATTTTCTTATATTCCCATTTGACTGTTTTCATTTCTCAGTTACTTATTTTCCCCTGCTAAATTAAGAGAACATAAATGTTGCTTAGGTGAACATTAACTTGTTCAAACCACAAATAATCTGAAATTACTTGTGCCATTACATGCAAAAAAACCAAACATCAGTTCCATAAAACAAAAAAGGGAAGAAAAAAAAACAGCAAAACAAACAGAACGACACACAAAGGCGTTTAGGACTTAATGGTGCTCACTGGGGATGTGTCAGGGCTGGTTAAACCCTCTATTTAAAGATCCATCACCTTCAGGAATTGCACTGGAAACATACGCCGCCACAGGAAGACCCCAGGGGCTGAAGGAGGCAGTGGGGGGGGGGGGGGCGGGTTACACCCGCACCCACTAGCCCACCCCCTAACCTCCTCCCTCCAGCTTGTGCAGACAAAGGAACGGCTCCTCGGCCTGACACCTGTCAACACATTAGGTGTCAAATAAACAGTCTTTCAACCTTGGCCGGCAGGTAAGCCCAGCTGATCAAAGCCATACTGGGGCAGGGTGTCAGCTCCAAACCCCGCATATACAAGGGCCAAAATTTGCCCAAGTACAACTCCCTTGTTTCGCCACCCCCACTGCCCCCATTTTAATGCTCCAACACATCCAGGAAAGGAATATTCCAATATTGGGCTCAAAATAAGTTTGTGTTTTCTGTGGGGAAAAAAGGTGTTCAGTGATGAACACCTGCTCAGGTTATATTTCATCGATGCTGATATGCAGAATTTTTCAATCCAGTTTTTACAGCGTGCAGGGTCTCCATTTGACACCATCTTAAAACCCCTGGTGTGTCATAACCCTTCATTATTTAGGGAGATAAGCAGTCCTGATCGTGGCTTGTGAGACAGTGGATTGCCCAGAGGGCAGTAAATCTTTTTTTATGGCTACTTAGGTGGTAATATATTGTCCAGAATTCCACAGGTGTCTCCCCAAACTGGTCTGCATCAGATAAGACTGTTCTTGCCTCTCTCCACCCCAGCTCCAGGCTCGTGTTCAGCGGCAACACAGTACAGGAAGGAAACGTGAAAATAATGATACATTTAACAGACACCTTTACTATAAATCCCCAGTCAGACAGTACCTCCAGCTACTACATTAGCTGTGGTATGCCATGGAAATTGTTCAACACGTGCAAGGTAAAAAAAAAAATTAAAAAAAAATACATTGGAGCTTTTATCCATGCCTGCATATAATGACAGGTTTTTAGTGTGAAATAAGTGGATCATTATGACAAAAGATGTAGGAGGGAGGCATCGTGACATTTAACTGAGCCTGGTGGTAACGTCTGTACTGAGAATTTTTATGACGGTGCAGACTCCCATGCTTATAAATTTAAGTGAACAGATCGCTACATGTATTCAGTTCAGTGTCCTCTTCGCAGACATCTGTGATTGTAGCTAGATGTAGCTACTGATGAGTCAAATAATGTGTAGGGGGTGGGGGCGGGGGGTACCATCCCAGCAGGTTCAGTACAGATACTGTTCAAATAAGAAAAACATGGCGGGAATCTGATCTACGTGCCATCGTCTCTGTCCTTCTTTTCTGTCTGGGCGGACAGGATCCAGTTTGGCGAGTTGGATGCATACGCTATGTAGGCCCATGTGTAAACATGCCAACTGTCAATCATCGCTCACAAGCAAAGAAAAAAACAAAAACTCCAGCACGACATTCTTTAATATTCTAAATACTAAACACTTTGCGCCCTGGGCTAGTCCATCAAAATGTCATCATATCAAAATGCCTGACGTACAATGTCACATAGGCATTAATTAGCACAAAGGGTGATTTTAACTGCATGGTTACTTCGGCCTTCGTTCTCAATGGACTTACTGAGAATCCTTTGAATGAGAGATAGGGAGACACCCGCTGGCTGACAATGACAGTAACCAGCCCTGCTGACAGATCTCCTTTGGGGTAGAACCAAGCCCCCTCTGACGTGTAGAAACAGAACCCTTCAGAATCGTGTTTGTGACTCTGATTGACAGGTTCCCTCCAGTGTTAGATGGAACATATGCCAATAAACTACACACAGAATGATGTTTCTGAGAGACAAATGTCAAGCAAGAAAGGAGAATGAGATGCGAGAGAAAACCATAAAATTGGAGAATATCGCAGTTACAGAAAAACTAATTTGACACGATCACTTTGTGTAGTAAGCTATGACAGAACATTTAGTTCTTCACGTGATCTGGCCACAGCTAGCAGGCTTTCTTTAAAGCCCGTGCGTACATCGATGTCATCGTACAGTTACCTTCCACCATGCTAGTTTAAACAAAACCATAAAGCAATGTAAAGGAGCCATCTTATTATTCAAACAATGCTACCAGGATCTGCACCCCGAATGTGTCAGCAGTTGCTCGTGTTTAAATATCAGAGATCCTAGGGAAATGTATTTCTGTCAGTTTAAATTCAACACTGTTTTCTTTGCGATTGCATGCATGGATACGCACTTTGGCGAGATATATATATATATATGTCAAATATATACACTGTGTAGAGCTTACTAATGACATTTCTGATAGCTCTGAATAAGTTCAAGTAATGTGCAGACAGTCTATTCTACCAAATTCTGCATATTCAGTGAGATTTTTAAGGAAATAATTAGAGTGATAATGCATGGTATGAAACTGGCATGCACAAAATATGAATAAGGTTTAAGCTCTGTAATATATCAGGGTCAATGCATTGCGTGCAAGCAGGAGCAAAGAGGCAAAGTGAATACTATGGAATATGTTGTGTTACCAATTAAGGAATGTATGTCACTAAAGGGAAAATACTGAAATTAAGCTGTGCCTTGGGACGGTATTGTTGAAGACAAAGATTCCTCAAAACGAAACTCAACAAAATTATATTTACACAGCATTATTGCTAGATCATGAGCATAGTGGCCTCAATGGCTTTTTATCATCATAAATCTTTTTTTAGTTCTTTTATCATATGCTCAAAACAATAATTAGGCAGGTCATTTACTTGGGCAGACATGGGGTGAAAAGCTGAAGCCAAAATGTGCTGTACTGTCTGTGTTCAGATTAATTAAAATAAATAAATGTAATCCTGTTTATACAATACTTCATTCTCTGTAATTGTGTTATTTTTAAATGATGCAGTGACACTTTTTTAAAGTGAAATTCCTGTCCACCGTAACATGCAACATGTTCTCAATATATGACATCAAATACTGCATGAACTGTGTCCGTTGTTGTGCATAGCCATTGCATTATTAGCACAAAAACAACCTGCCATAAATGTAGAAAGATCTGACTAAAGTCTTGCCTTCAGAAGGACTTCACAGGCTTCTGAATCATACAAAGACATGTAAATAGCGTTGAGCTTTGAGGATAAGTCAGGTGCCATTTAGAATTAACATCCCAGGCCCAAACTTGCAGTATTTACGCACGCATCAGGACAATATAGGCTATTTGAACACATAATGTTTAAATAAAAAACCCTTCAACGCCAGACAGGCTTTGACAATTCATAACTGTCAGATTAACTTGAACTGAAATACAAATGTCTCATCTTTCTTGCTGGAGGCCTGGTCGTTTATCCTCTGTCTTTTCGCATGTCAGATTAGATCAAATTAAATGTAATGAGGTTCAATAACTCTGAATTCCTTGTACCCATTCAACACACTGAGAGGAAAAGATAAAAAACGGATCACTCTGTGGCATTTAATTGTCATTATGAATACTGTATATTAAATAACTACAGGTAGTGAACAAATAATGAAAAAATACAGATGAGAAGTCTCTTAGTAAGGTGTTGAGCCTGTATGTGCTTTGCCATAGTCTACATCTGTCTTTCAGGCTTCATTCCAGAAAATTCCAAAAATGCTTGACTGGAGTCAGATCTGGACACTGAAAGGGCCATGATCAGTTACGTAGCCAGTTCCAATCAACGGAACCTTCAGGCCTGTAATAAAGAATTCTTTGCAGTCTATTGGAGCACAGAGACACTGATGTTGGGGAGGTACTGGACATCTTTTGCACAAAGATGATACAGTGAGGCTCAGCTTTATGAGGAAAGCTTGTAGGAAACCACTTTCTTTATTATTATTCTAGTTCTGAGGAAAATTCGATTTGAAATTATTGTAATCAAACATAATATCAGGATAGACAGTCTGCCCAATTGTCATATGTGTGTTTAATGACAAAGAGCCTCACCTCAAAATAACTTCATGGTTATATCACTGGCAAAGACATATGGCTAATGTCACTGTCATGATCCTCAAACCAGCTGCTCTTGCTCTGTGGATATGAACATCCACATGCTCATGATCATCTTGACAGACATCACTCTCTGTAAGAAAAGAAATACTTAAATATGGGGTAAAGATAATCAGTCAGCGCCATTGAGCAATGACTGACATTAATCTTGCTTAATAAAGGAATGATGTACAGTATGAGTGCACCCAAGCTATGCCATGAAAATGTGCCATACTTTGATACAAAATCACCAGAACCTTTTACTCTTGGAACACTGTCGTGTTTCTCTTGTTTGTCTCTTGTTGTTGTCAGTATGTTAACATTTGTCTTACTGTGTTTTTAGATGACCATTGCTGTGTTGTGTGCTTCCACACAGGGTTTACAGAGTGTTTTTTTATCGTTTGTCCCCATCTTTTCATTCTTAATGACCATTATGAAGCAAATTTGATTCCAAAAATCTTTGTATACTAAAAATTTCTGGTCTGAAAAATGAAAAGGCTAGGTTTCAGGTTAGTTAAATATGTATTAGGTGCATAAATAAAAATGGCTAACTATACAGATTCATTTGATTCATTTAGCTGAAAATGCTAAAGTTCGCCACAATAATAACTGGCATTCAATGTAATCAAAGAACAGGGTTTGAAGCTCCATTTCACGAGGCAAATTTCACCAGTGGAACCACACCCTTTCACCACACAGCGAGGGGGGGGGCAAGCACCTTCTGCAGTGACTCTGACCCCAGGTTCCTAATGAGACGTGACGACAAAGCATTTGTTTAAATAATGCCCGTTCCACTCAACATTTGCATTTATGTGAGAGCACCTGAAAAAGGTGCACTTGAAAACCCATTAGAAATGGCCAGTACTATAGCCAAGCTTATTTGAGCTTAAGTGATCTTCTCAGTAAGCTTTTGACAATGACGAGTAAATGCACAGATAGATTGGCCTGAAAACTTGGGTCCCTGACTACTGTTTATTTGGTTCCTTGAACAAACACAGACACAAGTTGAGCACATAATTTGAGTAGCAGACAGTATAAATCAACATTTAGCCAGGAAGGCATCCGTCATTTCAAGAGGAACATGGCAGTTGTGTCAGGCCCAGAGCCAATGGAGGAAGACTGAGAGAAAGAAAAATTGTTTGCGAAATTAGAAAATAGAAAAATTAATCAATTGGAAAAAGTGCTGCTAGGAAACGCCAAATGACTGGTATTTCACGCTAATGGCAGTAAAATAGCCAAGGTTCCAGCCCGCAAAAGCTGGATTTTAATATTTTTTCAGAAGCCTGCCACTGGGTTGGGGTGTACTTTAATAATCATTAGTACTGTCTGCTCCTTTTTTTGACAGGAGGAAAACTAAATCTGAATATTAACGAGAGCTTCATCCAAAAATGATATAAGCTTAAGAAATGGCTGATCATCATGAAAAATATGGCTATGCTGCCACATGCAGTTACAACGGTCATTGCTGCTTCAATTGGTCACTGATAGGACGTGTTTCCCAATCAGTATTGTGCACTGAAGATGAGGTCAGCACAGATTCCCCTGCAGAAGGACTGAATATATTTTGTTTACATAGGAGGTGAGCTGTGAGATGGCATTAATAAGGCCACAAATTTGATGGTACACTTTTTAATTGCAGTAATTACATTTATCATTAGTACCAGTGTTGGGTAAATTCATTGTTATTATATTTTTTCCATAAATTATGTCAACTTAATTTTGGTAATTGAAGTTACGTACAAAGTACGTTTTTCTTTAAACTGACATTGGGCCCTGTCCTTGACAGAGATTTCAAATGTTTCTCAAAGCAGACATGTGCGGTACAACAGCCAGGGCACAGGAGAGGAGTGTTCATGCGACGTGTGCAAGCATTTATCAGACATTACACTCCAGACAGTAAGACTTGAAGGAGTGGTCTCTGGCCAAATGAGGGGAGATTAAGGAAACAAGGATGTGTAAACTGACGCTGACTGAAATGACAGTCGCTCTGTCATCTCCCTCCGCAGACATCGGCACATTGTAGTGAAACCACGGCGATTAAACGAGGCAACGGCAGAGGCAGAGGAGTGGAGAGAGAGCGTGCGGCCGAGGTCCGGCCGTACCCAGGCTGAGGTGTGGGCAGAAGCAGGCTCGTCTCCCCCCTTATGCCGAGTCGCTCGGAGAACAAAAAGATCAGGAGCGTGATGAGTGTCTCTGGCTGCTCCGCAGGGAGAGATGGGGAGCTTGAGTGAAGCCTTTGGCCGTTGGAGGTGAGAAGTGTTAATCCTGCATTAAATGATCTGCCACTTTACAAAATACGAGACAATTACACAGATAATTATACCAAGCCTTCTCACAGCACCCCTGGGTCACAATTAGCATAATACAGTCTTCACACAATGATCACTACAACCTCTCTAGGTGAGGCTCTTTCAGTATGGCAAGCCACTGTGCAGAGCTAATGGGAGGCCTAAGAGGACAGTGTGTGTATATATGTGTGCACGTGCGCATATATGTGTGTATGTACACTTGTGTGCAGTGAGTTGTAGGTAACTGAAATATATTTTGGTTCATAAGTGTATCTCCATACTTCTATATGTGCTTGTAATAGCTAAGTAACACTATAACATTCACAGACACATTTTAATTATTTACATTATTTGTCCCTGTTACGTTACAAGTGGAGAAAGTGAGTGACACAAAGTTGGAACAGGATAGACAACCTAATTCATATTTATGACCCTTGATGATAGGCATTCCCTATACAGCAGAAGACTCTGCTGTATTTGAATGTGCACCACATAGACTTATTAAATTATGTTTTAAAATATTGTTTATAATAATAATAATAATAATAATATTACTATTCTTATTCTTATTATTCTTATTATTATTATTATTATTAACAACAACAACAATAATAACAAGAACAACAGCAACACAGTTTTTCGCTTCGAAAAAACGTTTTAGCTTCTGGGCTGGCTATGTTTTCAAGATTATTCAATTACGTTTTTCATTCCACAGGGTTCTTATAAAAGCCACAGGGAATTTACCAAAGTGATAAACAATTTTAATGAAGCAAAGATATTTTTCATAATTTGCAGGCACGTGTATTACGATTAATTATCTTCGAAATACAAAGCAGCAATTACATATGCAGTGTTTCCCCACAATATGGTTCAATTGATCTTCACCAATTATCTCATTACTTTTATTTTCAATCATATTTCTGAACTCAACTGATAAAATCATGTCATAAAAAGAGCCCCTGTATGCACATCTTTTATAACTGACTGACTCCAGGTGGTTTAATAGAAGGTATAACACCATTGCATTGCCCAATTTACAAAGTTTCATTGTGAGAGAGCACAGAAATCCCCAATGAGAATGACTCTCCTATAATTACCATCTGTAAAAGAAGCCTGGCTTCATTCATTAGCAAGACCACTATTCATCAAAAGACAACTTCCAACTGACATCCAATCAAATGCAGCTGTCACCCTGATGGATGCCTAGTGGATATTTAACATTGAAATTTAAGTTTGCGTTTCAATTTATTTTAAAATATGCTAAACAGCATACAATATAATATGTTCCTGGCAGCTATAATTTCTGGAAGTGCCACATTTGTAAGTCCTAACAACACTATTAATTCATTTCAGCAACCACAAATAAGTAAGAGTGAAAAAAGTAAAACTTTTCTTTAAAAAAAATAAAAGTAGGAAAATAACACTTTCTAAAATGTAAAAGGACAAAACTCACTGAATAACAAAGTATCTAATTTGAGAGCACTTGAGACGGAAAGGCTTGTTCTAATTGAGCCTCGATTTAATCAGACTGTTTCGTTCTATTTCCCAAATAAGTCTGTAAGTATTTGGACAGGGACACAATTTTTTGTTGTTTTGGCTCTGTACTCCAGCACATTGGATGAAACAATGGCAATGAAGCAATAGTGCTGACTGTCTGCTATAATTTGAGGGTGTTTACATCCATATCATGTAGGAATTACAGCGCTTTTTATAGATGGTTCCAGCATTTTAGGGGAACAAAAGTAATTGGACAAATTAACATAATCCTATATAAAGTCATTATGTTTAGTACTTCGATGACTGCCTGAAGTTTGCTTCCCTCCCCTGGCTCTTCTAGGTATGCACTGCTGTCATCTTCATTTCTGTATTTGTGTTCAGGGGCATTTTGCCTTCAGTGTTGTATTCCGAAATGTCATCAGTTGGATTCAGGTTGGGTGATTGACTAAGCCAGTGAAGATCATTCCACATTTTCAACACTGAAAAACAAGAAGTATGTTTTGGGTCATGAGTTGTGAGGTTATTTGGTTGGATCTGAGCACATAAGATGCTTCTGTGCACTTCAGAATTCATCCTGCTGCCCTCAGCAGTCACATCATCATTTAAGACAAGTCAGCCAGCGACATGGCCAAACCATGACATCACGTTCAACCATGTTTCACAGATGAGGTGGGATGTTTTCATGAGCAGTCCTTTCTTTCTCCACACTTCCATCGTTCCATAACTTTGCTAGAAGTTAATAATAATCTCATCTGTCCAAAAGACTTTGTTCCAGAACTCTACATCTTATTTATGTACTTTTTAGCTTTTTACTTTTAACCTGGCCATTCTGTTCTCTTGGTTTATCAGTGGTTTGCATCTCACGGCGAACCCTCTGAGGTTATGCTGGTGTAGTCTTCTCTTTATGGTAGACACATAGACACATCTATGCCTGCATCCTGGAGAGCATTCTTGATCTGTTGTTGAAAAGGTGTTTTTCTTCACAGTTAAAAGTACTACTACCAGCTCACCAGTACGTTCTTTCTTCAGTTTCATTTAACACATCCAGTGTTTTGGCTGTCTATGATCAATTTATTCTTATTTGTCGGCCTCCTGGTGGCCTGCTTTACTGGTTGACATGTCTCCAAATGCAAATGCACATAGAATCAACTCTAGACCTTTTGTTAGCTTTCTTTTGAATGTATTAATGACGCAGCGGGCCAAGAAACATCAGAGAAACCGATTGATCAATTACTTTTGATGCTCTGAAATGGGGGGACTATGTATAAAAAAGGTTGTATTTCTACCCACAGATCACCCCAAATGGATATATATACTGTCAAATAACAGGGGCAGTCTGAACCTTAACCTCATTTTAATAGTTTCATTTCAAATCCAATTGGCTGGCGTACAGAGCTAAAACAACAAAAATGGTGTTACTGGCCATATACTGATGAATTGCACTGTATACATAGTGATGGTATTATTGATTTTAAGCAGCTCAGTTTTACCATATGGAAAACTCTCAAATTATGGGTAATTGGGCTAAATTTGACTGCTTCCACATTGTGACTCATTTGCAGTTTATGTGTTTGCAGTTACTGGAGGCGTCAAGTACTTCCACTCCAAGCAAAATGGTTATTGTTGGATTTCTCATCCAACGTAGGCGCAAAAAGTACACCGTGGCATTAGCAGACTGCAGGAAGTAGTTTTAATTTACAAAGCATTTTTTCCTCACATGACATATACAGACAGGTGACAAATTAAAGGAAAAACCTGAATAAACGAGTGGAGAAACATAACGAATGCAGATGCTTCCATACAGGTGTACTGCATGATACAGTTATGCAATTAACATCCTATCAGGCTCTGTGGCATGTATAAAAATGCTGAGCAGCCTCAGTTGACCTCGATTCTGGACCAAGATGGGAAGAGGAAAAGATGTAAGGGACTTTGAAAGAGGGTTCATTATTGGAGCATGGATGGCAGGAGCTTCAGTCGCAAAGATGGCTCAACTGCCTAGTGTTTCAATAGGAACAGTGACTAAAGTGACATCTGCATTTATATCTATGAGAAAGACATCTGTTAGAAGGGATGGAAATTTTGGTCGAAAGTGCATGTTCGATGACTGTGATGTTTGTGCATCAGTGAGATGTGTAAAGAAAAACAGAAGAGCAACTCTTCCTCAGGTGACTGTCAATGTCAATGCAGGATGTGATCAGACTGTGTCAGCAAGAACAGTCCATCGACAACTACATAGAGAGAAATATTGTAGTAGGTACAAAATCCATAGGAACTGGTCTACAGAGATGTGGCAAAAAGTGATATGGTGAGATGAGTTATCCTTCACCATGTTCTTGACAAGTGGGCAAGTGCATGTGTGGCATACACCAAGAGAATGATACAGGCCTGAATGCTTGACCCCTAGAATGAGGTTGTCCAGTGGCTCTGTTAAGTTGCGGGGGGGGGGGGGGCATTTTCTTGGCATGATTTGTGTCAACCTGGCCCCTTAGAGGGAAGGGGCACTGCAAATCAACATAAAGTTATTTTGAGTGATACCTTTATCCTATGATGAAACATTCTTATCATGATGGGAGTGGTCTCTTCCAGGATGACAATGCCCCCAATCTCTGGGCATACTGTTTGTATATCATTTACAGTGAAATCATACTTGTGTGTTATCACAATGGAAAACAAACTCTCAGCATGGAGCCTTTGTGCACTTGTATACTGAAATAAATTGTGGAATTAGTTTCTTCACTATATCGTTCATGCTATAAACGTTTGTGGTATTTTATTTATAAAATGTACAGGCAGGCAGGCAGACAGACAGACACACATACACAAACAAGCAAGCACATGTTTGTAGGATATACAGTCTGTAGCTAATAATGGTGGATGTTTTGCCTAGTATTTAACATTAACCAGTCATTTTCATACCTTGGATTTGCAGTAATAATTTAAAAGCCCCATTAAATGGCATTCCTTTTAACATATCTTTCACATCACCTCTTGTCAGTTCAAGCATTGTCATCAGCTTCCATAGAGATGTCTATTGCTAACTCCCTACTGGGCCTCACGGAGGACCAAGCAATGGTGACACAGCAAAATCAACCATTAGGAAATGGTCAGCTGATTTGAACCAAGCCCTGTTAGTAATTAAATCTTAGGACACCACCCACAACCTCCAAAGGAAACAATTATGTTTGCCCTAAGCACCTTTTCTGTTCTTTTGATTGGTCCATAACATTCCTGCTTGCTTGTTATTTACGCAAGCCAGTCATAAAAGCCGTTAAACGTCTGGCCCAGTAAATCTCCGGACCAATAGTCACACTGAACGCATTCCTTGCAAAGAGAACGATTAGTCCTGATTACCGAGCTTAAGCATGCGCTATTTATATTTTAAATCAGAGAGCACATTTCAGATACCACTCCCATGAGCCAGAAGCTATGTGATACTTTTGAAAAACAAAACAAAGCAAAAAAAACTGTAAAATCATGTCTCTGGCTCTTACTTTCTTATTTATTTTGTTAATCTTCCCACAGTTTTGATCAGTGCCATTTGCATTGCTTTTGACTGCCCCTGACAGGTGCCAATTGCATTAACCAGACGTCCATACTACCATCATTAAGGATTTAGATACGATTGCCTATTAATCAACATATCTATATCTAAATACTGCCTCTTGCCAAAGGACCAGGCACATTATCATTATCTCCAAGAAACATGCGACCCAGGTAACGCGCGCATATACTTATCACTTCTACAGCATGTCAAAGCACGAAATGTTTTACTTATCTAAGCCATCCTGTATCATCATCTCTATATACACACATATACATATGTGTATCTGTGCAGTTTAATCTGGAGGTGAAATTGCAGGCCTTTGATGGAATCTAAAACTAGCTCACAATGTAGATCCTGAGAACAAAGTTTATCCAGCTAGTTAGATGCAAAAAGGAAGTAAAATATGGGCAGCGTATACTTGCAATACCTCTCTAGGTTGTCGAATTAGCAGTATTATAAAAGCTTGTTTTTAGTGCTTTATTTGCATCCTATGCTGACTGTCCGATATTATATTAGCGACGAGCGCTGTTGGACTCATCTAGTGGGAAGAAAGTGCCATAATTTGCTCTGAAAAATAGCAGACGCAAGTGAGGCGGCTTCGCACTCCCCTTGTCGCAGACGCCAGGCACGGTAAACAGTATCTGTTGCAATTCATTAAGAATTAACAGGTTTTTTTCAGCAGCAGATTTCCTATCTGAAGAGAAGCTGTTACAGAATTACTGCTGAGGATATCTGCTTAGAGCAAATAAAAGGCCTGATCACAAATCATAGTAAATAAGGTACCGCGAAAGGAGGCTGTGTTTATATGAGTCAAAACAAGAAAAAAGTGGGCATTAAAATAATTGCGCAGTATTAATGTATCCCTGATTGGGATTGATAGAACACAAGCGCAGTTTTGGTGTGTCCTGTGTAACATTTATCTCCTACAGGCTAGGGGATGTCCTGGCATGGCTTTCTCTGGCCAAGACGGGGGCTGCGGGGGGACAATGATAGTCCCTCAAGTAGGATCAGATTTACTAGGGTTGGGGAATGTAGGGAGGGGAATTTACAAACGCCATAAAAGGGATGCTCAATCATTCATTAGCTTTGATTGCAAATCTTAATTGTACCATTAGCTTTCCTAATTGCATTGGACTCAGGATGGATGCCTTTGTCCTGTTAAATCTGCTTGGCATTTCTTGTCTTTAATGCCATAAAATGTGCTTCAGCATCAGCAGTGAGCAGGCATTAGTGTCAGTGCCCTAGGAACCTTAAGTTCATAACAAACAATTTAAATAAATGACATGAAGCAAGAAATATCACTTTCCCTTGGCACTGTTACTTATATGTGCCCAGATAAATTATTTTACATTTGAGGAACAATCAGTGGTCATTTAAAATGAAAGAGGTGGAACATAAAGAAGATGGTTTATTCTAATAGAATTGTCCCCAGCAATTTGTAAATTTTAATGGCTATCAATCCATTAACAAACTGGTCTGAGCCTGTTATGTCTTAATGTTTAATTTATGCAGGACACAAAAACACGTTCCAGAAAGATGCAGGCCTTCTGCTGGTTCACTACATAATAATGTGTGTTTTTTTCCCCTCTCGTTTTTTTTTTCTTTTCCAAACAACTGTGACTGTTTTAATTCTGCTCACTGATTAGGCTGAATCAATTAAAAACGCCATGCTGGGCCCAACACCAGCTCAGCATGGGGCACTTAGGAACGCATTCATTGGGTCCAGCCTCTTAATCACGTTTTAATTACAGCCCAGCACTTGTGGGGATGAAGGAACACATTTGTACTTGGCGGCTTTTTCTCGCCGCGGAGAGCGGGAGGGAAATTAGTCAGGGAGAGGTAGTGGTGGATTCTGGTAGGGGGATCAGTGACTGCAGGAGCCCTGTTTTGGGTCTAAAATGTCCCCCCGGATCCTCTGCGGGAGGACTGAGAGAGACAGCTCAATTTCTTTGTTTTGAAAGGAATCACAGCTCGGTTCGATAAAGGTTCACTCTTCTGAAATCTAATGAAGGAACGTATATTACAGCATTAGTAGGAGAGAATTAGGAACATTGCATATATAAAAACAAAAAGGAAAAAAAAAAAATCAATAAATGTTGTCCTGGATCTTAAAATATTGTTTCTGATATGTTAATCAATTTCGTCTGGCACGCATTCACTGTGTTGCCAACCATTCTGTCTTCATATTCTTGCTGCTCCTGCAACATAGTTTAATTATATCTTCCGTGGGGGGCATAAGTCACTTTGGATAAGAGAATCTTCCAAATAAACGCTAACATTATAATTACTGTTCCCCTGCTGCTGTCAACTTATGTTGATACAGCTATTAATAACATTTATGACTGAAGAAAGATTGCAATCATTAAGTACATGCAAAAGGAATGACATAATTAAAACAATAAGCAAATAGAAAAGGCATAAAACAAGATTATAGCATCATTTTTTTGTGTTGTGGCATGCAAACCTCAAGCACAGAAGACATGAAAGACACTTCTACGATTGCTTAGATATAGCATGAAATATGCTTCGACCCAGGTTATCATCAGGATAATAAAATAGGAATAGAGATTTTTAAAGCAGTGTTTTTCATTTCATTTTTTAGAAATCCACACGATTGCTTAAAACAGCTGTTAAATAAAAGAACAAGAAATGTTTTGTTCCGTAGAGCCCTGGATGAAACGGTCCTCGAGCATCTCATGTTTTGGATTGCACACAGACTCCACATTGTCACTGGAGTTTCAGTGAAAGGCAAAAAAATACCAAATGTTCCCGTTATGTGTTACTAATCCATTGCCCTGCGCTGTCCTTTGCCATTCCAAATTTAAAAGCCATTTGAGGATGTCATCAGTTTAGCAGTGAAATTAATAAAGAATGCCCTCCCGTCAATTAAAGTGCTGCTGGTCAACTAATCCCCCTGTGCTTTGAAAACCCTTCCAAGGATAATGGGAAAAGTGAATTGCTTTAATGCCATCTAATGACGTTACCTCAAGAATAGCCCCATACTGATGGGAACAGGGTAATCCAGCTCGTTCCTTTCCGCGCGGCGGTGTTCAAACCAGCCGCCTCTCCTCCCACTCCCAAGCCCCTCTTGTTGAGCTGAAATAATAGACACCTGCAGGAGACCCAGTACGCCCACATGCTTAAAAACACCTAGCTCATTTGTCCTTGACTGAGCCGAGGCCCATGCTTTATTATTTCCCTCAATTAGCCAGGACGATGCTGCCAGTTTCCTTTCCAGGAGTAGAAGCGGAGGACACGGTGCCATTGATGCAATATTTGGTTATTAGAGCCATTCATTCCGTGGGTCATACACACAGTCCTTGGGGAATCCCTGACAAAAAAGGGCCAGTAGATTAATGTGATATTAAACACTGGAATATGCCAAAGCATTAGTTACACAAATATGCCTTTATAGCAGTGATGCTAACAAAACACACACACACACACAAACACACACATGCACTCACACACGCAATTACCGAATCAGCTGGAATTCCGATATGAATATGTACATATTTATAATTATGTGTATGATGTAATTGCTCAAAGGATGTACATTTCAAGTTAAACATAAAGTACACTGGCTGTCAGGACTGACAGAATCAGACAAAGGAAATAAAACCCTGGGGAGCTCCACCCATCTCATTCACGGCACAGAACTCAGCCATTGTAGCCTAGAAAGGGGAAGAGTCCGGAGCTGTAATTAGCTTGTCCTCTCATTTCCGTCCAAGTCCTCATCTTCCCAAACTCCTAAATCTCCAAATCCTTTCCTTTTGTGGAATTAAGGAAGGGGGAGGGGGGTGTCAGGGTTTTGTGTGTGAAGGGAGTAAAATAGTGTAAAAACCAGGGATTCTTGCTATTAGGAATTGCTGAAACCAATTTTTGTTCGTTAATGGAAAATATTGACTTGCCGTCATATGTTTACAAATTCTTCTCTGTCACTTATTCATTGTGGAGTCTGCACTTATATTATAATTATACTCTGCCCCTCCACTTTAGAAGTTGGATGAACAGTCACCACAAACTTGTCTTGAGCAGCTCTCTCACTTTGCAGAGTTGAGGGAAGAGGTAAGCCCCCCCCACCCCCCACCCCCCCAAATCCATGCCAAGAAAAGCACTCGCGGAGAAGAAAAGAGGGACAGATGGCTGTTCCGTTTAAAAAACAGTGCTCAGCGGGCTTCGAAAGACTCTGAAGCTACTCTGCAGTTTGTGAGGAGTCATGGGAGACAGATGCCATTGCATATGGTTTTCTTTAAATGATCGGCTTCGCTGGAGAGATGGATGCTTCAAAAGTTTTTTTCCTTTTTTTCAGCCACCTTGTCTGCGATCCAGGACCCTAGGGTCAGGTGTCTTTGATTTTTTCAAAAGCGGATAGTCAAGTACAAATAGTGCTTCAGAGGATAGTGGTATCAGAAACAGGCAAGCCATTAATAAAGCAATTAGCGGAGGGGAAGTGGGCGTACTTATCCCCAGCGGAACCCACTCATTAGAGCCCAGTTTTGTGGCAAACTGTGCCAACCAACCTTTTCAGTCTTTGCTTACCAAGACTGCATTCCCCTGCTACTTGCAATTAAGAGTTTTCCCTTTCACTCCTGAAAATGGACATTTTGTCAGATCATATGCTTGATTCCTGTTAACTGGAATTGCTTACAAAATGTGAGAGTTGTGTAATGTAATTTTTGGGGAATTCGGGGCAAAAAAACCTGGTAAAAGTTTTGCCATCCAACAAGAGTGAATTCGCCGAGAATTAAAAATGCAAGGAAGCGCTTTTGGCTGGTTGTTATATGGTGCTATAATTGCAACGATATGCGCTTTGCATATAACACTGCTGCCACTTAATGGGCAGCAAACCTTTCTCGGTGCGGTTTGTTATTAATAGTTCCTTTGTGTTTTGATGTTTGCAAGGGAGAAAAATAAAGAAAACACAAAACAAGAAAAAAATAGAAGCGGTAGAGAAAAAACAATACCATTTGCACATAAGCACCGAGATCTGGGCGGGTGTGCTGATGGAGGCAAAATACCTTCCTCTCCCTGGCAGAGGTGCCAAGACCTGGGGCAGAGGGGGGAGTGGAGTTTGGTGGAGCTCAACAGTACCACGGAAAGGCCCAGAGCAAACAATCTGTCGTCACAACAAGACTGTACCTTCATTATCGACTCTCTCCCCCCACACCTTCTCTTCATCAGCAGGGCTGGCTGGCAGCTGAGGCGCCAAAGCAGAGTAGTCACAGCCGCACAGCACTCTGGGAGTGGGCACTCCTCCTGCTCCCCCTGCTGTCCCAGGTGCTGCTGATCACGCTCCCTCTCTGTCTTTCTCTCTCACACACACACACACTCAGACATACACACCCACACTCTGATATATATGCATACATTTATACCACAGACACACACACACATGCGCATAAAGTATACATATACATAATACAGTATACAGTACATAATACATATAACAACACAAACACTCATATTGTATATACACTTGTGCACACCCAAGCCAATATTATATACAAAAACATTCCGATACACAATTCCTACTGCACTGATATGCATAATTATGTATATTACTGTATATGCACACACACACACATGCATACCATACCATACAACCATATTAAACTGCATACAATAATACATATATAAACCCATTAAAAAAAAAATATATATATATATATATATATATATATATATATATATATATACACACACACACACACACTTGGGCACACCCAAGCTTATATTGCATACAAACACATTCCAATAAACATTTCCTATCATATTGACTTTCAAAAATATGCATATACTGCACACGCATATAAGACAAATGGGGAAACACTTTGAAAAATGCATATAGTTTGGAGCTGTGTTCTTGAGGGTCCTTCTCATTTACCTTAAGGCCACATTCACTGTAGCCTCACATATATGCATGTGAAAAGACTGCAGACATTATGCCTTGTTCTTTATTATTTGTTATTTTTATTCTTTTCGTTATTTATTGTTATTGTTACTTCAACTGCAAGGTCAGAAATATATTCATTCGAGCGTCAGTTTCACAGTAAGAGGTTTTTTGCAAAAGAAAAATATCCGTTTTCCCTTCACCCATTACAGTGGAAGTTGTTTCAGTCCAATATATGATTCCTTGGTAAAGTAACAGTGTAAGTGCCCTTTACAAGTAGCCACGAGAAAGGTGGCCAGAGGGAGAGATGATGCAAGTAACATAAAATGTTCTCACAATGTTGCTACCATGTAGTGGCAATGTTACAACATTGACAAAACATTGCAGTAACATTGTGAGAACATTTTGTATTGCTGGGAAGACTAGCACTGGAGCACAGCAAGTGTGTAAAAGATGGACGCACTAGAGCTCAGTGAAACTGAAACGGAAAGAAAAAAGTAAAGAAAATGCAAGATGAAAAATGGGTCAGGCTATTTCCGGGATGCAGGCCCTTTAAATTCTTCATGTACGGATGCTAAGATTTTAATCAATGTGAGAGAGAGAGATTGCGAGAGAGAGAGAGAGAGAGAACAATTGTTTGATGAGTGTTCCGCACGGGGGTACTGCAATGTGGCTTCCGCAGGGGGGGCTGCAATGTGGCTGGATCCCTGATCCAATACCTGAGACAATTACAAAAGACCAGGTCAAAACCTATTATGTGGCTGGACCTCTCCGGCCGACCAACGGTGTAACTTCATAACTCGTCTGACCAATGGTGTAACTGCTTTTTTTTTTTTTAATATATTTTTTTGGGCCTTGCAGCTTTATTTAATAGAACAGTGTAGAGAGGCAGAAAGAATTAGGAGGAGAGAGATGGAGAGACATGCGACAAAGGTAGGCGGTCGGATTCGAACCGCCAACGTTTCGGCTCGCATTGAGCATGTGGATAGCGCTCTACGGGCTGCGCCACTAGAGGCCCAACATCGATGGTGTAACTTCATCACTCACTCAGTCACTCACTCAGTCACTCAGTCACAGACATTCGCTTTTGTAGGGCTGGCCCCGCTGTTGCGGTCCAGCCAAAAATCACTAAGAACTGCAAGAAAATATTCTTCAGTGTGAGCTATGATAGGGCTGGCATGTTGCAGTTAATTATGGTTCTGGTAGTCACAGTTCCACATAGCAAATTGACACCTCAGTTCATGAGTGAGTGATTTGTAGATTGGAAAAAAAAAAGATTGTAGCTTTGAAAGGTTGTCATCCAAGCATCTGGACAAACCAGACATGGAAAATATGTTTGTGATTCTTGGTACTCTAGTCTGAGGTACAATTTTGTCTGTAGACATATCATTTATTGAGATAATTTTGCAATGCTGAGGTTCATTGAACTTGTCAAGTGACTTCTTAAAGGTCAATTTGAGAACCTTAGATATCACTGGACATTCACCATCATATGCTCAGCTCAGATCAAACAATTCAGCATTGCATATCATAGTATTTATGTGTCGTACAAGAGCAACTGTTTAGAGTGGAAGTTCTTTATATATCTAAGCAAGATGTTGATTGACTGTCAACAACTTTCGGCAATTTTCCTCACAATTTATAACAGCCTCATTAGACTCTCAAATGTGCTACAGATGAACATGGAACACATTGCAGTATTTGAATACATGAACAATAAATTACCATAAACAATGCACAAAGAAAACATTAAAATATGACAAAGTCACAGGCTAATTATGTACAGTCAAAACTAGACATTTAAATTGGGTTACCATCGGCACTTGCAATCGTGTAGCACAGATTATTGTTTAAGTAGTCATCGACTTGGTGGAAAAACTTCTCTTCTCGCCAATGTGCTTTTCTGCTAATTGCAAAACAGTGTCACAACACCAAAGTCTGTGAAAAGCTCCTCTCTTTCCTGTTGGTAAGTGTTAAATGTGTCCTCAATAAAAATTATTTTGCTACAAATTTCCAGGACAAACATATAAAACATTCTGGTGTATTCTGTGAATTTTAAATAAAGATACTTGAAAATTCCAAATAGAAAAATTCATGAATTTAAAAAATAATGCCAAAAGACACAAATATATATACCTTCAGTACACTACATGAAAAGTATCCCAAAAATAGGCCAGTAATATAAATATAGTCTCGACAGAAGAAATAACCGAATAAAATCAACAGATAGTGGAACAACAAGCCTCTGCCTGGAAAAAAAAGTTTTTTTTCTTCTTTTTTTAATGAATCCTTTAGCTTATTAAAGTACTATTAATTCAAGTTCCTTCCTCCACCAATGTAACATCATTATGATATCAAAGATAAGTTGCATTTCTTGACATCCCTGGCACTGAGTGGGACAGTAAGTATGAGGGGAAAGACTTGTCTTTGTATGCCATCTGTCCTCGACTCTGACGCTTGCTCTAATTACTGCTTCTCCCTTGGCTAATGCTCCCTCATTAGGCATCGGGAGCATGTGCAATCGACACAAGCGCAGAGAAATTTGCACTAAAAACGCTAGCTGGAGCCATAATGGGATCTGAAAATCTGTCTGGTGCGAAAGGCAATTCACACTCGCAGCTAAACGCTCACTTTGCTTCTCTTCTGTCTGAAATTTGTACATCATCCACCACAACAACGTTGTTCCGGTGTCAGAATTCTGCTCCAAGAAGGGAGAGTTGCACAAACCTCCCCCAAACCAATATCACACACAAACATGCACACACAAAAACACACACACATGCATACACACACAAACACACACGCATACACACACGCACACATACACAAAAACTAACACACAAAAGCAAAACACATGCACACAAGCATGCACAAGCGTGGGCACACACACACAGACACACACGCGCACACACACAAACACGCACAATTAAATTGATAAAAACAAGACAACACTAAGCCTACAATATGCTAGTCTGATAGGAACAACTTTAAATTGAGCTGTCAGGTATCAGTGCTTTCATTAATTTCAAATCCCACAATACATGCACTTAGTACTAAAGATCATTAAATGTACTTCAATCAAAAATGAAACTTGTGTATCCCTTTCACTGGAGCATTTATTAGTTTACACACAATGTATTTCTGTCCGCTCATCCAGGTTTCATACAGTATGACTGAGATTCACATAATTTAGCAGGATATTGTGATCATAATGTTTTTAGAGAATTCAGAAGGAATTAATGAGATGCTATTGATGGCCATTAAATCTGTCTACTGAAACCATGTGTCACTCCACAGGTGTCTTGGTTTTCATTAGAAAGGCAGTGGACTGAGGTCTGTTGGTGGTTTAGTATAAACTGTAAACGCTGAAAACCTACTCATGTTTAAGTTTAAATCAAAGCCTTGGGTGTATACATTTTGTCCTGATAACTGTCAAACTGTCATTTTATCATATTAATCATAGTATTAGCACCACGTTTATTTCATACTATTTCATTGTTTACGTATGTGTGTATGCATAATTTATTTTATAAATCTTTATTTCAATTAAATTCAATTTTTAACAGAAAAAAACTGTCGCAAAGCCCTTTTACAGAAAATCAGGAAATAGGAAAGAATAGGCAAGAATGAGTCTAAACTACAAAAATCCAAGAACTGTAAAACACTCAATCAGTGATGAGAAAAAACTCTGCAGCAGGAAGAAATCTCAGGAGGACCCTATGTATAGAGGGAGAGCTCAACCTCCACTGGTCGGCCCAGTTTCAAAAGTTCAAGATAAACTAAACGGTAATAGGTACGCTGCAAAATGTCCAGTGTCAATTAAACTAACAGAGCTTCTATGAGTCCAACAGGAACCGCAGGTACACTGTAAACCAAGGGCTGCCAAACCCTGTTCCTGGAGATCTATCATCCTCTAGGTTTTCATTTCAACAGAATAGCTAACTAGAGCATTCACATACAGTGACCGGCCAACAGCACCATAAGCTCAGGTCACCAGTTAGTTCTATGGTCTAGATCTATTCCCGCAACACATCTGTAACTATAGGATTAATTAAAAAAAGGACATTTTGAGCATACACTTAAAAACAGAGAATGCGTCTGAAGCCGGGATATGTGAAGGGAAATTGTTCCATATAACCCGAACTCTGTAGGAAAAGGCTCTGCTTACCATTGTAATTTCATTTTTTTTCTGGGACTTTCAAAGAGCCAGCCCTTGTGAACACAGAATTCATGGTGGAGAGTAAGGGATAAATAATCCACTAAAATTTTCTTGTGCAGGAGATGCGAGCACCATACTCATGTGTTCACATTTCTTGGGTCTTGCAAAAACCATAGCAGTTGTACTCTGAACCAGTTGAAGACCTAATGTAAAGTATACCGTCAATCTACAGATTTGATAGATTAATAGATTAGAAAAAGACATCTTTGACATTAGTCCAGAAGGTTATAAAAGCATGAACTATTCCATGATTATCTACAGTATTGATGATACTGTAAAAGCTATACAGTGAATGAACATATAACCATGGTATAATTGCTTGTATAAGTACTTGTATACGTGTATAATTATAAGTCCACATTACAAGTAATTTTGGACTGTTATCGGTTCCTTGTAGATCTTTCAAATGTTTCCATCCAAACTCCCAAACCACATGATTTGATTAATTATTTGGGCAATTGAATGCATGTGTCCATTTATTGGAGAAACTCTATATTTCAACCTTTTCTAAAGTACAAACAGTATTGATTCTGAATATTCAAGGTTAGGCTAACAATAACCTATCAAACTGTCTAATCAAGTTAGGATGAAAAGAAAACCAGAAACATCACTAGTAGTGTTGCCAACTCTTTCTCAGAGAAAGGAGCTGAGCTTCAATTTTGTCATTAGACGTTGCTAGATGACGCCATACATTCATTTGCATATTTGAGTGATGCCACCATGTTCATTTGCATATACATCCATTGCATCCATTGCTTGTTATATTCCCATTGCTAATGAGATGGAGCTGGATGGCATTCAGACTGATTCAAACAAACTATTCACGGAAAAATGCAAATGAGATACAAGTAATGAGTACCACTGAGTGTGCGTGTGTGTGTGTGTGTGTGTGTATGTGTGTGTTAGCTATCTATCTATCAATGATAATGTTGTTACTATTGAGACTTTCAATGCATTTGGAATTTATTTGGCACCTTGAGTGCAGAGGAGTAAGTTTCAACTATTATCTGTGGCTGCTCAGTAAGTAAAGCAGTCACAGTTAGCCTGCGTACGCTGGGCTTTAGCCACTGCCACCACCCCCATGCCTCTCTTACTTTTATGGGGAGGGGTACTGGGGCAAACAGCGGATGCCAGGCAATAGCTGCTCGCTAGGAAATGATAGCTGCTGATAGCTTTCACTGCTTCCTTTCCATTCATTTGTGATGCTAAAAATCACTAAATTCTTCGGAAATACCAATAGACCTTTTTCTTGTTTTGGAAGTGCTATTTCTGGTTATTGGCTATTAGGTATATGTGTACACCTCTGTGTACAAACAATAAACTATAAGCAACATCCATATTTATGCTTCCATTGATTTTTCTGTGAAAGAAGACCATTAGAGAAAGTGGGTTCAGGCCATAAGGGAAGAGGAAGGTTTGTTATTTGAAATTAAGAAGCCATGGTATGTGTGAAGGGCACATTTTGAGAAGGGAGACCTGTTTATAATGATACAGGTAATACTAATAATAAACCCTGCAAACATAACATTTTAATGAAAATTATACAGTTAATAACGCAGATAGATTATTCTCAGTTTGTGAGATATCTTGACATCATTACGGTCCCTCAGGTTTGTGTGGTTGCTTGCTTTTTTGAATGACCTGTAGCATTTAGCCGGCTCTACCATCTGTCTGTCTACTATGAAGAGTACTGTATTTAAGAGAACATGAAAATATTTTTTTTCAGGTATCAAATGTGGCAAATATTAGTGAATTTATCTAATGAAATAAATTCAATATTATTAGCACCATAGTGTGGCTGATATATTAGGATATGAGTAGCCTCTACTGAGTGTACAAAATTTATATTAGTGGCCTGCTAGTAAACTATAAACAATCTATATGTCGCATACAGTTAAAGTTCAAGAGTGAACAATGAAAACAACTTTCATTGATATCTTCAAGGTATCATAAATAAATATGCTAAATGTACGGTTATCTAACCTGCTACAAAAGCTAGATAGGAATGGGCTAACACTAGCTAGCTACTTGTCATTATGTTCATGAATAAGTATAAATTATGTATGGGAAAACATGCATCCCTTACCCAGTTTAGCCTGTTTGTTTTTGAGCATTTTCCCCCACTGAGGCAATGTCCAAAAGGTGAGCTTTTGTAGGTGTCTGAGACATCTGGCTAAGATCAGTGTTTTACACATCACCCCTTCAACACAGGACAGCATCTCTCTATTGCCACTGGCAGGAAACCATTTAACACCTACATTGCATCACTTCCTTCTTCAATATAAAGGGAAGAAAAAAGCCAGTGGTTGCAATTTCACCACTCTCAAAGTCTACAACACTGCAAACCCATCGTGATAGTTGTCGTTGAAGTGCGTGAAATTTTGAACCTTGGCCATTGGTCATGAGTTTGGTCCTCAGCATGTGAGTCTAATGTCTGATATGTGAGATTTTTTGATATCTGAACTGTGGAGCAAGGGTCAGGAGAAATAGACTCCTGGTCTTTCATAACACAGAGGAAAAAAGCTTAAACAAGTTTAACTTCGAGCCCAGATGAGAATGTCTCAGTTCACCAGAGTACAAAATTTACTATTAAGTGTTTTAAAACTGCAAATATGTCATATTTAAAATGATCAATTTGTTTGAATCTTTTTTTTTTCATGACAAAAATAAAGTGCTAGGTATTTAAACTGGAACAGTTAAAGACTGAATAATGCTACCTCAGATTCTGGGTAAATATTTCACAAAGAACAATGATTTTATTTTCCATCTGAAATTTCAAAGTTGATTAGCCTGAACATTATGAACCAGTTGCCTACATGTGTGACAAAGAAGCATTCATCCAAAAATGTACACTGCTAAAACAGCAGCAGAGTTTACTTTTTTCCTTAAAAGAGCGCCACCCCTATTTTCACATTCAAGGTGCAAGGTGTAACTAAGGGCAGTGGTGAATGAACTCAATTTGGCACATGTCCTGGTTTCACCCAGAAAATGGCTCTCAAAATTAAGTATCGGTATTAATCAGAATTAAGAAATACGAGGGCCTCATAAAGTGGTCTTACAATCAAATTGAAACTTAAGGTTTTCTGTGTATGGTACTAAGTAGTTATTTATAAAATCCCACTTTGATGTGGGTATGATCACATCTCTAGGACAGGTAAATATCATACTATTGATTCAAGTTAACAAAATCCCAAGGAAAGCCTGTAGTCACGATTTCAGGGCTGCGTGAAAACATCTCATTCCAAAACCATAGGCATTAATATGGAGTTGGTCCCCTTGTTGCTGCTAGAACAGGCTCCACTCTTCTGGGAAAGCTTTGCATTAGATTTTGGAACATGGCTGCAGGGATTCACTTCCATTCAGCCGCAGGAGCATTAGTGAGGTCGGGCAAACATGTTGGGCGATAAGGCCTGGCTCGCAGTCAGCGTTCCAAATCATCCCAAAGGTGTTCAATGAGGCTGAGGTCCAGGCTATGTGCAGGCTAGTCAACTTCTTCCACACCAAACTCAGCAGACCATTTTTTTATGGACCTTGCTTTGTTAAAAGGGGGCGTTGTAATTCTGGAACATGAAAGGGCCTTCACCAAACTGCTGCCAGAAAGCTGGAAGCACACAATTCTCTAGAATGTCATTGTATGCCGTAACGTTAAGATTTCCCTTCACTGGAACTAAGGGGCCTAGCCCAAACCATTATTCCTCCGCCACAAAACTTCACAATTGGCACTATGCATTTCGGCAGTTAGCATTCTCCTGGCATTTGCCAAACCCAGATTCGTCCATCAGACTGCCAGATAGCAAAGTGTGATTCATCACTCCAGAGAATGCGTTTCCACTGCTCCAGAGTCCAATGGCGGTGTGCTTTACACCACTCCAGCCGGCACTTGGCATTGTACATTATAATCTTAGGCTTGTGTGTGCTGCTTGGCTATGGAAACCCACTTCATGAAGCTCCCGACAAACAGATCTTGTGCTGACATTGCTTCCAGAGGCAGCGTGGAACTCAATAGTGAGTGTTGTAATGGAGGGCAGATCATTTTTATGAGCTACACGCTTCAGCACTTGGTGGTCTCGTTCTATGAGCTTGTGTGGCCTACTGCTTCGCGGCCGAGCTGATGTTGCTCCTAGACATTTCCACTTCACAACAGCCCTTACATTTGACCAGGGCCACTCTAGCAGGGCAGACATTTGACGAAATGACTTGTTGGAAAGGTAGCATCCTATGACAGTGCCAAGTTGAAAGTCTCTCAGCTCTTCAGGATCCATTCTACTGCGAGATTGGACCCTGGGAACATAGGACCCTGGGAACATAGATGCACTCCCACTTGATTAGCCTTGTATAGAATAAAATGGTCAATACATACAAATGACCTCTGAACTGGAAACAAAGTGATGCCGTCTGTTCAGCTTCACTGTCCTGGTAATGACACCACTCACTCCTGGAAAGATTCATCACAGTACCAAGTGGTCTCCATTTTTTAGATAATGGTTCTCATTGTGGTTCAGTGGAGTCCCAGAGCCTTAGAAATGGCTTTGTAACCCTTTCGATACTGAAACAACTTTTTTTCTCATCACTTCTGGAATTTACTTCTCATCGTGGCATAGTGTGCTTGTAGAAACTTTGTGGTGACTACTTCACTGTGATGGTAAGATTCAACATAAGTGAGGTTTAGAGGCCTAGCTGCAACTAAGCCTTGCTGTGTTCAATCAGCTGAATATAATTATAAATTAAATTAGGTTAATTGGTTGATTGAGCAGCTAAGGAGGCAATTACTTTTTCACTTAGATGATTTGTGTGTTTTATAACTTTTTTCATTAAATAAATTAAATTATCATTTTTAAAATGTGATTTGTGGTTACTCCGGTTCCCTTTGTCTAACATTACATTTTGACTAAATATCTGAAACTATTCAGTGTGACAAATATACAATAATAGTCTCTGTACATTAAGAGTGAATAGAGTTTGATTTACAGTGCAGATGATTGTCATAAAGGTGTGGCATGTAAGTTGTGTGGCACAAAAATCTTTTGTTCATAATTGGTTGAATTTCCTTTTCATCCCTACCTGCCTGTCAATCCTGTTGCGTGTTCACCGCAATGTCAGTATAGGCAGGGCGGGGCTACACAGATAAGAACAGAGCAGAGATGCCACAGAGATTGTGCTAGACCTTGAAATGATGCAAAACTTTGACATTAAGACATACAGATAATGAAAGCAAAGACATTAACACCAATCAAAATTAGCCTTAGATACTTCTGATACATATGTCCACTCTTGTGCTCAGATGTCAGACAGTGTGCATACTTGTGGAGAGAGAGACGTTGGCGGGAGAGCTGAGGGGAGGTGCGGGAGGTGGTGAAAGGTTTTTTTTTTTTTTCCAAATCTCTTGCTCGTTTTGCCAAACTTACATACTGCACCTTTAAGAGCTAATAGACTGTTTATGCTTAGATTAATACATAATAGAGACAGATAAACGGTGCTATGATTAGGAATTTATAGATTAGATTAAAACTGCTTAGAATAAGAGTTAAGGGTTTAACTGAGTGTTTATGCTTATATTAATAGTAAAGAGAGATAAAGAGTGCTTAGATTAAGAATGAATGCAATTATAGTAGATAGAGAGTGCTTAGATAAAGGTTGAAAAGATTTAAATTAAGAACACTTAAAGTAAGACGTTTTGAAGGCTGAACTTGTTAGGACGGTTTTAATCGCCTGTCTTTTCTTCAGTGAGTTAAGCTCCTTCAGCTTCATCAGCCACAGCCATTTCTTTTTTTGCTTAAATTTTATTCATATGCCTTTAGATCAGGGGTCAGTTTGCTTCTTCTTACTCCGAGATCTTGCCAGAAGGTGTTTAAATATATATATATAAATTTAATGTAAATAATTACATAACTGTATGAAATGTATGACTGGAGCTCTGATCAACACTTTAAAAAAGCATACCAGTAACAACTAAGAAATGGAACCACACAGGCTTTATTTGGATGAGGTGGCCCCATTGGTTTGGATCTGGTTTATTGCTGACCCATTTTAAGGACTATCTGCTGCGTCAAATTTTGAAATAACAAAGAGTCATTAGTCATAGGCTATGAGTGGTACAGGCCATGATGTGCTGATTGACTGGCCTTCTGGACTGTGTACACCAGGTTGTCGGGCAATGGGAGCCAATCCAGCCATCTTGATCAGCAAATATAGGACTGGACTTCATGCTGCCATCTGTACCAGTCTAATCTCATGTGCCAGCAGCCAGCTTGGACCACGCCAGCCTCAGCAGTGCTACACTGTTCTCTGCCTATGGTTCAAACAGTCATAGTAGCTTCTCTTTACCAAAAATGTATTTTATTAATAGAATGGGTTGCGTTATTTGAGATAACATTCCATTTGATATAACACACTGATATATGACAGCAAGGAAGTCAATGTAGCACAGATGACGGCACCAAAAGTTTTGATAGGAAGGAACAGGCAGATGGTGAAATGCTGAATTGCATTCAGCATAAATAATAATATTTTCTGCCTTTCTTTCCATAACTATGATGGTTCAGAATGGATATTGAGAACAACAGAAATAGTTTCCGTTCATACATAACACGTGAAGGCACAGAACCATGTATCATTTTTAAAAATTTTCTGAGACAGATTTGTCTGGCTCAGTGCAATCACATAATTCTGTTTTCCCCCAGCAATGTAATTTTTGAAGCACCTGTCCTTGGGAGTATTTTGCACACAGAGACTGAAGATGGACCCTCGACCAGCACCAATGAAGGGCATACTGAGCTACATACGGTTCTATGATCATGCTTTCTTGCTTCTAAAGTGATAAAACACTTCTATGTATTTGTTAGTCAACCCTTAAAGACAAATGCTGACAGAATCATTATTAATTTTACATTTTAGGCATTTAGCAGACACTCTAAAATGACTTACATAGCTTACTTCCTTCAATTCACCACCTGGTAATCAAAGCTACAACCATGGAGTTACAAGTCTAGTTCCCTAAGTAACCATTATAACTAAGCTCTAACCAGGTTAGTATTAGTGGTAGAACCTAGGTTGCAATCTTCAGTGGCATCACCTAGAAGAAATTAGGTCCCAAGACTAGTCTGACCCTAGAGATTTGTCTTTGCAAGGAAAGCTGGTCTTTCCACTCAGCTTGACTTTCTACACAGTGCTTCACAATTGAGCTGACATGGTTGATATCAAGCATCCCCCAGTGCTTGCTTCAATGACCATGTTCAGGGCCTAATCATGAAAAAGATCCACGCATAGAGAAAGAAGACCCAGAAATCCCATTTAGAGCACTTCCCTCAGGATCACTTTTACCTGCTTCCTCCCACACCCAAACTTCAGCTGTAATCGTGTCTCATTCACAGCTTGTCTCTAGTGCAGTGTTGAATAATTCTGTTGTTTTGGCAAAGGGGAGGAAAAAAGCCACATGAAAAAGTGACATCGTCTTCCTTCCTGAGGTGACAGAGCTCTCACCTCCTAAGTGGTGCTAGGTGTGAAAATACGAACAATAGTCATTTATTATGAGTCTGGTTCCTCTCTTCAGCCAATCAGAACATGCTCCTTTTGCAAGCCTGCTAGAATTTTGCAAAGGAGAGAAAAAGTTAATGTCTGATTAATTCCCTGGTTAATGCACAGGTAAGTGAGCACAAGCACCACTTGCAAGGACACAATGAAAGCTCATTATTCATTGTTCTGTTCCAGAAAGTGCTGAAGAGAGCACATGAATGCAGTTAAAGTGTTTGTAAATATATATATAATTTCACATGGAATGACAATATAACACTTAACCTCTCGCAGATAACGAGGAAGAGCATCATGCTTCCTTCCACTGTACACAACAGGACACAGTGGCAGCTTGTCCTTAATGGTGGGCCTCATGTTTCATTTTGTGCATTGATGTGTCTTTCGGGAAAAGAAGGAAATAAAAAATGAAATGATGCTTACCTATTCACGCCTTTGATGAGTGATGGAGGATTGAATTCATATTAAGACAAGAATAATTGATTTGGATGCTTGCCATGCTGGGAACATCTGTTG
Source organism: Anguilla anguilla (assembly GCF_013347855.1). Classification (NCBI taxonomy): domain Eukaryota; kingdom Metazoa; phylum Chordata; class Actinopteri; order Anguilliformes; family Anguillidae; genus Anguilla; species Anguilla anguilla. The sequence continues at coordinate 50,101,026 of NC_049203.1, read as the reverse complement.
GGCGTACAATTACATCACTACACCTGCTGTTGACAGGGCTGATGCTGTGAAAGGGGGAAATCTTGTATAAATCAACTGTCACAACTTTGTCAACCTTCATTGAAGGAATCATGATGTACACATACATACATGAGGAGACATTATAACCTAAATACATTTAAAAGAGAATTTGCGCTTGCGCGTGCACATTGCATCCATATTTGTGTGTGTGTGTGTGTGTGCATGTGCATGTAAGCGTGACCTTTGTTTGAGAAAAGGAATACGCCCATAAAATGTTGCATGCCCCTATATGATTTGAGGCATGGCTGAATTAAAACAAAAGAGCATTTTTTTGTTGTTGTTCAGGGAGAAAAAAATTTGTAAGACCATAGCAGTATTCTTCTCTTTGACCCTCCCCCCTTCCTCTCCAAATCTGTTTCAATCACCAAATTGGCACCCCTTGACACCCTTTTTTCTTTTACCCAGCACTGTGGCACTCTCATTTAAGAAGTGAGAAATTATAATTATCAGAATTATGCTTTTAATGATGCGTTAATTAGACTCCTAGAGTGAGATTAGCACGCACTTATGAATTATTAACTGTGAAATCTTTACTGAATTTGTTGGGATTTTACATGCAGGACCACAATTTTTGTTCATTTCTATGAATAATGTGCTTTAGAATAAGAAAACAGCCTGTGGTACATATGCTGATGATGCAAACAAAAAAAAAGTGTCATTTTATCTAATTCAGGCAATTTTATACCTTAGTTTTACGTTTAGATTTTGAGTGTAATTATATTTGTATCAGCTAAAATAGCTGTGCACGTTGTTATACTCTGTATACTGTATGATTGCTCTTATCTTTGGTAGTAGGATATCTTTTGATGGGTCACTATGTTAAAATGAAATCATTTCAAATTTAATGCAGTTGTTTGGGTCAGTATGTTCTTCAAAACAAAACCTACAATAATTAAAATAGCAATAACAGCAATAATATCTATCACAACAATATAAAAAATAATCATCATCTGAACAATCATAATTACAATAATAATGATCATCACCATATTTGAGAGATATTATTTAATTTCAAGAACCCTTGTACATGTGTTTGGTGTATATGCTGCATTAAGTGAATGAATAAACCATGTTTTCACAAGTGAAAGTGATCCAACACAAGAGCTCATCTCACGCTGACCAAACAAAACACAGGCAGTAGGGAGGTCACCTGCTGTTCTAGCTTTACATTATTGTGTTGCCCTTGTGCTAATCAGACTAGCAGTGACCTGAGCAGAACCAATCGTGAATCTTTCCACTTGCTTCCAAACTGAAACGAGTAACTAATGAGGCAATAAGAGGACTGAAAAAACATGGAGATAGAAAGTACATCCTGCCCTGGCTGAGGTAGACCAAAGTTAATAGAGCATAGGAAGATGATTTGGTTAATCCTTCCTTGTAATAACTCTGCAGCATGTTTTGAATCCTGGAAGGCCACTCCTAACTCCACTGCAGCCACCATGGGCGCCTCTTTAGCCGGGACGTTCCGCTCATTCTTCTGCTGTTTAAACTCTTGGATGTAAATTGGCCATCTAATTTGCAGGATGTGGGGCTAATTTCACAGATCCAGGGAGGGCATGCAGGGGCCTTGTCTGTTTCTATGTACCATTTTAAACAAATCAGCCCCCAGCTACCCACAATCCCCATGTCCCACCTGCTATTTTTGGACTGTGCTCAGCCAGTCCCACCTCTGGTCCATCAATGCCAAGGAAAATTAGCTAGCCACACACAGTCAGCTGAATTAGATTTGAAAGACAGAAAACCTTTTTTTTCTTCCAAATTTGGCATCTCTAATCCCATTCAAACTTGGAGTGCCCTATTTGCAAACTACCTACAAGCGTGCACATATATGACCCCTGCTGTCGCCTCAGGAGACAACTCATAGTTCTTCTCTGAAACATGCGGTTTCTGCCACTTGCTTGTTTTCACACAGTAGTCACAAGCCACGCATACACAGAGCAAGGGCGGAGGAGACCACTGAGTAACAAATGTTTGACCCCTGGGCAGGGCTCGAGCAACTCCAGCTGGCCATCCATTCGTCCACCGTATGATTGGGTCTCCTCGTTGAGATGTATTTATAGAAACAAATGTTGACCCCAAGGCAGAGCTTTCAGAATGGCACTGCATAACACGCTGTGATTGGGCCACCGTGGTTAGATTGGCGCTGATTGGAACTCAGTCTTTTCTCTGTCACACAAAGTAGTAGATGAATACATAATATGTATTTATGTAATCATCTGTATGTGGTAGCTAGCAAGAGAGATAGTTTAACTATTGTGAATACATATAGTCTACGCTCAGTCATTCCTCTGTCACACACAGAAGTAAATACATAATATGTATTTAATTATTCCTGTGTATGCATTAGCCAGTGAAAGATATAATCAGCTAGTGCTTGTTGGTTAGCAATTCATTGATCTAGATAGCTAGAAAGACAGATATAGATTGAGCTATGTAGTTATCTCTGTTGGTGACTAGCTATATCTTTTACTAGCTAATATATACGCAGGAGTGAATAAATACATATTGTGTATTGTGCTGCTGGCCACAGTTGGCACTGGCTGGATTCAGTTTGAGACCGTGGTGCTCACTCATGCGCCCCAAGCAGCACTTTTACTGAATTAGCTACCCTGCAGCCTTTGGAAAACAGTTTTACACACCACCTGGCTGGGTTGTTTGTGGTACTGGGATTATCCATGTTTCCACAACAGACAATTTATTTGGGTATTCCAACAACCTTTATTTGTTTTGGGTGCCTTTCAGAGACAAAGTCACATCAGGACAACTTTTATCTTCATGTCTTCTCATTTTTATTGCTGGGATAGATTTAAGTGGCTCTTATTCAAATGTTTTGATGGCTCAATAAAGGCTACTTCCTTGGCTTATATTCAAACTGCTTATAGTTTGGTTACACTTTATGTTGCTGAAGCATGACTTATTATTTTAACTTATTATGTGGTGGTCAGAGACGTAAATGTATATGGTCACTGTGATACATCCTCTCTGGGTTGCTGTGTATTACTACCAACAAGAGTTTTCATTTGTCAAAAAAATATTATTATTATTATTTGGAATAGTGGAATAAGAAACACTACAAAATTAGCTATGGTTAATTTAGTGTCATCCCAGGTTTTGTTACCATTGACCATTAGTAATGGTGTTAAAAATGTTGGATGAAAGGCAGACAGAAGTGTGGTGTGCATTTTGGTCAAGGAGGATCTGTAGCAGAACTGCAGTAAAAGTCATCAGATCCTCACAGACGGTTTTGTTTTTGCACAGGTTATGCAAATGAGGCAACTTTGACTCACTTTCTCGTTATAACATTAATTAACACAGTGCTACCTTGCTCAATATTTGGTAACAGAGCCACTGTCTGCGGATGTAAAAATTTACAAGATTCCAGTTTTTAATGAGGCAGCTGAGCACAGGTGTGCTAATGAAGAAGCAGTCTCATTTGAATAAAATCACCCTGTTTAGAGGAAAATTAATTAGCAATGCCGGAGTAAATGATGACACCTTGGAAGAGAAAACCTGAAATATGCCACAATGCAAATTTCACTTTTATGCTTTTCAGTATGTTCCTTGTTTGTCAGTCTTTCGGCCTATTGTTTCAATTTTAAAATGTTGTTTATTTTTATTTTTTTATTGTTTTCGTTTTTTTTCCAGGAATTTAGCATTTACTTGACGTAAAACTCAAATGATCACCCTGTCCTGAAGAATTATGAAAATAATTCCAGAGACATGCAAATAGCAGCACTTCGGGTGTTCCTTATTACACCAACTTATAGACTATAATTTATACGAGTTAAGACATAGGAGAGACAGCTATAATTTAGCACCACCCTGCTTCACAATTACTTCATTTTTACTTCACTGATTACAATATTTATGTGTTCATTCTCAAAGAAGTGTAATGATAAAGTGGTGATAAATGACACGACGTGGAATTCAGAATACATTGATGGCCGAGCAGATCAGAAAAAGGGAAATGCCAGGATTTTTCTTCTTGGAATGTAGTGGAATTCAGACTTCACCTCAGGTCTGAAATTAAAGAGAGCTCTGCCACATAAAGCAGCAATTAGGGAGTGTTGTGAAACAAGTGTTAGATAGTAAAAACTCTCACACAACATCCTTCAGCTTTACATGCTGAATACCCACTTAGGGCAAATGCTTTCTCACCAACAAATTGTTCCATACCTAAGAATGTTTTTTTTCAGTCCCATAATTGTTTTTTTATTATTATTTATTGAGAAAGATCCAAAATGTCTCCCTTTTTTATCTCATTCATACCACCTATTAACACCAACGATGTATTCCAGACCCAGCGAGACAGCTGTGCTGTGAGATTGTGCCTCCAGCAATAAACAAGTTGGTGTGGTGCACTGCTGTGGGATGAATTAATGACAGAGAACCTCCCCCTGTCTCTTAACCTCATCATGGCTCAAAACATCTCTTGCGCCTGCAGCCAAACAGCCATGAACCCATCAGATACGCTACATGGTGGGAGGCTAGGCATGGACTGGAGCTGGGATGGCAGAAGTGTTTGCTTTTTGTTTCCCTTCTCTTTTTACCACAACCAGAGGCAAACATTACAGAGAATGAAGGGAAATTACAGTTGAGAACTGATGATCAAATTCAATTTCCCCTGCTGTCTCAGTTCTCTCATCACAATTAGCCAATCATACATTCATGTACAGAACATTTGTGAGTGTATTTGCAAATGTGCATTGCTCCTTTCCTGCCTCCTCCAGACTCTGACCTGTTTGAAATTGGGGACCTCTGGAAGTTCCCCCTTTCTCCTGCCAGGCACATATGCTGGTTTAAGGAAGCATTGATCTTGTGAGTGAAGTGCCCCTGAGAGCATGGACAAGTTGCACAATACTGTTATATATAACCAAATTATTTCTCTGTTTTTATTTAATAATGAAAGAACACCTGCAGTTGCGTCCGCGGGCTGACCTGATCAAAAAGAGGAGACCAGGGCTGTCATGAGCCGGAGGGGAAACGAGCAAACAGCCGGGCCATTTTGAACATTAGTGAAATAGAAGAGGGAAAGGAGGAACGCGTGATCGCATTGAAGGGAGCCTGCTGTTGAGTGTTGATTCTCACTGTCTGCGAAGTGCCAATGGGAGAAACGCGTCAGTCTTACAACAGGGTCTGGAGGAGAGGCGTTGGCAGCGGAAAGAAAGCCTCTCATCAGTGTTTATTAATCATCAGTCAGATATGATACTGTAATAGCCACGGTATTTTTACACCAACGAAACCGCACAAAGCGGCTTGGCTACAATCAAGGCTTGACTTAATTAGTCACACGTCTGTGCGTAAAAGCCACGCAAAACTGCTGTCGTTATAAACACAAGGGGAAGTCGTCAATCCATCAAAATCATAAACGTGGGTCATCAGAGTTGTCTATCTTTGCTGCAAGTGCAGGCAGGCAGTTTATAGGCTGTATCAGCGTCTGTGTGTCCTGACATTTCAGTTAGGAATGAGCGTTTACCTCTTCATACCTACATCTCTTCGACTAATGGCAATGAGCAACAATCACCATTTTCTAACTAATTGTTGGTTTTAGCTTCAAGATGCATCTCGGTGCACTGGCATGACCTTCCCTTTACTCTGACAGATCTGAGCCTCACTGGGGAGCACACAGTGAAGTCACTGTCCTGCTCTCACATTCACAACCCATGGTGGGAAATCAACTTTCTTCTCACGCCACACATTTAATGCTACGCTGTTTTGAATGACCTGACTTTCTCCAGATTTAACTGTAATATTTCACCAAAAAATATTATAATCAGAATATTACTGTGAAATCAATGCAGGCTAGGTAATATTACAGCACAATACAGTGAAATTGCAATTGAACTGGACAGCACAGCATTATGAGATATAGCGGCTGTGGTTGAAAGTGGCCCTGACGGCAAAATTGGAGTTGACTGCCAGACAGATATGATTAGTATTAAGCAGTATTAAGTTTTATTTTCTATTTTTTTTCTATTGACAAAATTCTGGTTTATTAAAGCCATAAAGGGTGACTTTCCCTTTATGGCTGTAATACAGTGTAAAAAGTTTTCTTCTGGCCATTATTTGGCTATTGAATGATTGCTCTGCCTCTAACTTTTCTGCCACATTCAGATTGCCTCAGCTTTTAAAGCTTTAAGCTGACGCTTTGTGCTTTCTTCGAGAGGCCTATGGCAGACTGTAGATATGTGTTATGAGAAAGCAATGTCATGCTGTACAGTTAGCATTGCACTGAATACCAGTATCCACAGGAGTTAAAGGGGCATTTTCCTCAGTCAAGGTGAAATACATGCTTTAAAATATATGATACAAGATACATTTTTTTAAAACTCACAAATACAAAAAGCCACTCAATTTGCTGTCGCCTTTTCCCAATGTGCTACAACAGGGTAATTTACAATCACATCATCTGTAGCACTCCCCCTTTTCAGGTTTCACCACATTCTTCCTCACCAAAATGTTTGCCAGTAATTTTAATAGCTTTAATTACATCCATGTGTGTTGCATGCAAGCACATTATTTTTGTTTTAATCTGTTAACTGACAGAGGTGAATTTTGGTAAGTTGAACTTTCCCATCCCTTTTACTTTTTTCCACACATGAAACATTCCTGAATCACACTATTCCCTTGCTTGTTTAAATTAAAAATAAATAAATGCATGCTATAAATGAATGTGTTCAAAAGGAACTTAGCTTCAGAATGAATAGTAAGCCTTCTTTATGTAATATGCATTCCAAAGAAGGTTTCATGTTGAAGTGTGTTAATGTGTAAATATGGGCCCACATTTAGTGATTATTGGGTGGTTATTGTTAATTAATTTATTTTTTCCTTCACATGTTTAAATTTGCACTGACAGTTACTGTTACTGAGTGCAGCACTTCAAGAGTTTGTTAAACAGTTCCCACCCCATTAGTGCTTTTTGCAGTTTTTTTTTTCCTGTATTCATAGACACATTCAGGTAAAGCACAGAGAGATATGAATATACAATGCTTTCTATAACTATTTATACTTTGATACAGATGAGTAAAGAAGATCATATAAAATTGATATTACTTGTGTAACTAAGTATTTTTCCCTGTATTCATTTCCCATTTCAGCATATGATATACTTCATTATCTGTATTGTTAATTTTATACAGTCTTTTTTGCACATTTTTATCAGGAGTGTGTGTATCATTGAGGGGCACTATACAACAAGGAAATTACATCATACAATTTGTATTTTCCTAGACATTGTCATGCTAATATGCAATAAGTTGTTTACGTGTGCGCACACATGCACATACACACACACACACACACACACAGTGTCCTGCAAAATTATTAACACCCTTGTATTAAAACACAATACAAGTGCTGAGCTATATTTTATTTTGCAAAATATTTTACTTAAAGGCTTATTATGCAGTACTTTTTGCCTTGCTGTGGTCCTGTTTACAATCTAGTGTTTACAATCAAAGAAGGCTCCTCCTCTGTCTTCAACCCTACCCACTCACCACTGAGTTTCTGACCAAGTCACATATGCGATATGCAAATTAATGAGAAACTACCGGTAAATTTCTCCCATCACTTATTCAGGTGATGTTACTTGCAGGTCCAATAGAAAACAAGGCAACTCCACATCACTTTTCATCCCCATGGCAAACTGACGCCACTGAGGGAGAGCAATTCGCTCTTGTTCTTGAGCAAGCCCTGTTGGCTTGTCAAAACAGAAGACATTTGGAGGACTTGCAAGAAATTAGTCTGAGTGAATATTTATGAGGAGGACAGAGAAAACAGCTTTGACTCCGCATCAGAAAGCATGTTCAATGAAGGACTTGATCCCACTTTATATCAGTGACCATGTAAATGCATTCTCAAAATATTTTTATTATTATTCAGCACTCTTATATATTAGGTAGACATACTGTTCAATGCTAATCTTTTAGGTGAGAAAATCCCCCTCTTCTACTGGGTTGGAGCTCATGTTACTTTGTTCAGTAATATTTAGAGTAATTCTGAAGGGTTACCTTTCAGAAGAGACCAAGATTATGCCTGTAGTCAAAATGGTTCAAGAATAACAACCATTTTATTTTAGGTACTGTATGTCATTTTCATGCTGGTGTTAAAAAGGGGGTGCTACAGAAGGGGTTAAACATCTTGCTTATTGATCTTAATTAGAAAGTTGTATTGTTAGTTTTTTATTTGCTTCTGAATATCCCTTGACTCGTAAAGGTCAACGCTTTGTCTTTTTTCTTCTGCGTGTTTGCCTTTCCCCATGGTAATGGATGTCACATGGATTTACATTTATTATCGATTTTTTTTTTTAACCCAGTGAAACAAGAAGCTGCGAGAGGACACAATAAAAGATTAACTTGGTGTAGTAGCATGCTAAATGCAGATTTAGAATTTTAGTTGAAGTCATTTTAATGAATAGAGGTAATTGTGATGTATCTTTTTGGGAAAATAGAATCAATTGTTAAACAATATATGTTTCTGACCATTTGTATTCACAAGAAATAATACAATTTCCCCATTTTTGAGAAAACAACACGGCTAATTACTTATATTGAATATTTTTAACCTCATCACAACCTCCATTGCCGATTCAGGAGAAGGCAGACCAGCACACCCTCTCCAAAGCATGTGATGTCATTGAGGCTTTTTTTTTTCATTCATGCCGTGATCAGCAAGTCGGCCTCACACAAGCATGAGTCAGAGGAAGAAACTTTATGTTCAGCTCAATAGGTGATCTGCGAGCATCTGATCAACATGCGGGGGTTGCTGGTACATGATGAGACACTGTAATCCCAGCCAACTCAAATTCTCCCTCCCTTGGTGACACCAGTGCCTGCAGGCTATTGGTAATGGCTGGCATTGGTCTGGATTTATGACCAGACTGTTGAGCCCATTCATGCACTGTAACAGCTCCGTAACGCAATGAGCCACCCAACAGCCTCCATTTTCAGTGTTTTTAGTTGTAAGATTCAGATTTTTTTTTTTGTACTTGTAGTTATGTTACCAAGTTACTTGCCACATGTATAACGATTAGAATGGGAGCAAAGCATGCTTTTGATTATTTAAAATATCAATATTAATTTAACTTTAATTAGAGCCCTTTTCTAAATCACCAAATCAATGAGGTACAATCTTGGGTTTGAATGTCAGTACTCTATAATTTGGCAACTGCTTGCTTTTCTTCAACCAACCCCCAGCCAATCAGCATAGACCAAACAGGTGGCAGCAAAGGAAACAAGCTCTTCCAGTCTATAAAAAAGGGTAACTAGCAACTGATGTCTGCCAGCCAGCAATTATCCCATCATTTGTGTTGTAAATCACTCTGGTTCTTGTCATGGTGTCATCAGACACACAGTAATTATGTGCTGCAAATCTACCAGGTAATTTCTTAAGCAAAGCTGGACAGGTAATGTGGCACAAAACTATAAAGGGATTATTGGTGTCACACTTCTGAAGATCTCAGTGCTAACTAACAAGGAAGTGGACAATGAGAAAACGCCATAAGCAAAACACTTTCCACTGGAACCTGCTTTAAAGAAAGGAAGACAAAGCCTGCAAAAAAGCCTGCATAATTTTGGTATACATGACTTGTTTTAATCCCAAATATACATAAGCATATCCTACCCTAAACTCTCCATATTATTTGTTCATATTCTTATTATTAGACCTTTTGGCAAAAATTAAGATAGCTAAGAGCAGTCAAGAGCAGAGACGTGTTGTAATGAATCTCATCTTGCAGTAAAAAAAAATAACTGGAGTTTTTTTTTTTTTTTAGTTTATAGTGTGCAAAGGTACACAGTGTACATAGGCTACCCCCTATTTACCGTTTTACAAAAGACAACTCAGTCACTGATGATTAAGGCGACTTGTGTGATAAAACCTGTCAATCATCAGTTGGGAGAGCCACATCCTTTACTGGGGCTGTGAGAACTGCATGGATGAAAGGCTTCCATTATGTACAGGTCTGTTTCCCAACATGATTAATGATATGGTCCACCTTTTCTGGAACCAAACCAAGTATCTGGTCCACCTTTTTTTGGCACCAAACCAAATGTCTGACATCTGTTTAAAGAATGACTAAACGTAAAATAAGAAAATGAGTATCAATCAATTAACTGACTTTTACTTGCTGAAACTGCACCCAAAATATACGCTGGACATGACATTAGAATACGTAATGATGAGGACAGATTTTTCAGTCCATTTTAGCTCATCTTGTTCTAATCCAGAATCTATCTCTGTGTCAGGTTTGGTCCATTCTGGTCCATTTCTTATTAAGGCACTTGAGTGTACCATCTCCAATCAGCTCTCCACTTTCCTACCACCATCTATCTCATCTTGAGCCGAATGACATCTTGAGCTGGCTGGTAAGTCATCACATGAAAAGTTGAATATGATAAAGACTGAGATGTCCTACATGCCCACCATGTGTTCCCCCTTATGTGACCTCTCTCAGCCTGCTTGCTCAAAACCACTCTGTCAGCTTCTACTAGTTCCAAGAACCACAGAGTGGTGCTAGATGTCAAACATAACAACACTGGGAACATCATGGTAGTCAGCCAGACATGTTCACTGCATACCATCAGGAGAAACAACCTATTCTTCACCACCTCTGTAACCCAGCTTCTGAGCCAGGGCCTGGTCTTCTCCTATCTTGACTATGGCATCTATGTCCCCGCTGGCCTCCCTGCCTCTGCAATCAGGCCTCTGCTACTATCCAGACACTCCTACAACCCCCTCCTCTTCACTGTCCTCCCCTGACTACCCGTAACCACTCGCATCAACCTTGGGCCTAGCCTATTGGGACAGTCTCTTCACACATTCAGAAGATCAGCAGAGCACACACCAGGCAAGCCCCTCAGCTCTGCAACCTCAGGACCTGTAGCTCCTCCCCCTCTCTGCACTTCACTGCACTTCCCGGCCATGTTTGCTGTCTGTTCTGGCCCCTTGTTGGTGGATTGAGCTCCCCACAGTAGGCGGAACAGCAGAGACATTGGCCATCTTATGCAGACTTAGGGCCATATTTCCTTAGGATTTGTGGGGCTTTTATAGACGCTAACAAGGCGAATAGCATTTTTCCTACATACTAAGGTGCCGCACTGGAGATTTGCGTTGGTAAAATGAGAGGAAAGCAGCATCCCTAAAATGTGCATGTTTGGGTTAATGCATAGGTGCATTCTTAAGACAATTAAAATATGGGAGGAGAGAATGGAAATGTATGCATATAACATGCTACTGCTGATTTATCATGGCTGGTGGCCCATTGCAGCTGTTTTTTTTAAGTTCTGGGGGAAAAAAGTGTTAACTTCTTTCCTGCACAAGATTTGCATTGAGGCAGTTGCCATTCTTGGGAGGAGACATTGTCAGCGTGGTAGAATAGGGGATAGTTGCTATAAATGTAACAGTTTTGTATTTCATTTATTTACTGCGAAAATGTTTAGCCTAGTGCTCCCTAGCACTATGAAATTATTACTTCAAACAGCTTTGACATGTCAGTAGTCATTAGCAGTTTCAATTAGATTCATAACTAATTGAAGTTGGATACATAAGTTGAATACAATTAAAACACAAGTACACACTGTCCAATGTTACATTTATACCACCTAATTGGTATGATTGTAAAAGAGGTGCAGACTAATTGTCATTGAAAATGAACACACCCTATAATGTTTGGGTTTTTTTCTGCACATACTATTGTCAATCAAGGGAACGCATTTCCAATAGTAATCTGCGGCCAGCCACATCATGAGCTTATGTAAACATTAACACACAAGTAACTTTGTAACTTGCTGTGAAGTGAGTTGTGGTACTGTCCAACTCAATGAGGAAAGCTGCTTGTTTGTTCTTTAAAACCCAGGTATGGTTTTGCAAAGCAAATAACCCAACATATAGACCAATCTGATGTGTACTTATTATAAATGACTGTGACCAGGTGGCTGTTTTTTTTTCCATTAATCTCTTGGAGCACCCAGAAGATGAGGCTGTGTCAACACAGAAAGCAAATTAGCTGAATACATTTAACCTTAAACACTGAACTAACTTAAAAACACGCTAATGAGTGAATTTAATTTCTTTAATAAATATTAAACTCCATTTAAAATGTCTAAGATCTCCCCAAAAGGACACTGCATGTAGATGTTTTTCAGCATTATCTATAGTCCCTAATTTCCAAATCTGAAACCCTCTCCATGACCTGCCTGGATACCAACCACATCGTTTTCTCTTTAGATGCCGTTCTGTAAACATACAACACCAAAATAGCATGTTGCTTGTTATAGCTACTCAGAGGCGGCATAATTATAACAGCTGTTACATTTATACAGATGGGGACGTTTTCTTGGTCACCTAGCAAACAATACCTGCTAAAATTCACTCATTAAACCATACTAACTTTTTTAAGAATAGGTGACTGCTTAGAATGAGGTATGATTTGGTTTATTGTAAATAAAAATAATATCTTATATCCAAAAATTACTAGCACACTGAAAAACTGTTTTTTCAGAAAAATATTTCCCACAAAGTTTGTTGACTTGCTCTGTTCTTTTGGCATGCAGTAGATGACTGAATTGCACGTGTACAAACCTGAAATGGCCACTGTAGCAACAGTGTACAAAAACGTATTGACCGTGTTGCATTTGTGATGCGTTACATTTATACCGACTTTCCCTTATTCAATTTTGTCCCATACAACTTTATTCTTGCTGGAACAACACTGCATAACTGCACTTCTGAAATGTGTTTAGTGGTTTCATCGATCAATATTTCCAGCTCCATTTTCTTTTGCATTCCATTTCTGTTTCTTGCAAAGCGCCAGACGCTTCTTAAATAACGACAGTGGATTTAAATGAGCTCACTCTGGCGGCGCTCATTTGCATAACCAGTCTTAGTAATACCACGCTAAAATGAAAACATGCGGCAATGCATAATTTTGCGGCCCGTAATTTGTGGCATGCATAGTAACCCTTGTCACCCTTAAGACACACCTCTTCGGATTGCACCATAGCTCCTACACCACAACTAGTACTTCTATCTAGCCCTAAACAATTGACTTTGGTCTTTTTAAAGAAAAAAGGTTCATTGCAGTTGTTCTCGTAATGTAGTTTAACGCTCATTGGGGTAGTCTTGTTCTTGTTAGCATATTTAGCATAATGCAAGTCGTTGAACAAATCTGCACTTCTTGCACTTACTGATTATACTTTCCCTCTCTAGGGAATTATTTTAGTTTGATTCCTAACCTTTGCACTTGCGTTTGCATTGTACATTGTGCTGGATAAAAGTGTCTGCTGAATGCCAGTAAAGTAAAGTTTTGGAAGACATCAGAGGCCCCCCTGATACCATTTCAATTCTGAGCAATTATTTTGTGCACTTAGAACTCTGCGTGTGAAGACATAGCCTACTGTATGCGTAGTACTTGCGGTGTTAGTGTGAAACTTACTTTGTATTAATTTCCACCTGTATGCCCCAGTTCTATCCACAAAACTTAGTGATATAGCCTCAGTGGTCCCACTTATTAATGATTTTCGAATTTTTTTAAATACTTCAATCACTCCCCCACGATCCAGGCTCCTTTTTAGCGTAGCCAAAATTATGGAAAATTGAAAGAAATAATTATGGGTTTGTTTCCCTTCATTTTGCAAGAACGGCATGTCCACTCGGTGGCTGAAATGCAGAAAGTGGCATTGATTACAGTCTAAACATTGCGTGGCAAAAAGATTTATTATAGCATGTCAACGTCAGCTAACATTTTGCTGCTAGTGTGAGAGATTTGGCAGGGAAACTTTATGGGGTTGCAGGGCTTGTTGTGAGCTGCTGTCAGTTCCAAAAGCGTTGTCCTCTGCTTTGCCACTCCCTTCTGCACTGCTCAGACTGTGTGCACAATGTTTTGTGGTCCATGCTCAAATTGTCCAAAATTGGTAGATGCTTGAATAACTTACATGGAAAACATAAAGTCTTTCTTTTCATGTTTACAATGGTTTTCACATCTGTTTTGTCTATTTTTGAAAATAAACTTTTATTTGATAAATGAGAAACAAGTATTTCATTAGATTAAATGTATGCATTTTCTTTTATAAATCACTCTGGATGAGATTGTGTGCTAAATGTGTAAATGTGATGTAAATGAAATACAAAAAGTACATCAGAAAGCATGTATCAAAGCCAAATCATTATTGATAAGATCAGGAAATGATTTTGCCATGGTAAAACTCCCACACTTAGTCATGTCCTTTGCTGACAAAGAAACATGTCATCCGTTGTATCTTTTTCTTGGAACATAATAATCTTTTTTTTTTTAATGAAGCAGACATACATAGCAATAGTTTCATTTAGTTCTAATCATGTTTTCATAAAAAATGTCCCTGTGGCTAAATCACTTCACACTTAAGCATAATCCCCTTAAATGTTGGGTGTGATCATTTAACCGACATTGTGTTCATAGTCTCTGAGAGTGAGATTACCTAACCATCTACATTAAAGATTCTACAGGGAAGTGTGTGCCAAGTGTCACCACATCAAATATCCATTACTGTTGTTAACATGCACATCTTCAACTTCATTACAAATACAGTACAGTACAATATCTCAGTATCTCTCATGAATAATGCCACATAATTAAAAAGGGTAGTGCACTGAATTTCGATACAGTTCAACAATAGTAAAATATAGATCTACCATGTTCAGTTATGATATAAGACTATGTTAACTGAACAGAGGGCCCGGATACAGCTCTAATGCAGCACCTATCTGTATCCCTGGGTCTGTTTTGTCGACTCATGAGACCCACAAATGAAGCCACCAGGGACGCCAATCAGCGATTAATGGAGTCTAATTATACGCGTCCTTGGATCACGTCAGTAACTGTGCAGTAAAGCCGGCATTGGACATATTTACTGTGTGGAAGACGCACAGTGTGCACTGTATCTCTGCTGAACACAGGTACTGGGCCTAATTACAAAACGGAATCCAACCTTTTTTTTAGTGACTGCAATAGTACAAATCAAAAATAAAGCACGAGCTGGAAGTGTATCTGTAAATAATCCCAATGCGGTGTGTCGGACAGGCTTCCAGAGACCTTGTGCCAATTCCCTATTCATCCCGACAAATCCCCATCCTTTCTGCCCGCTCCCTGCCAACTCCAACATTGACAAGGCATCATCTCCAAAGGGACTTGGGAGTGTGTCAGCCTTAAGCAGGTTTAATTGTGCTGCAGAAAGAGACTGCTCCAATTGATTCCTTCTTTCGTTTCACAATGATGATGAATACATTTTTTTTAAACATATCAACAACTGTTTTATTAATCTTTGGAAATGCCATGATAGCCATTTTCTCCACATGAGTTCACATGTATTGCTCAGCAGCTTTCATTGTTCCCCACAGTGTTGGATGAGTTAAAGTCTGCACCTGTAGTAGCTGTGTGTGCAGACCCATCGAGAGAGAGAGAGAGAGAGAGAGAGAGAGAGAGAGAGAGAGAGAGAGAGAGAGAACTTGATTGATGAGGGCTCTGGAATAGATCCCAGTTGAGCACTGTTAACATTACTAAAAATGACTCTCACTGTCTGAAGGTGTGAGGTAAAAAATAAAAATAAAAAATAGGCTACGTCACCGAACTGTTCCAAACGTTTGCACATGAGCTCACACGTCATGTGGTGTAAATGATGGCAGAAGACTGTGCCACTGACACAATGTCAAACCACAGTGACACTGAGAGCCAAAAGTAGACCTTGAGCCATTATGTGGCTCTCAAACAAAGGGCTCCTTTTGAACTACAACCACTCCTGGGAGAGATTGAGGGGTTGAATGTATAAGGTTACACTCAAGGATTTATCATCTGAGTCGGCTGAAAATGCTAATTGTGTTGTACAAGCGTGCTATCTGTGGAGCACATTTGGAGATCAGTCTTTACGTATTTTAAGAGGATTTGTATTAAACATGAACATTTACGATATAGAAGACTAGCCAGATACAGCAATGGAAAGACTATATGTATATAAAATAAAGAGAAGGCCTGAGGATTCCTTTTACATATTGGACAATAGCCTTTTTTACCCTCAGGGTGCTGTCTGTTTCAGAAGACAGAGATAAAGGTGGTCAGTGGAAGTGTAGCTTCTGACTTTGTACTGTGAAATTCTGTTTACCTATGCTGGCAAGTATGCTTCATAGATTAAGATGTCATTAGCTCAAGCAGCAGTGCTACTCACTCAGTGTGTGTTGATTCAATATCCTAGGCCCCTTTTTATCCAGGATAGTTTTTTTAAAAAATTTATTCCCATTCACCTAGTAGAGAGTAAAAATATAGTTTAGACAAAGGCAATATTTGTGTCATTGTCATGTGGGAAAGCTAGAAGTAATATCCAATGACTGTTAAATTATGAACCGTGCAACTTTTTAACTTCTGTGATTGGGAATTGTCTCTGCAGTGATTAATGTCTGGGCTACTTTATGTGCATTGAAGAC